>NC_041394.2:95392567-95715692 GCF_900747795.2 Erpetoichthys calabaricus
GATATGCAATCTGTAAATAAACGCCACAGCACCTTCAACTTCAGACCAGCATCTTGCAGATCAGCCACTTTTCATGACACAAACACATTTCTGTATGGCAGAGAAAAAGTCAGCAATTGATTCATTCATTCAAGTGTTGATACGCACTTCAACAAAAGCAGAATCTTTGGTTAAAGTTTCTTTATCTGGGACATCATTCTCTTTTTTTTCAGTTGGAGCACAGGCAGGTGAAGCGGCTTGCTCATGGTCACACAGTGTCAGTAGCAAGAGTTAAAGCCACTACCTCAGGGTTTGAAGTCCAAAACTTTAACCACTATGCCACATTGCCTGAAGTTAAAAATTTATAAGCAGAGAACTTCTTTTTTTGTATTCTTCATTTCGGAGTGGAGCTGGGCTAAATGACATATCATTAGCACCACTCTGCCACAGATAAGCACTGTAGCTCTATTTAATTAAAAGCAAAGTAAAACGAAACATCCTATCATCACGACCTTCCTCTGAATTTGTACTTGAGTATATTTTCTTGCAAATCCAGAAATGGGCACTGAGTTTGAAGGGGGAGGGTTCCCTGAAATTTTCACCTTGATACCAGCTCTAGACAGGATACTAGTCCTTTAGAAAGCAGGGATATTTAAATGTTATTTCTTACACTGCCCTTATTTCCTCTTGTTGGTAGTGGTATGTTTCCACTCACACACACAGAATCTTGGCACTTGTGAAATAAAGCCAGCTAACAGACACCTGTTCGCACTGCCAAAAGTGTCCTGATGTTGTCCAGATACTTCTCTCTCATGGCAGGTGTCATTTGCCATACATTGTTTTGGGTTACAGAGTGAACTCCCATTCACTCCTACCTTTCAGTTTTTTTTCACAAGGTGTGACAGGATACAAGCAGCAAGCGTTACACATGCCTGCAGTTTGGCACGTAGGTTAGGTGGTGCTGCCAACTTCCCTTCCCATATCTGTTGTCTAGGTGTCACTAAATCCTTGCTCTTCTCTTTTTAGTAGCACTTTGACAAATGAGACGAGATATCCACATGATTTGTGTAAACAGCACTGCAGTAGACACTTGGGAGTGTTTAAAAAGATGACTGTTGACTTGAGGTGGTATTCTTAACAGTGAATGTACAAGTGCAGGTAAGCTGTTGATAAGGCAGTGGTGAAGGCCTATCAGTCCATTCATTTGGAAACCAAAGAAAAGCAGGCTTTAAGGGAGAAGTTCAGTATTCTTCAAATTGAAGTCATTTTCTCGCATTGTGGTATACAGTACATTAATGGTCCAACAACAACAACATTTATTTATATAGCACATTTTCACAAAAAAAGTAGCTCAAAGTGCTTTACATAATGAAGAAAAGAAAAATAAAAGACAAAATAAGAAATTAAAATAAGACAACATTAGTTAACATAGAAAAAGAGTAAGGTCCGATGGCCAGGGTGGACAGAAAAAACAAAAAAAAACTCCAGAAGGCTGGAGAAAAAAATAAAATCTGTAGGGAGGGGTCCGTGTACTTTTTGGTATTTGAAATTTCATTTTAGAAGCAAAAACGGAAAAAACGAAAATGAAAGGAATTTTCAGATTTTGATTTTTGATCAAAGAATGAAATGAGGGAAAATAAGGTATTTTTTAATTCTGTGGTAACAAATAGCAGTCATAAACTTAAAATTACACATACTTTTCTCGATTTATTTGTGAATCAAATAATGAAAGTGTTATAGCTCAGAAACAACAAAACAGACGCATTTTCGTTGTGTGAAACCGGAGGTCTTCTTCTGCGCGATTTTTGACGACACGTGCGAACAGCCCTCCTCCTCATGGCATCAGCAGAGGATAGATAGATAGATAGATAGATAGATAGATAGATAGATAGATAGATAGATAGATAGATAGATAGATAGATAGATAGATAGATAGATAGATAGATAGATAGATAGATAGATAGATAGATAGATAGATACTTTATTAATCTCAAGGGGAAATTCACATACTCCAGCAGCACCTTACTGATACAAAAAAACAATATTAAATTAAAGATTGATAATAATGCAGGTAAAAACAGACAATAACTTTATATAATGTTAACGTTTACCCCCCCGGGTGGAATTGAAAAGTCGCATAGTTTGGGGGAGGAACGATCTCCTCAATCTGTCAGTGGAGCAGGACGGTGACAGCAGTCTGTCGCTGAAGCTGCTCCTCTGTCTGGAGATGATCCTGTTCAGTGGATGCAGTGGATTTTCCATAATTGATAGGAGCCTGCTGAGCGCCCGTCTCTCTGCCACAGATGTCAAACTGTCCAGCTCCATGCCAACAATAGAGCTTGCCTTCCTCACCAGTTTGTCCAGGCGTGAGGCGTCTTTCTTCTTAATGCTGCCTCCCCAGCAGACCACCGCGTAGAAGAGGGCGCTCGCCACAACCGTCTCACATTACGTTGTTTTTTCGGAACAGTAAAAGAGTGACACTCCGGGACGAGGACATAACTGCAGAAAAATGAGTCGCATCTTTCAGGTAAAAATACAAGCTTTGCAAACTTTGCTTCATTGATGTGGCAGTTCTTTTATGAATGTTATTGTTATTACTTACTGTGAAACTGATAAAATTTGGTGATTTCATTTACTAACACTAAGTCTGGCAATTTTTATAGTGCTAGCATTTTGAATGGTTGCTCATTGACTTTTACCGGCTACTATACAGTAAACATTTCGAGTATTAACAGTGCGCACAAATGTAACGCATGTTAGGAGAGCAACGTAATTTACAGAAAGTTTTCTTAACATGTGTTACACTTGTCAATGAGCAACCATTCACACATTTACAAAGTGAAACAGAGATTTGCTGCAAATTCAGCTTCACCTTGTGACCTGTAGGGGATGTTGCAGCACCCCAAACCCCAAACACAACTCTACAAACACAAGTCCTTCGTGTAAATAAATGATTTATTTTAGAAATACCTCCAAACAGGCTTCAGCACACGGTTTGCACAATTACAGTTTTCTTGTTTCTTTTCTCTCTTTCTTATTTTTTTTCATCCTCCACTCCTACCAGGTGACTCTTTGCGCAATTCCACCCGACTCCAACTCACTTGGGTAAGGCAGAGCAGCTCCTTTTATGGGAGACTCTGGAGTATTTCCGGTGTCAGGGCATTGCCCATAGGACCGCATTTCAATGTCAGGCATAAGCTGCCCAAATTAGGGACCACAGATCTATGCAGCATACCCTGGCAGCACCCATGGAACCCAACAGGGCTGCCCCACAGGACTACAATTCCCAGCATACCCTGTGGGTATTCATATGTGTACCGTATCCCAGGGCCACTGCCATCTAGCATGTTGGGAGAGTAAACAGCCCAGAGAGATGGCCTCCTCTGTCCCTGTGTTACACAGACCTCACAGCCAAATAAGAATCTTTGGTCCATCCTTGCCGGGACGTCAGCATATTCACTCTGAGGATGGTGCCTCCTGCCAACCTCCTGGCAAAGGGCAAGGAACAGCCTGCCTTTCTTTTCGGCCATTCGGTATGGCCACCTCCCAGCCAGGTAAGGACTCATGCACCATCCCAGTCAGGACACCAGTCCAGGCCTGCTGTCCACCACAGTGTGAGTCGTTTTGCTTATCTCTACAACTTTAGAGAAAACAAAGATGAAAAATAGGAAGTTGTACAGATTACAGGGGCCAGAGCATATCCTAGAAATGTTGAGGCTAAGCAGAAACCAGTACCGAGCAGATACCAGTCCATTAGAGAAGTAGTTCACAAACATAGGAAACTTTAGTTAAATAAAATCAAAAATGTGAAAACTTACAGATGACTAATTGCTGCTTAGATCTGTATCTGACATAAACCCTGGAGATTACCCTGGACTACATTAAAGCAGACAAAGCCTGCCAACATGGCAAGTTGGTTCTGCTTGGCACCCTCCTTTGTGCCTCTTTTTCCCTTTTAATAACATTTGAAGACTGGCACACTTTAGGCAAGTTTGAGTTTTAATATCCTAACTTCTTCAAGCCTTTTGCTACCCAAAAGGTACTTTTTTGAAACTGTTTGCAAGGATTAAATGAAGCCTACAAAGCCAATCTATCACACCTTCACATTCACCTTTCTCCTCCTCTCCTACATCAGTAAGCAGCAAGTCAGAAGAAAGAACTATAGCTGTCTTGATGTTCCATGATAATTCTTGCTACTGTATGTGAGATTCTATCTTAAACACATTGATCTCTGATCAGATATTTCCTAGCTCAGCACGCTGCCCTCCACTGGCTACCATTGGGACCTGTATTAGGATCTTTGCACAAGATGTCTAATTGGTTTGCTTGAAAGATTCCGGGGAGGGGAGTAAAAGAAAAGAGATTAGAATGCCATCATGAAGACATTGACGCTTGGGTGACCTCCCACAAGCGGAATGAGCTACTTGTATTCAGGAAGGAGCATTGCTGGGATGAGACAGAGTGCATTAACACGCTTTCCAGCGAGAGAGCGGAGTAACGGATGGTTTGCGGCGAGTGAACATGTGTGCTATAGAGGAAATTAATGGAGTGTAATTACAGCAAATGAGCTAATTTAATCAATTATATGTGTTAATATGCCTGGTGCAATTTATGAGCCTTCATTTCTAGCCTCTGCACTTTTTCCGATTATCTTCAGGTGCTTGAGAGAATACAGGCAGAGTCATTTGTAGAAACTTCATTAGCATTGGACCTGCTCCTAATGAGGCTGCACTGATCGCCTTGTAAAAAGGTACAGAAAGACAGAGCTGGACATAACTCCTGAGTCTTTCTGGCAGCAGAAGTTTCACAAAACCATCAATAACCCTTCTGCATGGGAGCATCTTGAAATGCTGTCAATCAATCTGCCCATCTCATCCTTCTTATTTCATTTAATTCAGTACTCATATAGTGCTCTGCATGGAGTACAGACTCAGAGCACCAGCACAGAATCACACCGATATAGTATGACAGCAAGTCAAGTTCATAAATGCCCATGTCAATGCAAATAAACACTATGCCCACTGTTCTGATAGTTCCTGCCACCTGTCTACACATTTATTCATGTGTTCAGACTCAGAATTAGGCAGAAACAGATATGTAGCAATGTTGATGTACAATCCAATGCCTAAACACATACAGATGTGTCTCACATTTGCACACACTGACTGGTACCCAACACACAAACATATATTGGCCTGCATCCACCCATGATATTCACACACAGACATACATTTTGGATAAACTTGTACACATTCTTGCTCACACACCAGAATGTAATGCATACACCTACATGGACACACACATACATACACACATGCACAGACACAGCTATCCCTCCAATTAGGCAGCTGCTCCATAACCAGCCCACCAGAACAGTGACTAATCTGTCCCAGTGGACTTACCCAAACTTTTGTCCATATTTAAATACAATACACTAAGGCTACTTTGTAAAATATAACATCCCAGTGTCCATGTCTACTCAGGATGAAAGTGTGCGTGTGCTTGTGTGTGTGTGTGCGCCTTTCCACCAATCATCTTTTCATGTTAATTTTTTTCCCTTTGTGAACAAGCGGCCTTTTCTTTTTTTCTCTTCGTGACAGGCGTTGCTCAAAGCCTTGTCAGAGGCAGCTGCAATTTGAACAAATCTTTGTCACTTACATTCGCCGGCCTGTCGCCTTGGGTATAGCAATGCATTATGGAAATGCGATTTGAAATGAGTCCGCCAGGCATTAGCAAGTAGAGTGCAAAGGGATTATTAACCCTTGTTTGGCATTGCACATGCTAGGCACTGCTAACAACTCCAAAGCTCTGGGAAATGCCAACATGCCTTTGCGATTTGTATGACTTGCCATTCACAGTAGCCCAAACAGCGCCATCCCATGAGTGACTAGCGTTATGAGTGAGTAAGGCATGATTCTGTCAGGTTTTACAGCCATCTGAGCATGTTTTGTGCTGTTGTATGTTGTTTTGTGTTTTATTTTTTACTTTTGTTGCTTTTTATTTTGCATGATTTTACTAGAGGTCTTCCATTGTTTTAACAATCCAAGATAGAAAGAAACTGTAATGACATATTGGTGTGGCTACATTACATAATGGTGTGTTATGAAGAACAGTAGTCTTTTATCATCTAGATTAGCTTCTGTCTGATTTTGGGTAACTTTGATCCATATTGTGACGTGTGAGTCGGTGTCTTGCACCCCAATGACAAGGCCGAGGCTCAGTACTTTAGCAAAACCAGCTTTATTTAACTCAAAACAGGAACAGCAAAGTTATTTATTATAGCGGGATCTACCATTCTACTAAACACAGACACAGCAAACAGGCAGGGTTGGGGCCTGGTCAGTGGCCAATTTATAACATTCCCTACATCACCCATCGGGAGACCGGCACTTTGCGCATGGCAGCGGTCAGATTGTAGTTGTTTCTGAGGCACTGTGAATCTGCAGTTGCCTTGCCAATGGACAAGCAACCCTCAACAGATGCAGCAGTCATGCTTCTGCATGTCGTCCCGTTGGAGAGGGTCTCAAAAGGTTTCAGGAGTCTTACAATATGTTTTTTACCAGTAACAGCGCACTGCATGATAACGTGCAGTGAATACACTTGCCTTGAGATTTCATACTCTTTCTATGTATGTTTTGCATTTGTTTGCTCAGAGGTTGATGCGCTTGCTGCTTCCTGAGCAGCTCTTCTTTTCTCCACCCAAGCGGCCTGCTTCTTCTCTTTTT
This sequence comes from Erpetoichthys calabaricus, assembly GCF_900747795.2. Lineage (NCBI taxonomy): Eukaryota > Metazoa > Chordata > Cladistia > Polypteriformes > Polypteridae > Erpetoichthys > Erpetoichthys calabaricus. The sequence goes on from NC_041394.2 coordinate 95,399,272, forward strand.
TCGTCTGCATCTTTTCACGTTAAAACTGATTAAGTCAGTGTTTGTGTTGCAATTACTTAGACAATGGAACCACTGCCAGACACGTCTTTTCTCCGACTTTCATGTAAAATCAGTATGCGCGGCTCAGTGTTGCTGGTGTCCAACTTTTGTATAAAGAAACAAATCAATTCAGTTCTTTGTGAGTGTTGCGGATGGCCAGGGCCTTTACCCGGCCAGGACTTGGGACCCCGCTTGACAACAGAAAGGCAGTCTCCTGTAATAAGGCACCTGGATGGACTCCAGGTACCTAACGAGCTTCTTCCGGACACGCTTCCAGGTGTGGTGGAAGCGTGACTAAATAAGGCCCTGGAAAGGTCCATGCACCCCCTGGCAGTGGCCACGGGTTCCAACAGGGTTGAGCCTCCCTGCTCATAATCCGTGGCCTCACTGAAGACCAAAGGGGTTTCCCTCTATCGGCCTGGGGAAGAAACTGTCCCGACAATCCTCTTTTCCTCAGTCCTTCCACACCTTGGGTGTTCTGGCCGGGTAAAGGCCCTGGCCATACACCACATGAGTTATTATTCTGCTTGAAGGTGAGAAGAGGATCCAGAGAAGAAATGTTTGTCAAACCAAAAATAAGTCAAAACTGTAAAGAATAAATCCTAAAGACCAAAGCCTAATTGTAAACCAGAAATAAAAGTCAGAGAGAGAGAAAAAAATATGCATTTCGTCTGATAGAGTTTTTATCCCAGTCATGGATACCAAATGAATCTTTGCACCAGATTTAAATTTAAAATTTAAAAGGCTTTGTGTGCCAATATCAGGAATAGTAACCTAGTGTTGCCCAATTGATTAACAGAATAATGTCACCGCACCATGAATGATCATTACATTCAGGAACTATATAACTGCAAAGAACCCACAGAGAAGGGGGGTAAAGAAAATGTTCTAAAAAATATTTAAAGAGAGAAAAAAAAATCTCAATGTGCATAAATCTTAACAGTTATTTAGGGAAAGGATCATAAGATAGCCAGGATTTTTGATTTGCTTTTCAACTACAAATTTTTTACCACAATTTGGTATTGATATTAGGCTCTCTGGTTACTTCTTGGTTCGACCACCTGCATCATGTTTGACAATTCTTTTAGTTTTCCCCTAAAATACCATCTTCATTTAAATGTAATTTAATTTTATTTCTTTTCAAATTAATGGAGCCTCCTTCTACTCAACAATATGAGTCACGTCAAGGGGCAGTTATCCCTCCATGAAAGAAGAATTGCCACACTCTTGTCTTTATGAAATTCACTTCACTTAACTTTTAATGCACCTCTTCCATCTTCCCATTCATATGCACAGGCTATTTTCTCTACTTGTTTTTCAGCACATATTGTTTTATGCTTCAGGTTATTTGTTCTGTTGTAGTCAGTTTTGCCATTCACTTTTGTACTCTGTGATGTGTTTCCTTTTTTGTGCTCTTTAGGAACTAGTTAATTTTAGGAAGGTGTTCACGTCTGTGCATGTAAGGACAGGTGGGTGAAGCAGACACTTGCATGTCTGACCATAAGGCTTTGTAAATTCAATTGTTTATCAGGCTAGTGACCTTTCAGGACTTTAACACCATGAGCTATTTTCTTTCTTAAATGATTTTATTTAACTTGACTCCTTTGTCTGTTTGTTTGTCTGGATCAAATCTTGCAACTGATTTTAAACCCACTTTTGACGAAGCTAATTTTTTCATATTTTGCATACATGTTCAGTATCGATGACATTACAATAATCCGTCAAAACCGATGCAATTACGTAACAGATTTTGCCATAATCAGTGGTTATGAGATTCCAATTAACACACACACAACAATGATGGAGAGAGAATATAGTGAAATATAGAAGCATACAAGTGAGAGGCGCCTCGGATTGCCCCCACTTGCCTCTTCCAGTAAGTGGAGTTGGTAAATATGCGTGCTGACTTTACTTGTTTACTCTTGCGAAGGAGTAGCCTTGATGATCAAGGTGAGGAAAGGTTTGGCGTAAGCTTGCCATTCTGTCGTCAGACAGCAACCGAGTGCTAATCCCATAAGAACCTGGACAGAAAAATAGCTAAAATATAATTTAGTATTCAAATAATTCTGCAGAAAAGATATATTATGTAATACTTTTAATTAAAGAAGCTTCCCATTCATGAAAAATGATTAAAGCAAAATCATTTGCAAAATACTCAAAAATTAAAAAGTAAAACATAAAATATATAAAAAGAAAATTTTAAGTTAAACGATTTTATTAACTTTAGTTATAAATGCACTAAAATGCAAAAAATATTTTTTTCTTTAACCACAATTTTCGTGGTTATAAGTGACATATATTAATTCAATTGCACATATATTAATTCAATCAATAAATTCATAGAATTGTAATTTCCCACCATGCTAAACAAGTTTCAAAAATTGTTTGAATCAATTAATTTATGTGTGCCCCATGATTTTATTTAGTCACATATAAACACAAAAATTGTGCTTAAAGAAAAATTTATTTTTTGCTTTTTAGTCCATTTATAACTAAAGTAAATAAAATCATTTCACTTAAAAAATGGTATACTTTATTTATTTATACCTTGGGGATTAATCCATGCATTTTATGCCACCAGAAAATGTAATCTTTTTGCGACTGCTATCCTTATAGAAAATGTTCCTAATAATTAAAACCTTAGCTGTCACAATGTACATATAGATACTGGTGTGGCAGCACAGGTGCTCAGTGGGCTTCTAGATTTAACATAAACTGTACTAAAAGTAAAAATGCATAGTATAGTGACTATGGAGGATTTGTATTTTGTAAAACTCATGTTTCCACACTGGAGGGAAGATATTTGAATTTCAAAATAAGGTAACCTGTACTTATGCAATCATCAACTTTAGATGTAAAATGAGTAGCCCCTTGTTATTAATTCTACCCGCATTTCCCACTTTATTCTGTGCTTTGCCAATGATGTGCTTCATTAACATCAAATTCAATGCAACTAACATTCTTATGGCAATAAAATATTAGCTTACGTAAGGTATGTCAAGGTTTGTAGGCGCTACATTTAAGCTGTTCCCACTCATAAAATTGGACCACATAGATGAAGGTTATGAAAATGTTAAATTATCACAAAAATAAAAACACTAGGGCAAAATCTGATAAGAAGAAAATAACAAGACCGCTCCCATGGCCTGTCTATACAATTTTTATTTTCTTATATAACTGGTGCCTTTATCCAAGTTCACTTACATCATTTATAATACCATTGGTTACATTTCTTTTGGGGTCCAATTGGAGCACAGTACAGGTCAAGTGACTTGCTCATGGTCACATAGTGTCAGTAGTGGGATACAGTTTGAAGTCCAAAGCCTTAACCACTACACCACACTGCCTGCCTCATTCCTGAGCAGCCATAAGGCACCCACTTACCCATGATGAAGTATAAAGACTCCAGCAAACACCTACAGTAATTTTGTGCTTTTTCTGGGCTCTTGTCCTCTTGCCAGTTAAGCTCTTGCTTTCATTTGCTCAACAGTCTTATGGCTAGAAGGATCTTTTAAAAACCATTCACCAACAACCTCTGGAGTCACTTCTAGTGCCCTTGGAATTGTGTCCAAGTAATGGGAATGGTGTCTTTTTGGGCTAGATACACTTGGCTAGAGCTCCACCTAGTGACATCTAGTGGACCTGCAACTCCAGACTTGATATTTATTTTAATTGGCCAATATGCTGTAACAACATCACGTTTGAGGGACAGCCTATAAATGATGTACAGAAAATACTTTTTAAAGCAAGTAGGTTTGGTTTCATTGTATTATGCGATTCAGAAGGATATTTTACAAGATAAAAAAATTGAGAATTTTCAAATATAGTGTGGAACTCAGAATTTCAGAAAGCACAACTCATTGTATATTATCTCAAATGGGCACAATAGAATTCAACTGATATTAGTCAAAAATGAGAAGATGTGGTTGCATTGGACCAATGAATGCAAACATTAAAGGACCGGAAAGTTATTGTCTGGTCTAATTCTGTTGGAAGGCCAAGGATATGGTGAAAATCACAAGAGTCTGTGTCTCCATCATGACAAGTGACAACAGTGAAGTCTGGTGTTGTCAGTGTAATGTTCTTGGGTCCTTTTTATGATCTACAAAGAGAGAAATGTTTGAGTGATTCAGCATATGTGAATATCAACACAGATCAGGTACATCCCTTCATGGCAGCACTGTGCCCATGGGTACTTTTTGAATTAGGCAAAAACCTAAAACATTTCTTGAATGGTTTCAGTGACATCTTATTGTTGTAGTCTCACTATAGTAGTTGCTAAATCTCAATCTAATAGAGAAATTGTAAGAAGACATTTAGCCAGTTATTTCGAGATCCAAGAACAGTTTGGTGATGAACAATGCATTTTCCAGCATGGTGGAGCACCGTGCCATAAGACAAAATTGATAACTGAGTGGCTCAGGAAACAAAACAAATAAATTTTGGTCCATGGCCAGGTAACTCCCCAGACCTTAATCCCTTTGAGAACTTGTGGTCAATCCTCAAGAGGCGGGTGGACAAACAAAAATCCACACATTCTGACAAACTCCAAGCATTGATTATGTAAGAATGGGCTGCAATCAGTCAGGATTTGGCCCAGAAATTGATTGACCGTATTCCAGGGTGAACTGCAGAGGACTTGAAAAAGAAGGGCCAACACTGCAAATAATGACTCTTTGCATAAAATTCATGTAATTGTCAATAAAAGCCTTTGAAACTTATGAAATGCTTGTAATTATCTGAAAAAAGATCTAAAAACATTGAAGCAGCAAACTTTGTGAAAACCAATCCTTGTGTCATTCTCAAAACTTTTGGCCACGACTGTAGGGTGCTGGGTCAGACTCTGTGAAAAGCCAACACAGATCTCCAGTAAAGCTACTCCTCTGATGGAAATCTTTGAAGAGTCAGTAGTAAAGGAATCAGTTTATTTGTGCTTAAGTAAAAAAAAACATAGATTATCACACAACATTAGAAATGGGTAATTCTAAAATATTTGAAATGACAGTTTTTAACTAAGTAATCTAAATACATTACTGAATGACCATGGTGTTTCTTTATGTTCTGAATCCTGGTCTTCAAAAATTATTATAATATTTAACCACAAAAATCATTTAGTACACTTTTTAAGAACTTTTCAAAGTGCACACAAGTGGTGGTAATATTGGGATCTGAAGCTGTCATATTACTGTTGAAATTCTTTTTTTTTTTTCTTCTTCTTTTACTTTTTCATTTTTTGTGTATCATATACTAACTGAGATTTCTTTGCATTTGCTATGTGCTAGAGAAATTCTTTATTGATTAAAAAAGTCTGTAAAAGTTTTGAAAGTTCAAACTATTGAAAGATTTGTTCCTCTGAAAATATTACTGTTCCCAAGGTCAGAGGAAACAAAAGTTGTGATGCATGACTGAAATGTTAAATAACCTTAATAAATGTTACAACAATTGGAATATTTGCACATCAAATTTTGGCCCTCACTTCAAACACATTGATGAATTTCGAGTCGAATTAATTAACTTGTTAACTTCAATCTGTTCTTGTTGAAAAACCACACATCCTTTTGATACCTTCGAGAAAAACTGAGTGAGATGCACCGTAGATTTTTTTTGATATAGTCAGAGTAGTGTAATTAAATATCTACAGTGATGTTTTGAAATAATGCCAGGCAACATCATGTAACAGAGCTGGTTTAACATACTGTATATATAAGCACTGAGCTGTCAAATTCAAGAGTGTAAAGTTAAATATCTTCTGAGGTTCATCAGCATTCACATTATTTTTAAATCAGTTGATCAGTTTTTTCAAGGCACATTATCTTATTGTTAATGAAATGCACAGGAATGCAATCATTATTAACAGTTACAATACAATTAGTCATCAATAATTATAATAATGAGTAATTACTCATTAACAAAATAATTAAATAATTGGAATTATCAGTCATTAACATTTCCAGTACAATTAGTATTAGTCATTTTTAATCAGTCGATCAGATTTTGCTTTTATTTTTGGCAGAGCAGATTATCACTTTGTTAATGAAGCCCACAGGAATACAATTAGTATTAGTCATTATTATTAACATTTACAATGCAATTAGTATTAGTCATTGTTCTAAGTTAATTACTATTAACTAATGTATGTGTCTTAACATAAAACAACCTTCTTTTACTTGAATATCATTTCAGAAATTAAAAAGAAATTCACACAGTGAATTAGAGGATTTCAGTGGTGCTTACACCATCATGTAGGCCCCCAAGGTCTTACACTGTGACAAGTATGAAGGCTGCTGCAATGCATGCTAGGGTCCATGGTACAGATCCAGAGTAGCTGGTGGTAGTTACAGTAATACGGAGAGAATAACAACAACAACAACATTTATTTATATAGCACATTTTCATACAAATAATGTATCTCAAAGTGCTTTACATGATGAAGAAAGAGAAAAAAGACAAAGTAAGAATTAAAATAAAAGAACACTAATTAACATAGAATAAAAGTAAGGTCCGAAGGCCAGGGAGGACAGAAAAAAACCCAAAAAACTCCAGACAGCTGGAGAAAAAAAACAAAACTGCAGGGGTTCCAGGCCATGAGACCACCCAGCCCCCTCTAGGCATTCTACCTAACATAAATGATCAGTCCTCATTGTATTCAAGGTTTTCATGGAAGGACTTGATGATGACAGTCACATGGACTTCTGGCCTTTAATCCATCAATGTAGGGACATCACGGTGCTTTGATTAGGTGGTGGTGGCGCAGGTCGGCACAACAGAAAACCGGAAAAAGAACAGAAGAGAAAGTAGGGGTTAGTACGGATTTTGGAGCCTCCATGAATAGTAATGATAATTAATTGAATATGCAGAGCATCAGGATTAAATTAAAATGAAGTTATGAGAAAGCCATGTTAAAGTAATGTGTTTTTAGCAGTTTTTTAAAGTGCTCCACTGTATTAGCCTGGTGAATTCCTATTGGCAGGCTATTCCAGATTTTAGGTGCATAACAGCAGAAGGCCGCCTCACCATTTCTTTTAAGTTTAGCTCTTGGGATTGTAAGCAGACACTCATTTGAAGATCTAAGGTTACGATTTGGAGTCTAAGGTGTCAGACATTCTGATATATAAGATGGAGTGAGATTATTTAAGGCTTTATAAACTATAAGCAGTATTTTAAAGTCAATTCTGAATGACACAGGTAACCAGTGTAGTGACATCAAAACTGGAGAAATGTGCTCGGATTTTCTTTTCCTATTTAGGATTCTAACAGCTGCATTCTGCACTAGTTGCAATTGATTTATGCCTTTTTTTGGGTAGTCCTGAGAGGAGTGCGTTACAGTAATCTAGTCGACTGAAAACAAACGCGTGAACTAATTTCTCAGCATCTTTCAGTGATATAAGAGGTCTAACTTTTGCTATATTTCTTAAGTGAAAAAATGCTGTCCTAGTGATCTGATTAATATGCGATTTAAAATTCAGGTCACAGTCAACAGTTACCCCTAAATTCTTTACCTCCGTCTTCACTTTTAATCCTAATGCATCAAGTTTATTTCTAATAACCTCATTGTATCCATTACTGCATATCACTAAAATTTCAGTTTTCTCTTTATTTAGCTTGAGAAAATTACTACTCATCCACTCAGAAACACAAGTAAGACATTATCTTAGTGAAACAACAGAGTTGGGGTCATCAGGTACTATTGATAAGTACAGTTGCATGTCGTCAGCATAGCTGTGGTAGCTCACGTTATGCCCCGAGATAATCTGACCTAACGGAAGCATGTAGATCAAAAAGAGCAGTGGACCCAGGATAGAGCCTTGTGGAACACCATATAAAATACCATATGTCTTTGAAGTATAATTACCACAACTAACAAAGAATTTTCTATCTGTCAGGTAGGATTCAAACCACTTTAAGACACTGCCAGAGAGGCCCACCCACTGACTAAGGCGATTTCTAAGAATATTGTGATCAAGAAGAAGTCTGAAGTAAAGCAGGGCTTGAATAGATGTTAAATAAGGGGGAACCCCATGTGCTCTGACTTTCCTGAAACAGGAACAGCATGATTATTTATTGTAGCGGGATCTACCACTCTCCTATACAAAGACACAGCAATCCGGCAGTGTCCTGGCCAGATTAGTGGCCAAGTTATATTGTTCCCTGCATTTATAATGTTCCTTGCATCACCCATTGATGACAGGCGCTTATAGTGTGATCTGAATTGGCTCGGATTTGCTTCCTGCGGTTGCTCTGGCAACAGACAAGCAATCTTCCACAGACACATCAGTCAGGTTTTGGGATGCACTTCGGCGTGTCATCCCGTCAACCCGCTATAACTTAACACAGAGTCTCGGGGGTCTGCTGGAGCCAATCTCAGCTAACACAGGGCACAAGGCAGGAACAAACCCTGGGCAGGGTGCCAGCCCACCGCAGGGCACACCCACACACACACACACACACACCAAGCACACACTAGGGACAATTTAGGATCGCCAATGCACCTAACCTGCATGTCTTTGGACTGTGGGAGGAAACCAGAGCACCCACAGGAAACCCACGCAGACACAGGGAGAACATACAAACTCCACACAGGGAGGACCCGGGAAGTGAACCCAGGTCTCCTTACTGCGAGGCAGCAGCACTGCCACACAGCTGAATAGCTATTGTATATGTAAAAAAGACAAACAAACACAAAAATTCTACAGATTAAGAGACTGTATAAATGTGTATACCTCATATATATCCATCCATACCATTTTCTAAGCTTGATTAGGGTCACAGAGGACTGAAGCCCATCCCAGCAAGCACAGGACGCAAGGCAGGAACAATCCTGGACAGGACGCTGGGACGCGACCCTTGGTTTCCTTACTGCAAAGCAGAGGTGCTACTATTGTGCCACTTTGCGGCCCCTCATATATATCACTATCACAAACATATATAATAGCCATAACAATCTGCTTTACCTGTATAGTGGAAAAAAATGCCTTTTAAAAACTTGTTGTGATGTTCTGACTACAGAATGACTGAAAAAATGTGAACAAAGCAATTAATATATTTTCAAAGTGAAACCAAACTTTATAATACTCTTATTAGCTATTCCTGTAAATGAATAGGAGGAGGAACTTAAATATTATTAATATTTCTTTAACTTTCATTAACCTCCAATGATGGACTAAGCAAAAGAAAAATAGTACAATTTAGAATAAAGAGAAAACAAAAGAGAAACCAATTACCTTGTAGGTTGTAGGTTATAAATGTAAGGAGCCCCCAGATAAGACCAATGCAATCTTGGAACCTCGGAGGACTGAAACATTTGGGACATAACTATATAGTAATACTCCAATATGAAGGAAAATTACTGAAGCTACAAAAAAAAAAAAAACAAGAAGAGATGCTTATTACATTACTCTTTTAGGTATTTCACTGTACTTAGGAGTATAGCTCGTTTAGCCACGCAAGTTGGAGATGATGCAAGTCTGGCATCATCACCAATTTTATTAACTCCCCTGCAGCTGGCACTGAAGCTGTTCATTTGAATGACAGAATGCCAAGTCATACTGCTGCTGGTTCAGCAGTAAGGTCATCTTCAGATGATGCAACTTGTCAGTACCTTTGCATGGCCTATCCTTTGAGAGATTGGCTGTCCCAGCAAACTGCTTGTAATGGCACACAAATAATTTAGAATGGCGGGTTTGTCTTGCTGGTGTTGAGGGCACAGCAGCAGAGGTCTTCCCCGTTGTGTTGTCAGGTGGAACAGGATGGATGTTGAGTGCTGCACTGTTATGCGGTGCAGTAGACTTGTTTGATGCTGTACTTCTGTGTGCTCATCTGTCCATTGTATTTGGACAGGTGAACCTCCTTGTGTTAAGCTACAGTTGGATCATTTCATTCCTGAAACAAAACTACAACTGGCATTTCATGACCTAAGGTTCTAGACTCTCCATCTACAACTCACAAACAAATGAATTTTTCAGGACTCTGTGCTTTCTAAACCGAACTTTAGGTCTTCTCCTCATCCTGCTTCTAACACCAGTGTAGCACTTTGCAGTGCTTCTCGAAACTGACACAATGAATCAGAATTTCTTGGGAACTGCAGGTCTGACATTGTGGTCAGCAACACTGGAGCGCCGCAGAGGACTGTACTTTCTCCGGTCCTGTTCAGCCTGTATACATCAGATTTCCAATACAACTCGGAGTCCTGCTACGTGCAAAAGTTCGCTGATGACACTGCTATCATGGGCTGCATTGGGAGTGGGTAGGAGGAGGAGTATAGGAACCTAATCAGGGACTTTGCTAAATGGTGTGACTCAAACCACCTACAACTGAACACCAGCAAAACCAAGGAGCTGGTGGTGGATTTTAGGAGGACCAGGCCCCTCATGGACCCCGTGATCATCAGAGGTGACTGTGTACAGACGGTGCAGACCTATAAATACCTGGGAGTGCAGCTGGATGATAAATTGGACTGGTCTGCCAATATTGATGCTCTGTGTAAGCCGACTATACTTCCTTAGAAGGCTGGCTTCTTTCAACATCTGCAATAAGATGCTGCAGATGTTCTATCAGACGGTTGTGGTGAACGCCCTCTTCTTCGCAGTGGTGTGCTGGGGAGGCAGCATAAAGAAGAGGGACGCCTCACGCCTGGACAAACTGGTGTGGAAGGCAGGCTCTATTGTAGGCACAGAGCTGGACAGTTTGACATCCGTGGCAGAGTGACGGGCGCTGAGCAGGCTCCTGTCAATCATGGAGAATCCACTGCATCCACTAAACAGTGTCATCTCCAAACAGAGGAGCAACTTCAGCGACAGACTGCTGTCACTGTCCTGCTCCACTGACAGACTGAGGAGATCATTCCTCCCCCACACTATGCGACTCTTCAATTCCACTCGGGGGGGGTAAACGTTAACATTATACAAAGTTATTGTCTGTTATACCTGCATTATTATCACTCTTTAATTTAATATTGTTTTTTTTTATCAATATGCTTCAGGTAGGTAGGTAAAGAATTGACATACCAGACTTGCTGCTGCTTTCCAGCTCTGCACCTCTCATATCTAAGGACCCAAAGTTTAACATGAAATTATGTGAATTTACCATATATTTTTACTGTTTTGACATACTTTTTCAGCTCCATTTTGTTTGTTGCTGTTGTGGTTAGGTGAGGGATGATGCAAGGCGAGAACAAAAATAGTTGGTATGCCAACTGAGCAAAATCCTATTGAATTCACTTACACAAAAAATAAAGTAAATCTTTAACAAAACTATGCGCTCAGCTGCGCTGCAAAGATCAGCAAGTTGCTGCTGTGTTTAAAGCTTCGAGGCATCTGCATGACCTTCCTAGTGGCATGTCAGGTTAAATCTGAGACCTCACTTTCTTATACTGGCCAGAGCGGAAGGGGCGTGGCTTCCTTGGCTCCATTGCCCTCAAGGGACGGTTTCTTAAGACAGTTGGCAACAGTTCACCCTCTCATCCCAGGGTGTTACTGCAAATCTTAGGTAAGCCCAGAAGGCAATCCTTGGGTATGCAGGGCTGACACTGTACCACAGTGTGCTACTTGGGGGTGGTTAGTGTTCCACTGGGGGCATTGCCATATATTGTGATGTTACAGCATTTTTATAAGGAAGCGCTTTATGCACATCAGAGCCTGAACCTCTTTTTCAGCAAATAGATAACCTACAGTTGTACTTGAAAGTTTGAGAACCCTTTAGAATTTTCTTTTTTTCTGCATAAATATGACATAAAACATCATCAGATTTTCACTCAAGTCCTAAAAGTAGATAAAGAGAAACCAGTTAAACAAATGAGACAAAAAATATTATACTTGGTCATTTATTGATTAAGGAAAATTATCGAATAATACATATTTGTGAGTGGCAAAAGTATGTGAACCTTTGCTTTCAGTATCTGGTGTGACTCCCCCTTTGCAGCAATAACTGCAACTAAACGTTTCCAGTAACTGTTGATCAGTCCTGCACACTGGCTTGGAGGAATTTTAGCCCATTCCTCCGTACAGAACAGCTTCAACTCTGGTATGTTGGTGGGTTTCCTCACATTAACTGCTCGGTTCAAGTCCTTCCACAACATTTCAAAGGTCAGGACTTTGACTTGGCCATTCCAAAACATTAACTTTATTCTTCTTTAACCATTCTTTGGTAGAACGACTTGTGTGCTTAGGGTCGTTGTCTTGCTGCATGTCCCACCGTCTCTTGAGATTCAGTTCATGGACAGATGTCCTGACATTTTCCTTTAGAATTCTCTGATATAATTTAGAATTCATTGTTCCATCAATGAATGCAAGCCGTCCTGGCCCAGATGCAGCAAAACAGGCCCAAACCATGAAACTACCACCACCATGTTTCACAGATGGGATAAGGTTCTTATGCTGGAATGAAATGTTTTCCTTTCTCCAAACATAACGCGTTTCATTTAAACCAAAAAGTTCTATTTTGGTCTCATCCGTCTACAAAACATTCTTCCAATAGCCTTCTGGTTTGTCCACATGATCTTTAGCAAACTGCAGATGAGCAGCAATGTTTTTTTTGGAGAGCAGTGGCTTTCTCCTTGCAGCCCTGCCATGCACACCATTGTTGTTCAGTGTTCTCCTGATGGTGGACTCATGAACATGAACATTAGCCAATGTGAGAGAGGCCTTCAGTTGCTTAGAAGTTACCCTGGGGTCCTTTGTGACCTCGCCAACTATTACACGCCTTGCTCTTGGAGTAATTTTTGTTGGTCAACCACTCCTGGGGAGGGTAACAATGGTCTTGAATTTCTTCCATTTGTACACAGTCTCTCTGACTGTGGATTGGTGGAGTCCAAACTCTTTAGAGATGGTTTTGTAACCTTTTCCAGCCTGATCAGCATCAACAACTCTTTTTCTGATGTCCTCAGAAATCTCCTTTGTTCATGCCATGATACACTTAAACACATGTTGTGAAGAGCAGACTTTGATAGATCCCTGTTCTTTAAATAACACAGGGTGCCCACTCACACCTGATTGTCATCCCATTGATTGAACACTCCTGACTCTAATTTCACCTTCAAACTAACTGCTGATCCTAGAGGTTCACATACTTTTGCCACTCACAAATATGTAATATTCGATCATTTTCCTCAATTAATAAATGACCAAGTATAATATTTTTGTCTCATTTGTTTAACTGGTTTCTCTTTATGTACTTTTAGGACTTGTGTGAAAATCTGATGATGTTTTAGGTCATATTTATGCAGAAATACAGAAAGTTCTAAAGGGTTCACAAACTTTCAAGCACAACTGTAGATAAAGAATTCTAAAGTTCTGAGCAATTTCTTTTCTAGTTTTTTAGGATATTGTTTTCTGTCTGTTTTATGGTAACAGGTGTGTTTTGCCCGTTTGCTTTTAGGCAGTAATTTTCCTTAGGTTAAAAGTTCTGTGAAACATGACTATGCTGTACTGTGTGCTCTTAAAAAAATAACTGTCACTCTATTCAAAACCTTTTTGTCTCTGTCATTCCAATTTGACGTGTGGTCTTAATGGATACAACAGCTTCACATGATTAATTCCGCAACCAACAGCCTGCACTGTTTACAGTTGACAGAAATGGGTATACATGCCGTTGTAAGGAATTAGGACTCTGAATTTATTAGGCAGCAGCTCTGAACAAAGTTAAAACATGCTGCCTTAGGACAAATTATTCTTTTTTTAAGTGCATTTATATAAAATGCAAAGTCTGTTCTCGTCATGTTTGTCAGACCCTTGGCGCCCAGTGGACCAATTTCAATAAAATATTGTAGAATTATTCTTCAAGAGAAAATTGTTACGAAGGTTTAATATTTGTTGACATATCTCAAATAGACACATTATATACATTTTGAAATTACAAAACTGTCATTTAAAGCATTTGTAAAATTTCTGAATTGTCTGCCTTAAAGCTGCGAAACATTTTGTGTTAGCTCAATTACTGATTACTTCATTCCTTTGAATTTACCTTCTATAAGTTTATTTTAACTTGTACGTTTTCCCCTTTTATGTGACTGTTGCCTGCTTTCAATAACAAAACAGGTACTCAATACAAGTTTTTGAAATACCAACAGAGTCGTGTGTGTCATTGGAAACACACAGTTACGTTAGCTGCTTGCACAAATGCGTACAAACTACCGTAAATTTTAATTCTCCAATGGGTACTTATTTAAGTAATCTTATATTTAAGTAATGTGACCTGCAATTAGCCATATACCCTTCACAACCAACAACAAATAATCGTACCAGAAAATGTGTCAATGAAAGCAATTTCACCCATCACACTATACATGAAACTATAAAACGCTACCAAAATCATGTTTTATGTACTGTACTAGTATATTTAATTAAACTCTATTATTTTTTTAATATAATCCACTATTGCAAAAATATTTATCAAACAAAAATGTGATATATCTGTTTTTGATTAAGTAAATACATGTGTATACATTTTATCAATAGTTATTTTTATAGATTATTGTTTGCCATCCCTTTCCACAATTCTTTCCCCATTCCTCTCTCTCCTCAGCTTCTCCTCCCCCTAGAACCTTCTTCTCTTTCTTCACTACCTTTTTCTCTCTCCCAATTTAGACTTTTCATGACTGCAAACATTGCAGCTAAGTTGCTTTTATCTTCTTGATGGAAATATCCTTCCCTTGTCTCTCCTGAAATCTGGAAGTCTTCATTTTACATTCTTACCCTTCTTGAATTTTCTGCATCTCAGATCAACAACTCTTCCTGTTCTACTATCCACAACTGGCATCATGCTGATCATTGGGGGTTGCTCCTTGAGGCAGTTTCTTCTCTCTACCTTTCCTCTTTTTTTCCCTTATTAAGCTGTGTGGTCCTGTGTGGAGTGTGCATGCGTGTGTGTTGAATTAGCCATCTGAGGCGGGGTATGGTGTGGGAGGCACAGGTGGGGGAGTGTCTGTTTTTGTTCTTACAGACTCCAATCATCAGGTATTATTGTTGGTTTCATTTTACAGTATTCCCCTTTCGTTTTATCAATAAAAATTTGATGTCAAAAAAAGAATATTATTGTTTATCATTTGATGGGTGACAGAATGTAGGACAAAGCAAAAATCTGTCAGCAGTAAAATGCTTTTATCATTTGCCAAAAAGTCTTTGATGTGGACAGATAAATATAAACTGCAACATATGACAGATATTTTTGAAAGGGAAACTAAAACATGAAGATAAGGCTCTGAGCAAACAACTGGTAAGTCCAAAAAGCTTTGATGTGGGTGCGAGAAGGGGCAGGGTTTTGGGTGTCTGGTATGCACTCAGTCAGTCTTGATGCAGACATTATTTCAGCTTTGTGGAAACCATACTGCAAATCTCTTATCAACAACAGCTTTCTACTCCAAAATTCATTTGAACTTTTCGATAAATGCGGAGTGGTCATTTATTTTAGAAGGCACTCATGTATTGCTGCTCAGAAAGAGTTTGCCTATTTAGGCACATTACTGCTTAATGACTCCATCATTAAGATCTTTAAAAATAATTGAATCAGTTATAGTAAAACTGTGGGGCATCTCACATGCATGTTGATAATTTTATGTAAAATGTTAAATGAAGTTTGCATGTTCTCTCCGTGTCTGCGTGGGTTACATCCGGGCGCTCCAGTTTCCTCCCACAGTCCAAAGACATGCTGGTTAGGTGGATTGGCGATTCTAAATTGGCCCTAGTGTGTGCTTGGTGTGTGGGTGTGTTTGTGTGTGTCCTGCGGTGGGTTGGCACCCTACCTGGAATTGGTTCCTGCCTTGTGCCCTGTGTTGTCTGGGATTGGCTCCAGCAGACCCCCGTGACCCTGTGTTCGGATTCAGCGGGTTGGAAAATGGATGGATGGATGGATGGATGTTAAATGAAGGATAGCACAGTGCATCCTGGGTTCCACTTCCATGCCTGTGTAGAGTTTTGCATATTTTTCCCCTTGTAGGCAAGCTTTTGGATTGAAAATCTGCATTTCCCCTTTCATATATTAGTCAAGAGTTCTGTACTTTATGAAGCCAGAATCCTTAGTTTGAATTTCAATTACAATTACCTAGTCAAAATTTTGAAAAATATTTCCCTTTTGAACTGAAGATCCCCTTCTTCCTGCTCATTCATTGGTCAGGAGTCCTGTCTTCAAAGTAAGTGTGCAGTGCAGGCCTGAGCAGTCCATTTATATCTGCTCAGTTTTCCTTTCCTTTTACTTTGCCTTGAATGATGGAGACAGTGTAAGACAGTAATTTAGATTGCTAGAAACCATTTCAATATAAAGGAGCATATTTTTCCACAGAATTTGTGTACTGATCTCCAAACCTCCCTACTCTATGAACAATGGTTTGTGTGGCACATTTTGAAGGATAGGTCTCCATTACTGATCCACATGAAGCAAAGAAAAATGTTTTGAGCAAAGTTAATAGAAGAATAAAATTTTTGATAAAAGAACACTGTGCATAGATAACATAAGATTACACCATGAAATGTCAGTGGACATTTCTCATTTCATGTCAGCAAAGAGCTGGTCTTCACGTGGCTGTAGTGTACTTCCACTTAAAACTAAGATTTTTGTACCATTTTGTCTTCTCTTTTCTTGCCCTTTTGTTATAATGCAAGTTCTTTCGCCCCTTTCTTGCAAATACACCCTAATCCTAACCCTAGCCCATTGGGAGTAGGTGTATCCCTTGAATTCCAGTATGTTGTCTAAATCACGAGATACACAAAAGAGTCATATATCCAATTCAGCTGAAAAAGTACAACCACCCTGATCATTTGGATGTAAGCAGAAACATTTGTATTGAATTGCTGGTTATATTTTTCTAAACATTTGTTAATAATAAGTAGCATCCATAGTGAGCATTCTGAAATGTTCGTTACAAAGAATTATTAGGCTATTGATCAGGAACTTTAAATGTTTTATTGAGAAGAATCCAAAGAATAGCTGAGGGGCACAGCAATGGCTAAAACTGATCGTCAAAACAAAATCGTGAAAAAACAAAGTCCAAACAATCTTAAAATAATTTACCTAAAAAAGAAACAAATATTCCAAAATTTATTCTTTTTAATAAACAAACATAAATAATTACTATACTGCTGTTATAATTCTGACATCACAAAACAGCAAAATCGGCGAGGGCTCCAAAACAGATCCACAAAAGAATACAGAACCTTACTGGCCTGCCCAAATATGGGCCTCACCTCAGGCAGGCCTGAGCCTCAGGCAAGCAGCAGGCTTTGACCTGACCCAAGCCTAAAATGAAACTTAGAACACACAGTTCAGAAATTGTCTAAGAATATCAAAAACATAGCAAGAATGCCCTTCCAAGGAGAGGGAAACCATAAGCACCTCTGGCCCATGCAGAATCTATATAATAAGGATATTTATTCAAAAGTCACAAAGAAGGAAAAAAATGGTGGAAAAAACAAAAAATAAAGCAAAACGGATTTGCCTAAAAGGTAATCTACACCAAACAAATCTCAAAAAAGTAATCCAATAATCAAAACCAAGAACAGAAGCAAATAAATCCAAGAACCAGAAAAATGTCAAATACAATTGCACTCTATGAATCAATGAACCACTAAAGGACCTACTTCTCTCCTTCAAATATATAGGCTGAGGGCAGTCACGCAGAGGTGACATCAGGATGGTCCTGCCTTTTTGGGTTCTACCCACAGAACACAAGGATCAAAGGATAGCATAGAACACAGTCAGTCAGTCATTGTCCAACCCGCTATATCCTAACACAGGGTCACGGGGGTCTGCTGGAGCCAATCCCAGCCAGCACAGGGCACAAGGCAAGACCAAATCCTAGGCAGGGCGCTAGCCCACCTCAGGACACACACACACACCCACACGCTAAGCACACACTAGGGGCAATTTAGGATCGCCAATGCACCTAACCTGCATGTCTTTGGACTGTGGGAGGAAACTGGAGTACCCAGAGGAAACCCACGCAGACATGGGGAGAACATGCAAACTCCACGCAGGGAGCGAACTCAGGTCTCCTTACTGCGAGGCAGCAGCGCTACCACTGCGCCACCCTGCATAGAACACATACATATTAAATAAATCAATGAGAATAATAGCAACAAAACACATAAATACAACAAATACCATAAAATAACACAAAGAAAACACCATAAAGGAAAATAAAATAAACCAGGGATCAAAACCCTGCTGAAACATAACAACTGCTCTGCAATCTTTTTTATAAGCTAATATTGTCATATGTAGTGACACATGACTAGCAATGAACAAGGTTACTACAAACAATACAGCTAGAAAAAGGTCCAAAATGTTGGTTATGAAACCTACAAAGCTGCGCAGGAATGAAATCACATAAATAATAATACAAAATAATAACAAGGCAGATGCTGAACAATATAATAAATAATCCCAAATTAGGCAAAACAAATATTATAAGTGAAGAAAGCATGATTCATAAGATTACTTGTGCCAAAGTTTATGGCAATCCAACGTGTTAATTACATTTCATTGCCTCTTACCTCACCTTTTGAAGCTGAGTGGTCATTTGATTCCCTTCAGTTTTGGCAAGATCAATGCAAGGTCTTGAATTGAAATGCAGTACACTCAGAGCAGCCACAAAGTGAAATGCAATACATCTGCTATGCTGTTAGTTATGACACGTGACATTTGGACATGAATTAAAATCCAATGCGCTTTTGTATTGCATTTTAAACTGACACAAAAAATGCATGCCATGTGAAATGCAATCAATTATTTGGTTGATTCATTTTTAATTATGATGCAATAAAACCGTGCCAAAAGTAAATGTACCGTGTACATACGCATTGCATTGCAATAAAGTTAATACGTTGGATTGCTTTTAATTTTGACATGAATAATATTTCCTACATAACAGTGTCAGTCTTTTAAACCAGAGATTTCAAATTTTCAATAAGATGTTGACCTAAGAAGATATTTCTTAGGCTGTAAATGAGTACATTTGCCTACATGGCAGGAATTTATTTATACCGCACCTTAAAATTGATGAAAAAATGTAAGTGACAGAAAGTTAAAGATTCTTTCCATTTGTTTTAGTGCAAAGCATATTATCTTGACGTAAGATACCTATGTAAGATAATTGTTTGCATTTTATCTTGGTTTTTGAGATTTTCATTATCATCATCATCATCATCATGACTTACTTTCAGGTTCCTTTTTTTAACCCATTATTTACTAATGATCTTGCTAGTGGATATGACACTGAAGTTGCTGCTGCCTTTCAGCATTCACAGTTACAGTATTTTTGTTGGTGTCTACTCTACTCGTTGCTAATTGTCGGAAATTGGAACAAGGTAGCATCAGGTAGAAAGTAGGAACCAATAGCTTTAATTAAACCAATCTAAACAACTAGTCTTTCAATTAACTGTTTTAATGGAGCAACTGAGAAAACCCTTGTGACATTTCTTCACAACCCAAACAATGCCAAGAATTTGGAATGTGGAGAAGGGCTCCAATTGTTATTTTAATACATGTTAAAATTGATGTTTTATTTATTTTTATGCATGACTATTTTGGAATTTATCAAAAAATAAATATCTTTATTTTATTAAAACACACAAATGAGGGGAAAACTAGTTAGAAGACAAGATACAGCAAAACACTTTGAGGCTCATGTCGAGTGACTCGCTCATCTACCTGCACCAAAGCAGCATGCCAAAGCCTCTCACCTTCCATGTCTTTCACTTTCTTGACCCTGGCTTTTCTAACCCCCCACCCAAAGACCCTTTGCCTTTACTCTCCTTCTGCCTCTATACTAATCAAGTAAGGGATTCTTTAAATTTCTAGCTAAGCTTAAATCAGCTACAGCAACAGCAGGATAGTATTCCCAGTAATATCCATGAGCTCTCAGTGCCCCTTAAAGGGTTGTGCCTATCAGGCAACTCCAAAGTTGTATGTTCCCTCTTTTCTAGGCAGGAGAGTTGCACCTCTCCATATTGTGAACATTCTGCTCCCAGTTGCCTGGCTGGTAGTTTTCTTGCACTTTCCAAGTTAAATGATTTTCCATTATGAGTTGTGCATCACTTCCTAGTCCTGGTATTGATGCCTTCAGTTGAGTATGTTAAAAGATTGCTACAGTTGGTTCCCCAGAATCCTCTGTGTTCAATGAAGCTAGTGTCATGGAGTGAAGTGTCTGTAGAGCTGACTAGCATTAATGTTTTATTATGGCTTAAAAGTTTAGTCTGCTCCAGCATGTTCTATAACAAGGTTTAATCTTGTCTAAAGGGTATACGTGATTGTTTTGTTCATTTTTTTCAAGTTCATATTTACTGTCTTGTGTTTAAGTATATACAGTACAGTAAAATCTTACTTTCATATCTTCTCTGTATGATGACAGTGATATAATGCCAACAAAAGACACGCGTGGACATTAAAAACAACAGTATGTATATACTGTACATACATAGAATACAATATACTGTATATCCACATTATATACAATATACTGTATTTGTTATTAAGGCTGTTCAGAAAACTTGACAATCACATAAAAACTGTCTCTGAATCTACTGGTGTGAGTGCCAATGGTCCTCTAATGTCTACTATTTACCAAAAGGACAAAAGCAGCTTCAGAGCATGGTCAAGGTCTTTATGCACCCTTTATGCCTTTTTAAGGAAGTGTGTGTTAGTATACAAGTGTCCCGAACAGACGATTAGATGGGCATTGGTATTATTCTTTGCTGCCTTCACCACCCTTTACAGTGCTTTATAGTCTTGAACCATGCAGGTACTATACCAGAATGTGATTTAGCCAGTGAGGATGGACTCTGTGCAGGTGGAAGTGTGGTCAGCCTTCTGTTTCCTGAAGTCTATTACAAGCTCCTTGGTTTTGCTGATATTGAAGATGAGTTTGTTCTCCTAAAGATGAGTTTGTTCTCCTTTCTCCATTGAATAAGGAGGTAGACCTCTTCTCTTTAAGCCCTCTCGTCATTTTTGGTGTCATCAGCAAATTTATTGATGGAGCTGGAGCTGTGTCCAACTACACAGTCAGAGGTGAACAAGAAGTACAGAGTGGGGGCTCAGCACACGGCCCTGTGGAGTACCTGTGTTAAGGGTCAGTGTGGAGCATGTGATAATCCTAATCCATGTATGATGAAGTCTTCCAAAATCCAATTACAGAGGATTTCACTAAATCCTAAACTGATGATTTTGGTGGTCATCTAATACGATACAACAGTGTTAAATGCAATGTTGAAATCTAGAAACACGATTCTGGTGTAATTGTTTTTATTATCCAGATGTGTCAGGATGACATGAAGTGGAAAAGATATGGCATCCTGTGCAAAGTGGTTATGATAATACATAAACTGAAAGGGTTTGTGACTTTCTAAAATATTCTATTCAGTGTGTCCAAGAATTAGTCTGTCAAAACACTTCATTACGAATGGAGTGATGACCACCAGTCTGTAGTCATTCAGACAATCCACTTTTGTTTCCTTGGGCTTTTTGTTCTTTTGAAGCAATCTGGGACCACAAATTGTTAAACCAAAACAGTAAACATGCTGTTGAAGACTAAATTTATATCCAGACATTGTATCGTTCTACAATGCTTTGGAAAGGTCTTCCTGCCAGGAATGAGACTGATAACAGTAGCAAGAAGACAAACACCACCAGCCATGCTTACCAGCACTAATGGACTACACCAGTAGTAAGAAGTAGTGGAAAAACAAACATCTAGCCAGTAAGATGTGGATGAAAACAAACAGTATTCAATCATAATGCTTTGTAAATCACTGTGTTCCCTGTAAGTAATTTAAACATTAAGGAACCATCTGGCAACCTGTATTTTTGTTTGTTCTTTATTTCGCCTTATACAATTTCTTGTATTAGGAATTTGGTAGTTTTCACATACCCCTTGGGGTCAGAGCGCAGGGTCAGCCATTGTACAGCACCCCTGGAGCAATTACAGGTTAAGGGCCTTGCTCAAGGGCCCAGCAGAGTAGGATCTCTTTTGGCAGTGACGGGGATTCGAGCCAGCAACCTTCGGGATACCAGCACAAATCCTTAGCCTCAGAGCCACCACTCCGCCATGTATGGGGGTCATTTTAAAAGATGTGCATCCTGTGACCTTGTGCCTGGGACAAGACCCTCTACTCTCCAGAGTAGGCACAGGATGCGTTAGAAAGCCACAGAGACATGACCATCACTGCTTTGACATGGGCTTCCCTCAGTTACTGATATTTGGAGGTGTCAGCCTTAGTCATAAGTCAGAGGGTGATTATTGGTCACTGACCTATTCAATATCCTTTATGTTATATTCTTAAGATTTACTGGGGGTATAATAGTAGTAAGGCTATTTCTCATCTAGGGAAAGAAACGTTTTAATGTTTGCATATAGTAACTACACAGTGCCCTTCAGACATACTGGCTCACAATATATCGGAGCTACAAGTAAAGGTCTGACATGCAACATTTTAACCTCACCTTTTATTCAATAGTCATTTGGTATCAACATTCAGTATACTCACTAGAACAGCGAAACACCAGATGACTGCTATAAGGACACTGTACTGCATGCATTAGCAGCCCAGTTAAGCAGCCTCCATGCCATTTGAATCAACTGGCGGCCTGTTTTGAAGCCAGTATTTTCAATTTGTATGGAATCACTGTAGCTTCTATTCTTCTCATTGTTTTCACGGCTTAAAACTGAAAATTGCTATTTTTACATCCATTGCTAATCTGATTTTAATGAATGCCAGACCCTGTGTTTGTTATGATGTCAGGCAAACTGAAAGTGTGCTAATTAGGGTGCAATTTACAGAGAGGAGAAAAAATAAGTAAAGGATGTAGCAAATGACAGGTTTCCCTTCTGATAAAATTGCCAGGCGGATTCGTAATTAGGATATGAGTCTGAAGAAGTCTGAACTTAGCCATTCAATGCAGCGTGTTCGCAAATCGCCTCACATGGCAAAGACTCTACCGAAAGATGCTTTGAAACGATTGCACAGCAAAACCAACATGACGGAGCCCATATAATTACTCACTCACGCTTTATGTGAAGTGTTTCTAATTACAGTTTTCTTGTATTGTAATTCTAAGTAATGCTGCACTGGTGCAAATGTACAGCCAAAAGCAGTAAGAGTGGTTATAAAGTGCACAATTGCTGTTACTTTTTTACAAAGTCTGTACCTAAAAGTGGTGACTATGTGCTTTAGGGATACACAGTCTCTTTTTTAACACTGCTATGAGTAATTAATTCCACTCATTAATTATAATGCAAGTTCACGGAATATTTACTTTTTATCTCAAGTACTTCCCATCTCTGTCAGCCAATCATGTTATCTTTTTTTCTAATCCCAACAGCCATAGACAGTGCCAGTGACGTGGCCCTTTATGCAGGTCTGGCCGCTGGAGTCATCGCTGTGGCAGTCTTGGTCATCGCGGTCACTGTGTATAGGAAGAGCCAGAGTGAATACGGTGTGGATGTCATCGACTCCTCTGCCTTGACTGGCGGCTTCCAATCCTTCAATTTCAAAACAGCTCGACAAGGTGAGTTGGGAGGAAAAGTGGCATATGGTTGGGTAAACACTTCCACAATCACACTGCTTATCTCAAAAACATAATTCCACTTTTGCATCAGTATAGCTCATTTTCTGAGTAGAGTTGAGGGCCTCATGTATGAGTGTTTTTTCTGTCTTATTTAATTGGTGTATGGTTACCATAGCCTGTTGTTTGCAACAGTTTAATTAGGAGTAGTGTAGGGCCCTATTTCACTACAACTCATTGATAATCTACACCCACATACTTTTCAGTGTTTTGCATTTTTTAAAGTTTTGGCTGAAAATAATTAGCAAAATATGTAAAGTTTCTTGAAACAATCATCAGGACCAGATGATATTTCTTCTTGAGCTCTTAAGGAGGTTAGTGAGTACATATTTAATCCCTTGACGCCTATTTTTAGGAAGTCAGTGCACACTGGGGAAATTTGGATAGACTGGAAAATGGCAAATATTATCCTGTTATATAGAAAGGGTGTTCAGGCAGATCAAAGTAACAATAGGCCAGTAAGCTTAACATATGTCGCAGGTAAATTAATGAAAGAAATTATCAAGGAAAAGATTGAGAAACTCATAGCAAGCACAGGAGTTTTACTGAACAGTCAGCATGGGTTCAGACGAGGGGGTTGTGTTTTACTAAGATGCTTGAATTCTATGAGGAAGCAACACAAATATATGATCAAATATCAAAGTGGAGCTTATGATATTATTTATCTGGACTTTCAGAAATCATTTGCTTAGGTGTCACATAATAGGTTGGGCATCAGACTAAAAGAGGTGGGAGTTCAGGGTGCAGTATAAGAATGGATGCAAAATTGACTCAGACACAGAAAGTAGAGGGTGATGGTGCAAAAAACCTCATTAGAATTGGGTGAGAAGAGTGGTGTCCCACAGGGGTCAGTGCTAGGGCTGCTGCTGTTTTTAATATATATAAACTAGGGGGCTTCGCCCCCTGCTCGCTTCGCTCACCAAACCCCGTGTTTGGTTTTCCGGATAGACACTTTTAAGATTTTTTTTTCTTTGAATTGTTGCTATTTCATTAGTTTCACTTTTATTTCAGAACTTCTGTAAAAACAACATTTGTAATCTTGCGAGTCCCAATATGCTGAATCTTTTTAATGAGGTCAGGATAGGTTTCTCTGTTTGGAATTTCAGCATAGACAAAACGATCTACATCATCAGCAGTTAATAATTTATTTTTACAAAGTAAAAAAGTAAGTAGAGTTCTGCATTGGACTCCTGTCTGTAAAGTTGTGCTATTTTCCTCTCACAGTTCCAAAAGTACATGGGGTTACCAAGGTGATACCCCAGCTTTTGTCTAGGTTTTTGTACAAGGGCTAGACAGAACGTTTTTGACTCCTCGGGTAAATGTGTAAATGTTTTTAAATAAGCAGACAGATAAATATGTATACATGAACAAAGTAACCAATAAATGCATGTGCGGTAAACTCCGTTTTTGAAATTCTCAAAATTCTTTATTTGTCACATGCATAGTTATATAGGACAACACGCAGTGAAATGCATCCTGATCCGCTTATCAAAAACTGTGCAAAGAATATCAGTTAGATTAACAAAAAGTCCTAGATTGAAAGGTAACAGTATAGTAGAACATAATAAATAAGTACAATTAAGTGAATAAAGTAGAATTAAGTGTTAAGGTGCAATAGTGTAGTAATTATTGTGCAAAACCAAAGTTAGACTGGTACATAGTTAAATGAGGCAATTTGTTTGTTTGTGCTAATGCGATCTTTACTTTCTTTTTTTATATTTTCTAATTCTCCTACTTTCATATCCTTTAACTTTCTCCACATGTGTATAGCACCTTTTTTTTTTTTTTGAGCCTTTCTAATTTCCCTGGTTTCATAGTCTTTAACCTGCTCTGCATGTATTTAGCGCCAACGTTTGTAAACGTCTTTATGAAGTTCTACTTTCTTTTATTCGTTGTCTTTTAATTCTGAGCCGGATTGGACGTGCTTTTTTTCCAACAACAACAACAACAACATTTATTTATATAGCACATTTTCATACAAAAAGTAGCTCAAAGTGCTTTACATAATGAAGAAAAGAAAAATAAAAGACAAAATAAGAAATTAAAATAAGGCAACATTAGTTAACATAGAAAAGGAGTAAGGTCCGATGGCCAGGGTAGACAGAAAAAACAAAAAAAAACTCCAGAAAGCTGAAGAAAAAAATAAAATCTGTAGGGGTTCCAGGCCACGAGACCGCCCAGTCCCCTCTGGGCATTCTACCTAACATAAATGAAATAGTCCTCTTTGTAGTTAGGGTTCTCACGGGGTCACTTGATGCTGATGGTCATACAGACTTCTGGCTTTTAATCCATCCATCATTTTTGGAACATCATGGTACTTAGAGTAGATGCGCCACCACCAAAAGGACACCAGAAAAAGAAACAGAAGAGAGAGTAGGGGTTAGTACAGATTTTAGAGCCACCATGAATGGTTATTATAATGAATTGGATATACAGAGTATCAGGATTAAATTACAGTGAAGTTATGAGAAGGCCATGTTAAAGTAATGTGTTTTCAGCAGTTTTTTAAAGTGCTCCACTGTATTAGCCTGGCGGATTCCTATTGGCAGGCTATTCCAGATTTTAGGTGCATAACAGCAGAAAGCCGCCTCACCACTTCTTTTAAGTTTTGCTCTTGGAATTCTAAGGAGACACTCAGTTGAGGATCTGAGGTTGCAATTTGGAATATAAGATGTCAGACATTCCGATATATAGGATGAGGCGAGATTATTTAAGGCTTTATAAACCATAAGCAAAATTTTAAAGTCAATCCTGAATGACACAGGTAACCAGTGTAGTGACATCAAAACTGGAGAGATGTGCTCGGATTTTCTTTTCCTGGTAAGGATTCTAGCAGCTGCATTCTGCACTAGTTGCAAACAATTTATGTCTTTTTTGGGTAGTCCTGAGAGGAGTGCGTTACAGTAATCTAGTCGACTGAAAACAAACGCATGAACTAATTTCTCAGCATCTTTCAATGATATAAGAGGTCTAACTTTTGCTATGTTTCTTAAGTGAAAAAATGCTGTCCTAGTGATCTGATTAATATGCGATTTAAAATTTAGATTACAGTCAACAGTTACCCCTAAGTTTTTTACCTCCGTTTTGACTTTTAATCCTAATGCTTCCAGTTTATTTCTAATAGCCTCATTGTATCCATTATTGCCAATTACCAAGATTTTAGTTTTCTCTTTATTTAACTTGAGAAAGTTACTATTCATCCATTCTGAAATACAAGTCAGACATTGTGTTAGTGAATCAAGAGATTCGGGGTCATCAGGCGCTATTTATAAATTCAGCTGTGTGTCATCAGCATAGCTGTGGTAGCTCACGTTGTGTCCTGAGATAATCTGACCCAACGGACCTCGTTGTAAACTGAAATATATACAAAAGAAACATACAGTCATTTACAGGTGTACAATCAAAGACGATAAAGAATGATTTACAAAGCAATGCAGTACATAGCGGACAGTGTACATTAAACAGTAAAGCTTTAAAAGATACTTACAAGGCGAGTGGTTTCCACGGTTGGATCAAGACAAAGAGAAGCGCGTAGACAGAGGTTCAAATTGCTGTGTAGCACAACTAACCAGACCCAGGGGTTTATATACGCTAAGAATACGTTTTGGACGTGACCAAAACAAGAGATAAAGGGGTGCCTACATGAGAGACATGGGGTGTATTGTATTCAAATGTTTATTATGGGACCTGTGTGCTTTACGTGAGTTTCATAGACTTTTATAGCGCCACTGAGAGTGTGGGACGTGACTGACTGGTGTGTTAATAAATGACAAGATGAAGGGGGAGCACAGTTCAACAAATAACAGTCTTAACTAACAAGATGTGGGGCAGAACACTCCCCTTCTGATATAATAACATTATATCACTAAACAGTACATAGAGGCAAATATTGTATGAACTTATCCGTCTTTTTTAGGGACTAGTAGAATGACTTCTGTGATAGACCTGATAAAGTATTTGGAGATGCCTTGAGAGGCAGTTTTAACTTCTATTTTTCTTATAGTGCCATCACTGCTAGGGAATACCGAAGTGACTAATCCCATAGGCCATTCATTGCTTGATAGTTGACTCTCCTTTAGCAACACAATGTCTCCTTTTTGTAAATTTCTAGATGGGTGGGCCCATTTCCGCCTGTTTTGCAGAGTAGGGAGGTATTCACGTCTCCATCGTGTCCAGAATTCATTTGCCATGGCTTGTACTTGTCTCCACTGGCTTTTAAAAAGGTCATTCCTTGTGAAATTACCTGGAGGTGCTGACACACCAGTTTTCTGGGTAAGCAGCATTGCAGGGCTCAATAAAAATGGCATCTCTGGGTCAGAGGAAATTGGGACAAGTGGTCTGGCATTTAGTATTGCAGATACTTCCGTCAGAAAGGTACAAAGGACTTCATGAGTGAGGTGAGACAGTCTGTTCTGTAGAAACATAGAGTTAAGTATTCTACGTGTCATGCCAATCATACACTCCTAAGCACCTCCCATGTGTGACACGTGAGGGGGGTTGAACTCCCAAGTGCATCCCTGTCAGCTTAAGTATCGTAGGATGCTCAGATGTTTCTCAGAGTTTTTTACAAATCCTAGTTCCCTGCTAGCTCCAATAAAGTTTGTTCCGCAGTCAGACCTGAGTTGCTTTGCAGGGCCACGTATTCCAAAAAATCTTCGCAAGGCATTGATACAACTACCAGTGTCCATGGGTGCTCATGCAAGTGAAGAGTATTGTCCAACGCTTGTTTTGAGCCACACCTCCTCTTGTGCGTCGTGTGGTAACTGACCATGGGTCAAACACATCTAATCCTACATAGGTGAAAGGAGGGGATGTGTTGATGCGTTCTTGGGGAATGTCTGCCATCATTTGTTTTTCCATCTTGCCTCTAAGCTTACGACAGGTGGTGCAAAGATGAAGAACAGAACTTACAAGTCTCTTACCACCAACTACCCACAGACCTGATGCTCTAATGGCTCCTTCTGTGAATAGACGGCCCTGGTGTTGCACGTCTTTGTGATAGTGCTCCACTAACAAAGCTGTAACATGACTTTTCCTTGGGAGTATAATAGGGTTCTTTTCGCTTTGGTCGATATCTGCATGCTTCAGTCGCCCCCCTACCTTGATAAAGCCATCATTCAGCATAGGGTGGAGTTTAAGAAGAGAACTGCTTATGGGGAGGTTCCTCTTTGCTGTGAGTGAATCAATTTCATTTGAGTATGCCTCTCTCTGGACTGACTTAAGAATAACATTCCTTGCAGCAGTGAGCTCATCTGGGGTACGCGGTTTGTTACACCAATGCCAGCCATTACAGTTTCTGTGTGAGTCAGAGCATGACTTGAAAGAATGGACTATATGGATGAGAAGTGCAACAGCTCTTAGGGCAGAATGCCAGGTGGAGAAGCGTTGGAAGCGCTTAGGACTGAGTGGTTTCTCTCTAGTCAGAGTGATGAACCTGGTTATTTGTGGGTGTACTTCTGCATCTAGCTCAGGATGGATAAGTTCAAAATTTTCTTGTGCTTCATGGGAAATTTGTTGTTGCTTGTATAGAAAATCTGGTCCGGTGAACCATAAAGTGTTGGCAAGCTGAGAAGCAGGTACTGATCTTGTTGCAAGATCGGCAGGATTCTGATCTTAGGGAACATAATGCCACTGCTCTGGCTTTGTCGTCTGACGAATGCATTGGACTCTGTTGTGTACATACACAAAGAAACGCCTGGTCTCATTAAATATGTAGCCGAGAACGACTTTACTGTCGCAGTAGAACTTGACTGAGTCTGGCTGGAAATCCATCTCATCTAGAATGAGTTCTGCCATTTCTACTGCGAGTACTGCTGCACACAGTTCAAGGCGCGGTATGGTTGGTTCTGGCTGGGGGGTCAATTTGGCTTTTCCCAGAACAAATCCCACATGACACTGTACATTCTTGGTTGTAATTTTAAGGTATGCTACTGCACCAATGGCCACATTAGATGCATCCGAGAAGACACACAATTCAGTATGCTTTGCCTGGGCCAGGCCATGAGGAGCATATGTGCGTGGGATATGAAGATATTTTAAATCCTGTAGAGAGTTTTGCCAGATCTTCCACTCCTCTAATTTATCCTTTGAAAGTGGGGTATCCCAGTCACCAGGGCCATGGGAGATTTTTCGCAGTAAAGCCCTCCCTTGTATGGTTACTGGGGCTACTAGACCAAGGGGGTCAAAAAGGCTGATGACTCCTCAGCTGCTCGTCTCAACCCATAGATGGCAACTGCAGGGGAAGGACTATTTCCAAAAACATGCACTCGCATCTGATATTCAGTTATGTCTTTAGTTGTGTCATTGTCCTGATGCCACAGAAACCTCAGATATTTCCGGTGGTCTTTTCTCACCATGAAACAATAGAACATTTGCTCAATGTCTGCAGTTACTGCTACGGGTTCCTTTCTGAAACGGATCAACACGCCAAGCAGAGAATTATTTAAGTCTGGTCCTTTCAGTAGAATGCTGTTTAGTGACATGCCACAGTACTGCGCACTGGAGTCAAAAACTACCCTTATTTGATCAGGCTTCTGTGGATGATATATTCCAAAAATTGGCAGGTACCAGCATTCCTCCCCTTCTTTCAGTGGAGGGGCTGGTTCTGCATGTCCATTCTCGAATATTTTCCCCATAAAGCTGGTGAACTGCTTTTTCATCTTGGGTCTTCTGTCTAAAGAATGCTGCAGAGAGACAAGGCGAGAAAGAGCCTGTTCACAATTATTGGGGAGACGAGGTCTGGGAGATTTGAAAGGGAGTGGTGCAACCCAGCTATTCACTTCATCTCTGTTAAGTTCCTTTTCCATGATTTTTAAAAAGACTTGATCTTCAATAGAGAGGGCAAATTTGTTGTCATTTTTAGTTCTCTCAAATATTGACTTGCCCAGCACATCATTATGTGCAAACTTGATCAAAGGGGCCAATGGTGTTGGTTCCCCGCCGTAAGTCGCCCTTTCTCTCAAGCAAAGGTGGTTATACCAAGGCGTGAAAAGTGAAGGTCGTCCATTTTCCAGCACACTTGTTTTGAATGTACAAACTGCCAGCTTGTGAGCATTTCCCAGGCAAACTTTGCCAACAAGAACCCAACCTAGATCAAGTTTTTGAGCAA
The DNA here is from genome assembly GCF_900747795.2 of Erpetoichthys calabaricus. Classification (NCBI taxonomy): domain Eukaryota; kingdom Metazoa; phylum Chordata; class Cladistia; order Polypteriformes; family Polypteridae; genus Erpetoichthys; species Erpetoichthys calabaricus. Next base: position 95,429,963 of record NC_041394.2, read on the forward strand.
AGGGTGCATTATGAGGGCCATTCATTTGCTGCCTCACTTTGTGTACTCTGATGACGTCTCTTCCAAGCAGAAGCAGAATATGGGCATTATTATCCAATTCTGGGATGTGGCATGCCACAGACTGTAAGTGAGGGTGGTGACGTGCTGCCTCTGGTGTTGGTATTTCAGAGCGATTGTTCAAAATCTCATTGCATTCGATAAGTGGAGGCAGGGCTATACTTAATCCGCCATTCACAGCCTCTATTTGGAAACCAACTGCTTTCCTGCCAATTGTCTCCATAACTCCAGCACAGGTTCTCAAAGAGTATGTGAATGGGCTGCTTTGAATGTCAAACATATCAAAGAATTCTGATCTCACTAGCGAGCGGTTGCTCTGATTGTCCAGAATGGCATACATTTTAACTGTCTTCTCGGGCTGCCCTTGTGGATACACTTTAACAAGGCATATCTTTGAGCATGAGCGTGCCTGTAGATCCTGGCCACATACTTTAGTGCAGTGAGAAGAAACTGTAGGTGAGCTGCTGAGGTCTTCTTCTTCATTAGCCTCATGTCTGGACTCCTGTGCATCAGATTTTGATGACCAGGGAGCAGGGCCTGGATGCATGGCTGTGCTGTGTCTGTCGCTCTCACATTCCTTGCACTTCAGCTCCAACTTACAGTTTCTTGCTATGTGAAAAGATGAAGCGCAGCATCTAAAACATATACAATTCTCTTTCAGATATGTATTGTGCTCCTCTATGGTCTTTTCTCTAAAACCTCTACAGTTTGCCAGGGGATGAAGCTTGTTGTGGATGGGGCAGTACTTCATGAGTTCAACTTTTTTTTCAATTTCAACTTGTTCCGGACTGATAATTACTTTCCTTATTTTCTGAATTTGCACCTCGATTATTCTTTTTTGCTCTTTTTTCTGTCCAACACACTTGAGTCTCTTTTCTCCACGCTGCTTTCTTCTTCACTTAGATGTCGACATTTAATTTATAACATACTGTCCTTATACGCTTTATATGCGCTGAGAGCCCTGGATCTGTGTGTGCTCAAATCCTTCACAAGACTGAATGTTTTGCTGCCTATTGTCCTATTTGATAGATTGTAAGTAGGACGTGTCTTTGGTCTCGCGGGTCTTTAAAATGTCTTACGAGAAGATCACGTATCGTAGACTTGCTTTTTGCTTTCCAGGACAGGATTTCTTTTTATAATAGATAGATGATTTAGATATGAATATAAGTAACAGGCTGGTTAGGTTTGCAGATGATACTAAGATAGGTGGATTAGCAGATAATCAGGAATCTGGTAAATCTTTACAGTGGGACGCGGACAGCGTACAAACTTGAGCAGATTTGTGGCAGGTGAAATTTAATGTCAGTAAATGTAAAGTATTACATGTTGGGAGTAAAAATAGTTAGGCTTGAATACACAATGAGAAGTCTGAAAACTGAAAGTACAGCTTATGCAAAAGATTTAGGAGTCGTAGTGAACTTGTCACTATCAACTGCCAGGCATTTTTATATATCACGATGTATAGAGTTCAAGTCCATGGAGGCTAAGCTCAAGCTTTATGACGCACTAGTTAGACCTCATTTGGAGTACTGTGTGCAGTTTTGGTCTCCAGGCTACAAACAAAAAACAGCACTAGAAAAAGTCCAGAGAGGAGCAACTAGGCTGATTCCAGGGCTACAGGGGATGAGTTATGAGAAAAATGAAAAAAGGTTGTGCCTTTTCAGCTTAAGCAAAATAAGATTAAAATCAGACATGGTTGAAAAGTTAAAAATTTTAAAGAGGATTAGTACAGTTTAAAATGAGTTTATCTAGAACCCAGGGACCCACTTGGAAACTTGTTAAGGGTAAAGTTTACACAAACATTAAGAAGTTTTTCTTCACATAGAGAACCATAAGCATATGGAATAATTTACCAAGTAGTGACACAGACATTAAAACTTTAGGGGCCTTCAAAACTTGATTTGATGTTTTTTCAGAAGAATTAAATGGATAGGACTGGTGACCTTTGCTGGCCTGAATGGCCTGTTCTCGTTTAGATTGTTCTAATGTTTAATATTATACTAAAATTAATAGTCATGGTATTTTCATTCTATGTAAGTGAAAATTTACATCATGTAGTGTTTCTTTGAGATTTTATTGTATTCTGTTCCTAGTGGGTGCATCAACATGCTGTATCAGTGCATGCTCCTAACCTCTCTCCCTCGCTTTCTCTCTCTATTCCTAGTGTTTCTATTCCTTGTTCTTGTCACTATATTGTTCTTTATGCCAATTACCAGGTCAGCAATATAAATAAGAGCTGGCAGCCAAATTAATTCTCTGGTTATACAAAATGAATAAACGTAGAGGAGCCAAAATAGCTATAGAAGCCCAGTACAGTTTTTGTTCTTTTCTTGGATCGTATCCACAAATTCCGACAACCAGAACTTGCCCTACACTGATCTTTATACCATCATTATGTAATGTCATGTGTCACACATCTCTGGCCGTCCTGCGTTAGGATTACTGTAGGAATGGCTAACAAAGATATTCACAAAATGGCAGCACCTGATGAAATCTGAGATAGCATCACTTGAAGACGTAAAAATATTTTTACATCCTTAAATTTTTGTCTTATTAAGAAATTTTAGATTCAGCATCCTCAAAAAAAAGTTAATTTTATTCTGAAGGCAAAGTGAAAGATGCAAAAATTCACATTATTTTAGGCTGAATGGCCTGTTCTTGTTAAAATTGTTGTCAATTTTTTTACATCTTTAAAAATATTTTTTCATTAGTTGTTCACCTTTTTGCTTTACTTATGTAACAGATTCTTTCCATCTGTTATATAAGTAAAAGTTTATAATTAAAGTAATTAAAGTTATAATAAAGTGTTTCCAATTTTCAATTTTAGAATTGCATTAACTTTGAAACATGTGAGGGGGCTAAAGTTTGAACTGTAATGATGCTGGAGTAAGTGATACAGAACAGCATAACTTGCACTGGTCAGTCAGACGAGGTTCTCTTTCTACTAGGCACTATCAAGAATTGAATTATATTACACTGTGTATTAGTAAGAGGGATGAGACAGAGTGTAGGAGTCAGGTGCAGAATGTGGTGCAGAAAGAATTGTCTGCAACTTAACATCAGTCAAAGAAAAGATTTGGTAACTGACTTTCTCTGGTCCAGAAGGCCTCGAGACCCAATCACTGTTCAAGTAGTGGATGTAAAGGTGGTGCATTGCTACAAGTACTTGAGGGTCTACATCAATGACAGCTGGACTAGTTTAGTAACACAGAGGAGCTCTATAAGGAAGGACAGAGCAAACAATTTTCTGATGAAACTGCGTTCCTTTAATATGGGTAATGACATATTGTACATCTCTGTGATGGTCAGTGCAATTTACAACACTGTGGTGTGCTGGGCTGGTAACATCACTTCAAGAGAGGCCCAATGAATTTAACAGGCTTATTAAAAGGGCAAGTTCACTTTCGGCATACATTCTGGACCTCCTGGAGGTAGTACCAACAGGGAGAATGAAGACAAAACAGAGTGCCATCATGAACAATGCTGTATACCCACTCTTTGACACACAGCCAATGAATTATTCAGCTGAAGTGTGTCAAGTAATGCCACCTACTACTACCATATATACTCGCGGATAAGTCAGGACTTGATTTTATCATATCATTTCTGGTATTTTATAATGTTGGTCATATAAATCGAATGCCAAAAACTTACTGGTGCAAGAGATTATGAAATGCTAACGCCCACCTGAGAGAGTAACCATGGAGCACACTGCCTTTTTTTTTCTATGTGGGTGCGGCAATACGCTGTATCAGCGTGTGCTCCTAACCTCTCTTTCTCTCTCTATTGTGCTTATGTGACCACACGGTAATACCAGAACTATTCTGAAGCAACATTTGCACTGATTTATGTTTTTTGTATCTCACACCCTCATACACCTTTATTGTAAGAGCATCCCTTATCTATGATGAAGCGTTCGATCTGAAGAAAATATGAAGCTGGTTTTAAATTAAATGTCATTGAAGTAAGGAAAGAAATTGGTAACTGCGCTGCTGCAACAAAATTCAATGCATCTGAGAAACTGATACGAGATTGGAGGAGGCAAGAAGATGTGAAAAAAAGAAAATTAAGTGTTGTATTTTTGAACGGGTGTATAAGTCGTGGTTTGATTTTATGATCGATTTTTTGGGTTTCAAGACCTGACTTATACGTGAGTATATACGGTATGTATGTACTACTGTTTATACAGCATATAATATATAGTATATTATATATACACAGTGTGTGTATATATATATATATATATATATATATATATATATATATATATATATATATATATATATATATATATATATATATTATTTGACAGTAAACAATGTAACATTCTATGATCTGCTTCTTGCAACTGAAGAGGGCACCGTGGCGGATGTTTGCCGACTTGCAGACCAAACACAAGCGTTACCTGGTAGGTAACCACCCATACAATCAGATTGTGATGAATATATAAAATATGTATATTTATTGTGGAATATGACCCGGACACAGACAGGCAGACACGTTTAAATTACCCCACACACGTTTATTTTGGGTCTCCATTGTACAAAAATCACTCACCAACCCCAATACCCCACAGTCCTTGGCCAACACAATGCCTTTATCTCTTTTCAGTCCTCCTCCTTCTTCCTCCTCCTGAGACCTTGTCCACTCTTCCACCCGACTCAAGTCCTCATGCGAAGGGAGGCGGCCCCTTTAAATAAGCACCCAGATGTGCTCCAGGTGCGTCCCCGGCAATCTCCCACCGACACGCCCCTGTGTGGCGGAAGTGCCGGCTGTATCCCCGGAAGCACTCTGGGTGTCCCTGTTCCTCTTCCCCCGAGCACTTCCTGGTGTGGTGGAAGTGCTGAGGTCCAGGGTCCTCCAGGTATTGGGGTACCCCTGGCGGTGACCTTGGGCCCCTACAGGGTCGAGCTGCCCAGCTCTGTACCCATGGCCCCCAGGGCGGTTGCCCCTCCTCCGGAATTCTCGGGCGTCCTGGCTGGGTACCACCCCCATCCGGGTACCACAATATGTATATGTTGCATAGTTTACTGTCAGATAATGCAAGGAGTATGCAACACGTGTTTCGCCCTCATTTGGGCTCATCAGGCGTACACACTCTACTGCTCCCCGCTCGGGGACTCGAACCTCGGACGTCAGCATCAGAGACGAAGCATGTGGTTCGTTTATTTCACAGCCTGTAAGTCCGGAGTAATTACGTTCATTGCATTCGTAGACTGAGTCTCGATGACCTGAATTGTGTGGGTGGTTACCTACCAGGTAACGCTTGTGGTTGGTCTGCCATTCAGCAAACATCCACCACGGTGCCCTCTTTCAGTTGCGAGAAGCAGATCATGGAATGTTGCATAGTTTATTGTCAAATAATGCAAAGAGTACGCGACAGGTGTTTCGCCCTCATTTGGGCTCATCAAGTGTACACACTCTACTGCTCCCATATATACTGTATGTATAATGCCTCACTGTGACTGTAACTGCCAAATCAGAAGTTTTTATTTTTATTCCATTTTAGTTTGCTTTCATTTTAGTCATTCTGATGTATACTTGAGAGGGGACTCTTTTTTGTCTTAATACAATAATATTATTAACTAGCTAACTTGCAGCGTAGCATACGCCGCATAATTATTTATTGATGGGTGAACACTTCCTGAAAGACACAGTTGTCCAAATGGGGTGGGTTTGAGGATACGACTGTGAGTGAATGAAAAGATGGAACTCTGGAGAGAGCAACATACAATTGTCCGTGACTGAAAACTGGCTTTGGCAGATACAGGCATATCGTTTTTGAAAGTTTGTCCCTGTGCCTTATTTATTGTCATTGCAAAGGCCAATCTAACAGGAAATTGTCTGCGTGTAAAAGTAAAAGGCAAATTTGAATCTGATGGGGTCAGGGATATCTGGGGAATAAGGACAGTTTGTGAGGTAAGAGCTGCGATAGTTTTACACTCCAGTACATTGCGGTGAATGCTGGTAACAGTCAGGCGGGCAGGCGGGCAAGCCAACAAAAACACTATGCTCTTAGTATGGTATGAATGAGGTTTTTGTAGACAAAGGTTTTCCCTGTTCCTGCAGGACCATCTAAGAAGAAGCATGTTTGTTGTGGATGGGAATCGCTGTATGCAGCGTGTAAAACAGTTTGTGAGGGTTGACGCGGCAGATAGAGGCATATCTTTTTGAAAGTTTGGCCCTGAGCCTTATTAATTGTCATTGCAAGGGCTAATCTAACAGGAAACTGTCTGCGTGTAAAAGTAAAAGGCAAATTTGAATCTGATGGGGTCAGGGAAATTTGGGGAATAAGGACAGTTTGTGAGGTAGGAGCTGCGATGGTTTTACACTCCAGTACATTGCGGTGAATGCTGGTAACAGTCAGGCGGGCGGGCAGGCGGGCAAGCCAACAAAAACACTATGCTCTTAGTATGGTATGAATCAGGTTTTTGTAGACAAAGGTTTTCCCTGTTCCTGCAGGACCATCTAAGAAGAAACATGTTTGTCGCGGATGGGAATCGCTGTATGCAGTATGTAAAACAGTTTGCGATAGTGGACGCGGTTGTGCATATCCCATGATGCGGGAAGAGGGTTAGAGTTGGCAGGCGGGGCTCTGTCGTGCGTATCCCATGGTCTTAGAGTTGGTGGGTGGGGCTCTGTGAGTTTGCAGATGTGGCTCTGTCGTGCGTATCCCATGGTCTCTGTCTTGCGTACCATGGTCGGCTACTTAGTGAATTATATATATAGATTTATTTACTGTGCTGCTATCTATCTATCTATCTATCTATCTATCTATCTATCTATCTATCTATCTATCTATCTATCTATCTATCTATCTATCTATCTATCTATCTATCTATATATGCTTCACAAAAAAAAAGTTTTGCTGTTTAAACAAATGTTGATTAGCACATACAAGTAAGAATTTCACTGTACTTTGTACATTTGACAGTAATCACCCTATGCACCTATAAATAAACTTAAAGGACATCAACCTTCTAATTAGTCACTTAAAACTGGCTTTCATGAACGCTATATTGCTCTCCCATGAAGGGTGTCAAAGTACATTCCTGTAACATTCTCCCACATAATGAATAATTTACAACAATAGAAGCGTTGTTAAAACAGTGCAGGTGAATAATAATAAAAAACATATTATTGCAGTTCAACAAAATACACTTTTACATGAAATGGACATCTGTGTACTGATTAGTCACTTACTGCAAGGCTGCCATATTACTCACATCTGAGGGGTGTTTTATGCAGTTTGAACATAATGATAGTTATATAGAAAATTTATTTGTTATAATTCTTAAGTCTTTTCCCATTGTTTGTCTGTATTTCCTATAAATCCCACTGCTACTAATTGAGTTTGTTGTGTTTGTAGAAAACCACAAGTCATTCCTCTCAGACAGTTTGTATTTTAGAGTGGCAGAGTTCAATTACAGTTTTTCTTTTAGGGCTTTTCAGGAGAGTAGTAAAGATAAGCAGCAAAAATGGTACAAACAGTGTTTACTTGTTCAAAATACAACAGAGGAACAAAACTACATCAAATCCAGAAATGAATCCTGCACCATCCATCTCTTTACATAAGCACACATCTCTTAGTGAGTCTTTTAGTTTCTTAATATTCTGATGCTGTCAAATCCACACAGCCATCTTTTTTAGTGAAATTGTCATCACATCACGTGTAACACAGAAGTGCATCATGTGAGTGGGAACACGCAGCAACCAAAGAAAACAAGCTCTCAAAGTGAAGGTGAAGTAGTCCACAAAATGGAGTCATCATTAAAATAAGGGTAAAAATATTAAAAATTGTTATTAAAGTCTAATAAAGCGTTAGGAGATGATAAAAACAATTTACTAATTAGCTCCAAACGGAATATAGCAGGAATTAATACAACCTACTGGAACAGGGACTGATGCATTCCTATTGCTTTTATCTGTTTTTATTCAAATGCTTGTTTGTTGTTTACTGTATTTCTGTCATTGTTTTTGTGACATAACTGTGCCACCATCTAGAAAAACAAGAAGCGATTTTTTAACGAGTATCAGCATTTTCTGCCATATTGTTGTTGTCAATTGTTATGGTTTTAGCAGGGCTCTGCCCCTTATGTCTGTTTTTTTTTGTTATTAAGTTTATATGTATAGTTATTCTTTGTTGATCTCTTTTGCTTATTTTGCAATATTAATATTTTTTACTTTTTATCTTATAGTGTGTTGTGTATGTCAAAATATGTTATTGCAGTGCACATCTACATTCTGTAAATTATGTTCCTTGTTCTCTGTAAGTTGAACTCAGGTGGGTGGGGCCTCCAGATAAGACAGTTAAGGATCCGCCCCCCCATCACTATTTAAGAGCCTGCACTCTAAGAAATGGCTTCTGCTACACTGTGGTTAATGCTTCTCTTTCTGGCTCTTCTTTTGATTTTGATGTTAGCTTTATAATAAGTGTTTTTTCTGATTATTCTTTGGTTAATGGACTTTTTTGTTTTTTGTTTTTAGATTTCAGTTTCTGGATTACAGACCAGATTTGTGGTTTACTTTTTGAGTGTACCTTATTTTTCATTTTTATGCCATTGCTTTTGCTCTTGGTTTTTAAATTTGGTTAATACATTTATAAATACAAAAGAACACTGCTTTTGTTATTTAGATGTTTCATGGTTGCCATCTCTCAGGTTTTTGAACAAAAGCTTTAGCCTTATTTTTGTGCTTGTGCAGACCTAAAACCTGCTCCTTGGTTTGGGTTTAAGACTAAATTTTTGGTTAAGCGTCACTGGATCTTTGAGGCCTGTATTTTGTAGCTTTTGTCACAGGTAGAATCAAAGCAGGCAATGACTTTCAAGTCATGTAAAATGATGATGCCAATATGCGTGATGTCAACATGTCGGCATATTAAAAATTTTGGTATGCGTAATTTATTATCCAATCTTTGGAGTAAAGATTAAAAAATATCTATTCTATTACTAGTTCTTTTACTAATTAGGGAAAAGCGAACCCGGTAGGATATTGTTTACTACTTTGTTAATGTCATCTAATTTCTAATTAAGTATTTGATAGTCTTGTTTTAACATCATCACATATTTTTCCAAATTGCCATTTAAAGCCCATCATTTCCCAGTTATTAAATGTAACCTATTAAATGTAAAATACTCTCTTTGATGTACTGTATGTCAGAAAAAATGGTTTTGGGTCCTACCAGACTTTTGATTTTTATGCCCGAGTCAGACAAATTAAGCTAATGGGATCTCCCCCTGCTCAATTAAGCATGTGGGCTTCTGACTTCTGATTACAACTGCAAGGGTTTCATATTATGAAATGGGCAGTCAGGCACTCTCTGCCACTTACTTCAACTTCAAAATCTAAGTGCAAGCCCCCAGATAAATTGATTTTTTTTTCATTGTTAGCTTACATAGGCTTCTGTTGCTGAGGTGCTTGATTTCTTGCTAGAATAATGTGAGATTCTGTAAATTTTATTGAATATACAGTATGTGTTTTACAGTAAGTAATTATTTTGAGCATGTTAATAGCTACCAACCCTAATACCGCAGTTATTATTACATCAGATACATTCTGAATAAAGTAAACATGGTTATTTCTAGTCATTTTATGATATCTTCTTTACTTTCTGATCTCACTGCCCCTACTCATAATACTACTAATACCAGGAAGACCTCCTAAGCACTCACCAGCTTCATAGAAGCTACTGACCTTGAATATACAGTATGTCTTTTACAGTAAGTAATTTTTTTGAGCATGTTAATAGCTACCAACCCTAATACCGCAGTTATTATTACATCAGATACATTCTGAATAAAGTAAACAAGGTTATTTCTAGTCATTTTATGATATCTTCTTTACTTTCTGATCTCACTGCCCCTACTCATAATACTACTAATACCAGGAAGACCTCCTAAGCACTCACCAGCACTAAAAGACTACCTGGTCAACTATGCAGGGTCATGCCGCACATAATGGGAGTGTCTGAATTGTAAACTGTCTTCCAGCATTTTTTCTCCTCTTGTCTGTAAGAATTAGCTTAGCTTGTACAAATTTGTATGTATGAGTGATTTTTAATCAAAACTCTAATTTTCACTCTTGTCCTGGGGGTAGCCTACATCACAGGCATTTCATTTCCTCTTTTCCACCTCAGTATTTTTATTTCCATTTTTCATTAGAAAAAAAACACTTACAAGGGTAAATACTGTCATAATAAAGCAATAAATGATGGCTGATATTAACAGAATTTATTAGCTTTACCAGTGAAGCAGTTTTAAAGGCAGTTACAATCAAAAAATAAGAATGTAAGAAGTCTCACAAACAAGAGAAGACTATATAGTAAATCACACAAGTTGCCTGGCTAATAAAGCTGTTCTAATATTTCATCCAGATCATTTTTTAAAAATGGTCAAAGTTTCCTGTATAATTGAATGCCTTGGTAGTTTGTTCCAGAGTCTCACAACTCTTTGTGTTAAGAAATGCTTGCTGACTAAATTTCCGCTTAATTTGCACCATTGTTTTTGAGCATGTGATTCACTCTTTAAATGAAGTAATTCTCACAGATCAGCTTTAACTAAACCTTTGACAGTTTTAATGATCTGAATTAGACTCCCACAAAGCCTTCTATGTTCAAAACTAAAGAGGTTTTAACACCCAATCCTGTCAGAGGAGGACATTTTAATATACAGGAAAGTATTTTAATGTTCTGTTTTAATTATTCATCCATTAAAAAAAAACATAGCAGCAGCCTAAAGTGGGATTTATTTGCCTCTTGCAGTAGAATCTTGCACATTTTGTACAGGGCTACTTTTTCTCCTGCAAGGGCTTCCCTATTAATTCCTCTTTTTCTCAGGATTTGTAAAAGTTGTTCTCAAGTTAGACTTAGCCTGCTTGGGGCATAAGACACGGAACTTCATAAAGAGAGTTAATGTGGGAATTATCCCCTTTGGAGTATTTTTGGCAAAACTTCTATATGTAACGTTTGTTTCTATTTCCCAGAGACACAAGACACGCAAACCATAGCTGATGTTGTCTACCGTGAGTAATACAAGACTGCAGATGAAATGGTGGAATGTAAACTGGGCCACCCCACTTACTAATAAGACATGTCAAAATGAACGGGCACATGATGGTTCAATAAGAAACAAAAGTAATGTTCAGCTGTTAGCAGCAGACAAATGGCTCTAAAAAATGGTCAGGTTTCAAGGTGAAGTTCCATCAGGCAGATGGCTCATCTCCCAGATGAGACACCTTCTTCTGAGAGTGCCCTGCTTTTATAGCTCGGAGACCGGAATGGGCATCTTCTCAGAGCTGTGGGTGATACAAGAGACAGAAGAGTTAACATCTACTTGCCCTGGTGTCCTGGGGTGGTATTGCTTACCTCTGATGAGCCCGAAAGATGAACATCTGACGCAGATGCGTGACACTGTTCATAGAAGCTACTGACCTTAGCTTATTTACTGTTTCTATATTCTTGTTTGTATTATGTACAGAATTCCCATTCAAGCATTACTTGAACCTGCACCCCAGTCCAAGACAGACAGGGCTTGCTGCAGCACAGTTATCAGCTTAGAAACAAACTCAGAATGGAATTGGACCTTAACATTTTTGTGTTGTCTGACATGAAGGATGCTAATATAAAATGAAGCATGAAATGAAACTGAATTTCCATCCATCCATCCATTTTCCAACCTGCTGAATCCGAACACAGGGTCACGGGGGTCTGCTGGAGCCAATCCCAGCCAACACAGGGCACAAGGCAGGAACCAATCCCGGGCAGGGTGCCAACCCACCACAGGACATGAAACTGAATTTAACTTTCTAAAATATAAAATAGTGAGTCATCATCTAGCAGAAATGTATGATATTAGTCTACCTGCAAGCTCTACTTCCCTGGGACTCTGAAATGGATAAGCAGATTAGGAAATGGACAGATAGATGTTTGCTTGAGAATTTTTTTTTTTGCTAGCACAGAAAGTGAGATAAAGTTAAGGCAGAACAGAGAGAAGTGGAGACACCTGATGCTTGCTTTGACAGGCTCAAGCATCCCCAGGACCCTACTCTGAGTGAGCGGGTTTGGAAGATGGACGAATGGATGGATGGATATCCAGATTAACATCCACAGCATAAATTCTTAAATGTTCAATGCTAAACTCAATGCAATAAGTAATATGAAGATCAGTTATTATCCATTTTCTATCCCATTTATTCGGGTCATGGCCACAGTGTCATTTGTCGAGGAGTGCAACAGCTTGTTTATTAAAGACTTTAAATCAATTATTCTTAATTTATATAGTGCCATTAATAGTATGCACTGTCTCAAGGTTGTAACAGAATATCAGTGAAATTAAAAGCAAATTCAAGAATGGTTATACTATGTATAACCAGGGTTTCATCACTGCCTCAAGTATTCGTTCTCTTTATTTAATCTTGTCTTTAAAATATTATTTTGCGTATAGTGTTTATTCTGTTCTTGTCTTTTTTCCTTTCTTTTTTCCTTTCCTGGATACTATTTCTCCAGTTTTGTTTCATGTCATTAATTAATTTATTTGTTTTGTATGATTTCTGCCCTGTCCCCTTCATGTGGATGTCATAGTTCAGGTCCATTATAATTTTTATTTTGCGTTTTTTTTTTTTCCTAATTAGGAATGGGAATTTTGGAGTTGTTTTTTAGAATGTTAAATATTTTTTTATTTACGGACTTTGTTTAGAGGGTGGCGCCATCTTTTGGGCTGGTTGCCACTGATAACTGCTCAGGAAACACAATGCATGGCATCAATTACACATCCACATAAAAGTTAGTCCTTATGATTTCCTGATCATCTGTGATTGGATCTAAAAGAAAACTCTGCTCATTTGGTGTGTGATTTCTAGAAGATTCTGTTTAAAGAATCTTTGCAATAGCTACAGCAATGATTTTTTGGGGTTACAATTTGGTTTTGACAAACAATAGGCTGGATTTTTGGCTTTTGAGTCAGGCTTGTTTCTTGGTGATATTACGTTTTGAGGTCCTTTCTCCAGTATGGGCAGAACGGTAGTCCTCCACAGGAGCAAGGACACCTAATAATGTGGCTGAGGGGCTGGCCCAAACAATATAAAAGAAAAGGTTGCCCTCACAGGTGGCACAGTTGTAGTGCTCCTGCTTTGCAGTAAGGAGATTGTGGGTTTGCTTCCTGGGTCCTCCCTGAGTGGAGAGTGCTTTGAGTAGTGAGAAAAGCGCTATATAAATGTAAAGAATTATTATTATTATTATTATTACAACACAGTTCCATTTTGTGTTTATTTCCTGTTTTTATATTTTGTGCTTCTGATTTTTGTACTTCCTGTTTCTGGCCCCTTAAGATACATATTTTTTGTTTTAATGCTTTTATGTATACTTTTCTGGAAGTCATTTTAATAATGTGTTATAAACCATCAGGAGAACTGTTTGTGTCTCTGTACCAGTATCTTTAACATTTTTCCTCTCCTCTTTTTAGACACATTTAGTTTTTTAAAAGCCTTGGCCCTATTTTTGGCCTTGTGCAGGCCATGAGCCTGCTTTTTGAGTTTGGGGTTAAGCTACCTTTAGTGGTGCTGATCTGGCTTGTGATTTTTCGAGACCTGCCTCCCATTTGACATTCGTGAGAGGCAGGATCAGAACAGTCTGAATAATAGACACTGGGAGGACTTTGGCAATATATATGCATAGATTTTAAGTGTGAAAAATGAGCTGTCACAGCAGCTAAAGTATATGATTATAAGCAAGGGGTCATTGCAATAGACAAAATAACATTAAGGAACGATAAGTAAAGTAAGTGACAGCAGTCACTGTGTTAGGAGGTCATAGCAGTATGTCGTAGGCTGGATGAAAGACATTTAGTGGGGAGGTGAACTAAGAGATGAGATGGTGTGTTTCTTAGCACTTTTATCTGGCACGGTGTCTGTACGGTGGCACTGTGGAGGCGCGGGTACAAAGATAGCTCGCCCACACCATCACACACTTGCATGCTGATCCAGATTTCCATTTGTCTGTATTGTTATTTCTGATCCATATTTTTAAAAAAAATACAATTCCACCATATTATGCAATGATGACACTTTTTCTTTTTGCACTTTACATTTTAAATAAGCAAATGTTTTTTGTTAACACAAAGCAAAATTATTCAGGAGTTTTTAAACTTTTTTTACAGTTATTTTCAGATTTTCTCCTATGGCAATAAATAAACACAGAGATAATGCATGTTGGGACTATTTAATGTAATGTCTTTAATAGTGCTACCCAAACCATTTTAATGCTTCAATCAAAATTAACAGGAAATGTATGCAGCTTCTTTGGTTAATTTAATATGTCCCAATTACTAATGCAGCACCATGGAACAATCTGAGTCCTACTACCAGTACATGCGTAGCTGGTCCTCAAAATGGTGGCAAATGATGATATGCATTTTAGCAACTGGAAGCAATCTCAAAACATGGGTGGACTGTTCTTTTCAAAGCCATCCCACAGCCCAGTAGTGGTGTGCAAAACAATTCTTTTTTAGTGATTCGTTTTGCTCAGTTCACCAAAACGATTCAAATCTTTGACTCACTACTTTCTTCACTTCAAGAACACCAAGCTATATTCTAGTTTAAAATCTAGAATAGTATCATAACTGTAACCACCAAACAATGCCAACATTATAAAAAGAAAGCAACAAAATAAGTAATTAACACATAATAATAATAATAATAATCCTCTTTATTGAATCTGATAATAAGTATAATTTCAACAATAAATAGAAAACAAATCATGCAATTTGCTGAAACAGTTTACTGACAGGCTATTTCCCAGGAGACAACAGCCATTTAAGTGAAGTTAAGATGATAGCTCCTGACTGTTGCAGAATGCTATATAAAATGTAGCACACACTATGCACGCCTCAATTTCGTTCTTTAATGTCATTGAACTAGTATGTTCATTCAGAGACAAAAGCAAGTACAAAAGAACTAGTTTGTTTGTTCATTGCACATCACTACAGCCCAGGTCTTCTTCCTTCATATTTGGAGTCTCTCAATTTGCCATATAGTATATGGAAAAACTTTGGACATTATTATGAGGGTATTAAAGACATGAAGATGTGGAGCCAAGTGCAAGACTCAAAGTGATACAAGAAGGTGATACATACATTTGCTTCCTGCTGTTTGAGATGTTAGCAGAGATTATGAAGAAAAATACAGAATCTAGAAAATATTTTGAGTTGTCCTATGAGTATATGAGTATTTTAAGAATGTACTTGAATTAACTTATAGGAACCCTGCAAACATTTTTCAAAGTTTTAACAAAGCCTGCATCCACAAGGACAAGGACATGCTAACTCAGCCATTTAGGCATCCCAGGCAGGACTGGAACTGGAAATCTTCACATTATCACCTCTTCCTATGGTGATGCTGGTATGTCTTGGATATCATGATATTTTAAAAGAAAACAATACTATTACTGCAGTGGGTTGGCACCCTGCCCGGGATTGGTTCCTGCCTTGTGTTCTGTGTTGGTTGGGATTGGCTCCAGCAGACCCCCGTGACCCTGTGTTCGGATTCAGCAGGTTGGAAAATGGATGGATGGACAATACTATTAGCTTACCTATGTGAAATAGGTCCACTGAATTTGCTGTAGAGTAGAACTACACTATGAAGACAACTTACAGACACATATCAATATCTGACAACCCTATGGAACACATGAGTTTAAAATTCACAAAATATTTTTAAATCATAATTGTACCCACACTGCGTTTCACAATAAAGGCTATATCATAAAACACATCATAGATGCTAATTAGTTTATGAAACTTATTTTTATTTAATAACAAAGAACTGAAATTTTAAAGTCTTGAAAATAGGACAATCCATAATTTCATGAGTAAACTATATTGGAAATATATTGTTTCAAACAGTGATAAGAAGGCTGGGGGTCCATGCATCTGTCTGTTTCTTTATGGACTTCAAACATTTTTTCTAGGTAGGAGCTGTCAGCTCTGCAGTGCAGCTTTTTGTTGCTTTTATATTATTTACTCCTGCTTCCTTGTCTTTGTTCTCTCTCTGTTTTACTTTTGTCCTATGAATTTGCTTGTTCGTTTTATTTTTTGCAAGTTATTTTTATTAATGAAACTTTTTGTTATTTTCTATCTTTTTGTATGTTGGTTTTCATTTAGGTTTCGTGTTGTTAATTCTTTTGTAACCATTCTGTACTTTTGCCTTTGTCTTTTAATTATGTCAATTTAGTTAGATATTTTCTTTGGAGTTTTTATGTTGGCATTTCAAGCCAAGTCTTAAATAAGGGCATTTACTTAGGCATTAGCTAACTGCTCGTTGCTTCTGGTGATCGGCTTCCTTTTTGAATTTCTTCTTCTTCTTTCTTTTTTGACAATTTTTTGTTTTACTCATTTTGTTCTATTGACATGCTTTTCTTCTTGCTTTCCAGCTTGATTTTATAAATTGATTTTAGTTTTTTTTTGGATTGTCTTTTGTTTATTTGTATTTAGTAACTTTTGTATTTTTTATAATTTAATCTTTTGATTTTTTTAAAGTTTTGTTTTCTTTTTAAGTCTCTGTTTTTGGAGATTTTTTAATTATTTTCCATTGTTTCAGTTTTCCTTTCCTCAATATAATATAATATAATATAATATAATATAATATAATATAATATATTATATTATATTATATTATATTATATTATATTATATTATATTATATTATATTATATTATATTATATTATAACATACAATTTGATGGTTTCCCTCTCCCTTTTGGAGATTTTAGGTCTTAGGGCCTTTTTTTGTGCGTAAGCCTTGAGGATTTTTGAAGCATTCTGGCCTTCTTTATGTTTTATTTTTAGATCTGAATCATATTGTGTTCTGTCAGCAGAGGCACAGAGAAAGAAAGTGACCTGGAGAAATGTGTAGTCACATACAGGCAGAGTTTAAAACCAGAAGATCGAGCCAAACAAATTGTCAAAGTACAGAACACAGAACAGGAATCAGAAACCAAGAAACAAGAGAACAATTAAATTAAATATTGGAAGTTTAAAAATAAATAAATTGCAGGGACAAGATACAGAAAAAGTTTTGGGATCCTAAATTAGGTGCCATGGCATGGTTTTATAGAATATTTAAATCTGTTGCCAATTAAGATGTCATCAGAGCACAATGCAAAATAGCGGCACCTGTCACAATCCAAAATGGCATTTTAGTAAACAAAAATAAATAACCAGATTTAACTGAGGCATTAAATTAGCAAATTGATTACATTTTCAGAATTCTTGAATTAGAAAACCCCCAAAGCCATGTAAAGATTGTGGCTAGAGATGTTACAAAGGCTGAGTAAAATAAACAAAAATAACCAACATAACAGTTTGACTCCAAGGGCAGAATCTCTAGTTAATTTACAACCATCGGGTGCTGCTGTCATTGGAGACACGCGTTGCCACTGCCATGGTGCTAAGGCATTGATTCTTGTTACTGTGCTGTTCAGTTTATTTTTTTGTGCTTCCATTTTTGGACAGGTTTTGCTTTTGGAATTTTTGGCTATGAAATAGTTTCTACAATTTAGGCATTTACTTTAAATTTTGGACTTTGGTGCAAGTTATTTTGGTTACTTTAATTAATTTCAGACTATTTAGCTGATTTGTTTTTTTATGTATTAGCATTAATTATTTTCAATTAAGAATATTTTATTTTGTTAATAAATTAAATTTCATCATCAAAGTTTTGAGATTGGCAAGGTGCTTTGTTGATTTTTCTTCCTTCCAATTTGGGATGATGTTTTATCGTGAAAAGGCTTTGGAGGACACCTTCTCTTACCTGCATGATTTCTTTTTAATGTGGACCCACACTGTAGTGTTTAATCCTCTTTTATACTGACCTTTAACAGCACTTGATGATATACATCCCACTTTTTATCCTGTAGTACACTACTGTAACAATTCTATCCGAACAGCCTGCACTTTATTGTGCTACTGTATCAATTCTGTTGGAGCACCCTCTTCACCTACTGACCTAATTAGCGCACTTAGTTCCCAGCAGAGTAAAGAAACATGCAAGCAGGAGAAGCAGGCAGTTATTTCGATTTAATATTGTAATGTTCAGAGTATCAATTCTCTATAATCATATGTGGCAAAGCAAAAGCAAATCAGAATATGACAATCCAACATACAACCTGGAAGTGCTGGCTATTCACTCTTCAAGGAAGCTCAGGTCTTGTGGTGCTATTTGGCATCTTAAGCCCTACTATACTATATGCATATGCTGCATGTCTGTCATGATGATGGATGAAGACCCTAATCAGTGCATCTTCTGACCATATGATGCTAACAGGAAGATTCTACTTCCTTTCTATTTGGGGCTTACTCAGCTAATTTTGTCTCTGACATCTGAGTTGAGTGGTAAGGGGATGGCTGCTTCTTTCCTTTGAGCAATCAGCTTGACTTGCTTTTCAAAGATACCGGTGCAGACAATTACCACAAATATTATATATAAATGATAGCTCATAGTATTCGGTGGTAAGTTTTAGCAAAAAAAATATTTTTTGTTCAGTTCTCAATGCAGTTTATTGCTATTATCTTAATTCCTGGGCATAATTCTACTCCCGATATAGATGGAATCAAAAAACAGTGTAAGACACACTTACACATACTGGGGCAATTTACAGTCGGCAATCAGTCCAATAGTATGTCTTTAGATTTGGGAAGAAGTCAGACTTGCAGGTGGAAATGGATATATGCACTACTATATTGGCATGTGCATTGGGAGATTTCAGGACTTTTTATTTTTGGCAATTACAGCAGGTCCTTGGGCCATCTACGGGTTCACATACCCCAATGCTAAGTGCAGAAGGTGCTGTTGTTTAGTAGCCCTAGTGTCTAAGGGGTCCCGATGCCATGATTTTAGGCTATGAACAACATGGTTTCAGTTGATTATTTTTTTCCAGTTTCTGTTAATATTTTGTTTTTTTCTTAATATCTTAACATTATGTTTTTGTTGCATTGTGACACCATTTTATGGGAGTATGTTTACGGGATTTTTAGCAATTTTACAGAGAAAGTCTTATTTATAGTTACTGAATTCTTTGCCTTGCTTTCTGACAACAATTTTGACTACTGTTTTTCAACTTTGATTCTAGGCTTGCCATGTTCTTCATGGTATTCTGTCTTTTCCCTGCCCCCTTAGTTTATCTGAATGACTGGTTCACCTCCTATTCTTATTTTTCTTTTCAGTCTTTAAAAAATTCAGTTCAGTGAAGTAGGGACAAAGGGACTGTCTTAGGATGCTTTAGGGTTATGAAACCTGTTTAATAAATTGCTTCATGATGAGCTCTAATAAAAAAGGCGAGGATTATAGTCTTGCATCTTCACCTCTGCTTCTCCCATATGAACTGTCATTACTCATTCATCCCTTACGCCACAAAAATGAAAGCTGTAAAATAAAATAAGAAAGTTACCGTATATCCATTTCTCATTTCTCGCCATTCTACCCTGAAAGAATTAGTGTTTAATGTTACATATCTTTAGTGCCAAAGGCACCAGAAAGATTTAGGGTTTGGCCTTTTAAAGGACGCAGCCCATGTGACAGCAACTCTTTTTGTCTTCTTTGTTTGTGACACTGGGGATGTAGATGAATATAAGATTTGACAACTTACCCTACTGACAGAATGCGGTTGCAATAAAGGGGATCTTGAAGGTTTTCATTCAAAATGCTAACTTTCACACTCTTTCCTGTCTCTTTTAGGAAATTCCCTCTTATTAAACTCATCCATGCAGCCTGACCTGACGGTGAGCAGGACATACAGTGGACCCATCTGCTTTCAAGATCCAATGGACAAGGAATTGATGTCTGAATCCGCCTTATTTGACCCTCTACCTGACATTAAAGTCAAAGTTCAAAGTTCATTCATGGTGTCCCTCAGTGTGGCAGACAGAGCAGAGTATCACGTCAAGGCACAACCGGACACTTACCCTAGGGGCGTCAGCAGAGACTATAACACCCTAAACAACAGGAATAAAAGCCTTTTGCCTCCAGGTCTTTCAAATGTGACGCTCAAACCTGAGCTTAGGACTGTGGGAATTTTTGGCCATCTTGGAGGACGACTTGTGGTCCCCAATACTGGTGAGTTGAATTATGTTGAAAGTCAGTTTGTAGCAAAGCATCATGGATAAATGTCTTTGTCTTGTCTTGAGTGATCTCTGTGTGTGAGATTTGCATAATGGTCAACCAAGAGGAAGAGTCAGCTAATATGAATGTTGAACTGAACAGGCTGGATGTTCACGGCTTGTGAAGCCCTTGAATTTGTTAGTCCAACCTCTATAGATATCTCCATAACAGTGCATATGTTTGTGCTTTCCTAGCTAACATAGCAATGGAATACTAATCTGTCTGTTCTACAGTATATAACCTTTGCTGTACACCTTGTGCAGCTAGTCTTCCAAGGCCCAAGCTACACTGAATTTGTGAGGTTACCATGCACAAATTGAGCGTGGATCTGCAGGTCATGTGTTTAGCCGTAGGGCATTCTGTCAAGCTTTAGTATAACATGAACATAATATAACAAAGTATTCTACAATACCTGTGGTTGAGTCTAAATAAGAAATTTAGAAAACCGACAGGAGATACGGTATCTGGTGATTATTGTTGTATAGGTTAATGTTAACGATACTGTACGTTCAGTACTTTTCAAGTCAAAGTTATTTCTTTACAATCATGGCATATACTAATTTGCCACATGAAATTGTATTCAAAAGCATATTTTATAAATTTAAATAATGCCTGGTCTTACATTTTATGGTGGACCTAATAGTACCAAGGTCCCAATGTGAAAAAAGTGTTAAAATTTGCCCAATATGTCAATTTTTCAACAAAAATATTATTGAATATTTTTGTGCATCTTGAAATATTGCACATATTACAAAACAGAATATCCATGTCTTTTTATAACAGAAAAAAATTTAAATATGTTTGTGAAATTCAGCCATTTTGAAAAAAGATCAATGGTGCATGTCACTTCACTGCTCATCTTCCTCCCCATCAGTCTTTCAGGGCCAGGGGTGTAGATTCACCTTGGAAAGTCATCGCCATTATTGACATCATTGAATATTGATACCCAGATGAGAATTGCTGTCTGTTTTATGAACAACTAGACAAAAATAACAGAGAAAAGTCACACGATCGTTACATTCTTTCACTATATAAAAGCGTCTTTTACTATTTCACAAAGATATTGCCTGCTGCCGCTTGTATTATAATGTATGCATGTAGATAGCATCTGCCCAAGTGACAGAAACTGAATAGACATTATAGGCATACATTTAGTTTTAACCAAATTAAAGTTTATTAAGTTTAGCACAGCTACTATAGCAGAGGCAGAGTGGTAGCGCAGAGCTGTCATTCCTGCCTCTGAGCTCCAGCTTCTGGATAAAGATTGCACGTTCTCCCCATGTATTTACAGACTGACTGGTATCAGTGAGTATCAGAGAGTTTACTCACTCGAAAATGTTATTCTCAGTTCTTTTATTACCATATCCTCTTCAAGGGTGACAGATCATGCGTTACAAAATTCAATAATTGGTTTGTGGCACTTCAGTCTGCACACTCTGCCTTTTTTTATTTCTGAGTGCTTTTCTTATCGTGCATGCACAAAACAGACGATTGAAAGTGTGATGAGCATGTAGCTTGGCTCTTTCAAAAATCTAATACTCTTATTAAAATACAGATTTATTGTTGCTTGCATAAACTATAATGAAAATCATATGTGTGCTGTTCACAATGATGCTACTACGACTCAGCATGAATCTTGCTCTGTAGGCTATGTAAATTAACAACACAAAATGTAATAGGTAAAAAGTAGGCTTTGTTTAGTAAAAAAAATAATGATATGATTCAAGCGAGCGAGTATCTGTCTGTTGGTATAAGCCGTGGCAAAATATGACCACTAAAGAAACAAAATTGCAAATGCAAAAGTAGGATAATAAGCATAATATACAGTAGCTTGGCAAAGGGGTTGGTGGAGTAGAGGGACAAGCAAGAAACATATTTTTACTTCAAGAAAATATTACCATATTATTTCCAGTTTACGTTGTTTGTCACAAGCATGCCTCTCAAACACAAAAGTCACGCTTTCTTTAATCAAAACCTTTGCAGCTTCAAAGTGGACATATTTGGTAACTTTGAAGGCCTTTTTTCTTATTGGGACCCTGGTACCTATTAACTTCATTGTAAAATGCAAGAGCAGACTAGTTATTTTTAAGAATGTATATCTCTTTACAACGCAATTTAATCTGGCAAATTAATATATACCATGATTTTTTTGTGGTTAAATATTTATTGAAAATTCTATAGCACATATATCGAGAAGTAACATGAAGAACCACTGGGAACATGAGCTATAGGGAAGGAATTAACAACAAAGCCCCTCTCACTGGCGAGCTTCTGCACACCCTCATCACAGCTCTTTTGGGGAAATGACAAAAGCAGATAAACGTCACCTGATCACACTAAGGAGAGACATGTGACCTGCGTGGCAGACACGGGAGGTGGAAGGTAGGGAAGTGACAGCAATTACAGGGTACGTGGCTCTAAACCCGCTGAATTACTGTTTTCCGCTGAAGCTGGTTGACAAGGCTCGCCAGTCCTATCCATTTATTTCTTCCAAAAAACATCAAATTGAGTTTTGAAAGTTCCTAAAGTCTTACTGTTTACCACACTACTTGGTATCTTATTCCAAGTGTCTATCGTTCTTTGTGTAAAGAAAAACTTCCTAATGTTTGTGTGAAATTTACCCTTAACAAGTTTCCAACTGTGTCCCCGTGTTCTTGATGAACTCATTTTAAAATAACAGTCTCGATCCACTGTACTAATTCCCTTCATAATTTTAAACACTTCAATCATGTCACTTCTTAATCTTCTTTTGCTTAAACTGTATAATTCAACCCCTGTAGCCCTGGAATCAGCCTAGTCGCGCTTCTCTGGACCTTTTCAAGTGCTAGTTTCTAGTTGGGTTTACTGAGGGGAAGATAAAAACATTTAATGTCTCATTGACGAATAATGTGGGTTAATGTACTGTTCTTCCCAAATTATTTGTTTTTTCAGGTGTTAATGAGTAGCTTGCCTGTTTTAAAAAATGTATTTCTCTTTCTTCTAAACTAAAGAAAAAAGGAGAAGCTTTGAAAAAAAAAGAAAAGATGAGTCGTTAGTTATTTTCTCAGGATCACCCCACAGTTTAAGGAGGCATTACAATGAGAAACAACTTTATTTGATATCTCTCCATACATTTGAGCTGCCTCCCCAAATATCCCTCCAAATTGTCTTCTTAAGAACATGGATTCAATAAGCTGTTAACAGTATGGAGCCAGAGTGCTGGCCCATGTCAGTTCCTTTAGATGTTGCAAATTATCTGGCTCTGAGTTCTGGCCTTCTCAAATGTGAACTGCATGTTCGTACCCATAAGCTTATTCAAAGGGAGAAATCCCAGTAGAGGGGTTTTTTAAGGTGATTCAAAAAAAGGCAGCCAAAGAAGTAACTAACAGCAATTATTCCGACAAGACAAATAGTGCTCTCAGTCTATGCTGATTGTTGTCTGTTTTAATGAGGATGGCATCAAGAGTTACTTTAATTCATACTTGAAAACAGAAAGCCTTCTGAAATTTTATGAGAAAAAATGTGGATTCCTATACAAAAATATGGAAAAGGAAAATCAGAAAATGTAATTGATACATGTTTGGAGTAGTATAATACCTTACTAGTGTGCAGATTTTTGTGAGGCAGTTCAGAAAACTGGTCTAACACGACTAAAGCTGTGATATATATACATGTTCAAAGGTGGGAGATTGGTAATGAAGTCCATAAATTAATGTGCCCAGAGTCTATTAGGTAAAAGCATCAAGAACAACAGTGAGGACAGCAATTAATCATTCAAGAGCAACAGTATGGCTCGCAGGCCTTTCAGTATTGATTTACCTTATGACATCGGGTATCAAAGGCCAATAAAGTTCAATTAAAGCAAGAAAGCCCACCAATCAAAAAAAAAAAAAAAACATGGCTCCAGTTTAACACTCTTAATTGCAAAGAAAGCAGTATAGAGATCATTCCTGGACAACAATAGGAATATTTTTTGTGTACTTAGCTGAAAGAAATACCAGTTCCGCATTTTGATTGTAATGACTAGCATTTCATTTGATGTCTTTATACATTTATTTTTTAGATACTGAAGGTCCTATCATGGGATAGCAGAGTTTTAAACTGCTAATGCCCGGCATCTTCACATGGCGACACTAAGTGTAGTCTGTTTCCTGCATCAGCTGGCCAGCTAAACCTCAGTACATGTATAAACTTTGACCAGTTTATCTTTACATTTCAGAGCTGTGTCCTCCTTTTATTTAACACATATTTTTCCTTTTGTTCTTGTAATCAATAGCTCATTTAATATTTAAATCACTGGAACCATATAAGCTTTTGCCTAAATTATGATTTTCTAATGACTTTTCCATATTTTAATTAATTCGCCCTCAGCCACTGCTGGTAGCAAATGAATATTGTCTCAAAGAGTCATTCAGGCTGTCCATTTTCAACTTCCAAAAAAGTGCAACATTATTTTGTCAACCCTTTTATTATAATTTAATTTAATTTTTTTGTTTCTACTATCTCCTTTTTATATCCTCAGCCCACCTAAGCTGACAGAATTGAGGCCATTACTCTTGCAACCAATCACTAATGGGGAAGCTCTAAACTGCAGTAGAATATGTGGCATGTTCAGCATTTGATGTGCTGCCAACAGCCAAGAATGGAGAGACTTCTGGGGGAAATGTCAAGTCATTATCAATAACTTCAGCCAGACTCTTGCTTAGATACTAATCAACCAGGCCTTGAGATCAAGAAACAGTCAAGTGTGCTTAGTCTACTTAGGCGCAGGCAGCACAATTAATTGCTCTGCTATTCCCTCCTATGAGCTGTGATCTCCTGGAGGTCTGCTTTGTGGTCACATCCAATAAAACCCATAAAAGCCAAGTCCTAGTATTTTGTGTCACACACTAATTAAGACAAATATACCAGGCATCCAAAAATCATTATTTAAATCACAAAGCTGACTTTAGTTTTAGCTCCACATTAAGACAAAGGAAGATTAAGTCAAGTTTGAAAAATACAAACAAAAACAGAATAGAATTTTGCAAAATAAAAAGCAAAAGCAAAGCTTAACAAACAGCAGAGACTGCAAACGTGTCACTTAAAAGCTAGACGATTTTTAGATCCATTACCATTTACCTAAAATAAAATGGTTAACTCATCAATTTAAATGAAATTCATGCGGTGCTCTTATTTCATAGTATTTTAGTTCACATTTCCAATTTTTTATTTGAAAATCCTCTGTTCAATACTATGTAGTTTTATTTTATTTCTGTTTGCTAGCACACTGCAAGCTCACAACTTCCCCATGTACTGGGAATAGAAAGCACAGGCAGAGGTGAATATGTTTATCCCTTAAATAATTTGTTTTCTTTTAGTTTAATGAATTAATACAAGTGACTTGAATATAAAGACGTCCGCTGAAACTCGAGTGATTAAACAGGCAGAGGTGTGCAAAAGAGATTCTTTATTTCAAAAGCAGTAAGGGACGAAATTAAACTTACAGCCAATAAACAACCCAAAGTCAAACTTGCTATATTTCTTTGATATTAATGTGTTTTTGTAATATTTCTGTTCTTGAATTATTTACAGTTTACCAACCTCCATTATTGTATAACACTGGTTTCCTTGGCATTAAGTGCATGTTTTTATGCGTAACAGCAATACCAACAACGCTTATTTCTATAACATATTTTCATATTGTAATAAGCAAGCAGAAACAGTAAAAAGTATTGAGGCACCCCTGGTCAAACCCTGCATAACTGATATCTCAGAGAAAACAAAAAACGTGTGAGAGTGTTACGATGCGTCTTTTCAGAAGGGAGTCTGGTGATTCTTCCAGCTATGAGAGATTCCAGCAGGATGAGGCTGGTCCAGGTGGCCAGACACCAGAAGTTGCGTCAGTGGTGGAAATCTTCCAGTCCACAGAGAGAGAAAGAGAGAGAGCGCCAACCCGTGGAGAGGCGGAAAATTACCGTCGCCTATGTGCACATGCGTAACAATATGAAAAGAGTTTCTAAAAATGCTTTGCAAAAAGTAAAAGAAACAAAATTACAATACATAAATAGCAATATAAATGTGTATGCTATACAAACAAACAAGTGGAAATAGTATAATCCTTAAGAGTTGCTATATTCACAATTAACTTTGTGGAATTTTTAAGCCTTTAATAGTTTTAATAGTAAAAGTCAGTGTCTGATACTATGGTCAAATGACCAGGGAGGACAGTAAAAGAAAAACTCCAGTCAAGAGGATGCTGGAGCAAAAAACCTCTAGGGGTTCCAAAACCAAAACCATCACTGACCATTCTATAAAATATAAATGTTCTAAAGTAATTCCATACTATCTACATATGATGAAATGTCCTATAAGATTAGATGCAGTGGGTCTCGTCAGTATCAGGGGCATCCACATTCCTTTAAATGTAAGCAAAAATAATTGTTGTATACCAGTAACAACCACGATAAATTAAAAGAACTGATGTCTTTGAAGATGACCAAAATAAATCCTATCCCAAATGCAGAAAATCTCACCAATGACTTAGAAAAGACAGGTTCTGACTATGAATAATGATCCTTTTATCCTTTCTTCTTCCAACAAGCTAAGCCTTGAAATCTTGTTTTTTTTTGTTGTTAATTAACTTTATAGCTGCTTTATGACAAAACTTCACTTTAGTTCATTCTGTAATTAATTTTCTTGAATATTAGGTAAGCAAGCACAATCAGAGAGAATTCATCATATAGGATGGACATGCTGGTCAAAAGGGTGAATACAATTACAGTAAGGTCTCTTTTCTTTTCTGTGCCAAATGTGAGGTTTATGTTCTCAGCTTTATACCCCAATAGTCACAGACGTATTGTTTCATCTGCGTGGTTTCACTGAAACTGTGTATGCTTTTCCTTTTTTTTTTTGTTTTATTTTTAATTATTAATCTACTAGGAAACACACAGACCTCTGGTCCTTAATGAGACCTCAAATTTTTTGACTTTTCACATTGTATTTAGAGTTCTTCATCAAGACTGATGATCAATAAACACAATTCTCACACTTAATTATGAATTTGGAAGACACCACAGCTTTCATTCTTCTTCTTCCAATCACGTAATTGGTTTCATCAGTTTGCTTCAAGCTCAGCAGATGTTGCCCCTTTTCTTTTTCTTTCTGCCATGTCATTTTCTTGGTCATTTTGCTGTAAGAAAGATGTAAACTCTGATAACCTTTTGGAGGTTGCCACCACTGATTTTCTTTGCTTCACTAGTGTGTATCACATCATAAGTTTTTGATTAAGACCAAAGTCTTTGTTCTAACCCCAGTGGCTTGCAAGTAATTGCATGACAGACAGGCATAACCCTTAGCATTTTATTTATATAGATATCATGAAGGAAATGCTTTTAGTTATTTCATCATTAAGAGTAACCTGCAAGTGTTTTATTGCACCATTGTTTAAAAGTATTCTTTAGGAAGTGTTGTATAGCTTGTTATTTGAGAATTCTTTAAATTGATTCTATAGGACATACTTTGTAGTTAGCACAACAGGAAGAAGAACAACAGAATCAAAAACCCAGTTTCAAGAGATCTTAATTTTTCATGAACAATTTCATAATGAATTTCTTGGCCTTAGTAAATGTTTACATACTGTAAAACATACTGTATAGCCATATGCTAAATTAAAAAATTCCTCTCGTACAGTAAATGTGTATCCACTTTTTTGTATACATTTCTTTAATGTATGAGATCTGCACAAGAAGCTAACGTATGTTGCTGTTGCTTTACATATGGTGCTGCAACCTGGGAATTAAAGCACCAGATGGTATCCAATGGTGCTTTAGTTCAGAAGACCACAAATCCAGAGATGAGCACCTATTACCCAACATTGCAGCAGGGAGACATCTAATCATCAGCATCATAATCAAATGTCTGTCTTTGGACATGTCTAAGGAAAAGTTGTCTCATCCACATTGGTAGCCTTCATCCGCCCATATGTCCTTTCCTTCTGGACATCCTTAAACATTGTCGTCCATTTCTTTACTTTTAGTCTTCTGCCTAGAAATCTTCCCTCAGTCATTTACGCCATTTCATCTTAGTAAGTGTCCAATCCATAATTTCTTCCCCTTCATAATTGACAGAATGAATCCAAACACTAGACCAGGCGCAGAACATTTTCATTTATTTTCCTTACCTTCTAACCTACTATGATTACTCTTCAGCAAATACTTCTAAACTGTCCAGTCTCTTTAACGCAGCTCAGCTCAACACAACTCACCTTTAATTGTCATTTATCCACACAAATAGTATATGGTTAAACAAAGTCTCGTTCCATACAGTCCCGAGTGCCTAGTCAAAACAACATACATTTAATAAACACCATAATATTACCTAAACCAGTGCAACAATACAATGTAAAAAAAACAAAAGACTTTAAAGCTCAAACAATGCTCAATATCCATAATAAAATGCAGAGTGTAAAGTGACAGTACATAATTAGGGGAATGTTATAGGGATATGGTACTGGGTGACATGTTGGAGTTCAGAAGTCTGACCTAGCGCTGGTAAGAATGGGTTGTGGCAAAACCGATTTGCTTCAGTCTCCACAGAAAAAAAAAAGCGTTATACCTTCTTGATAACAGAGTTGGAATTGATTGTGCAGGAGGGGTCATCAGAAATGTACACACCAAGAAAGCTACTGACACTCTCCACTGAAGAGCCATTAATGAGCAGTGAGGAATAGTCAGCCGATGTTCTCCTGAAATCGACAAGCATCTCTTTAGTCTTACTGACATTTAAAGACAGATTATTTTCACTACACCACCTCACCAGAGGATGTTCAACCTCCTCTCTGTAGGACGTGTCATCATCATTCCTGATGAGGGCCACTATGGTTGTATCATCCGCAAACTTGACAATGACAGTGCACTCAGACCAGGCAGTGTAGTCATGGGTGAGCAGCATGAACAATAGTGGGCTCAGCACACAGCCTTGGGGGGTTCCTGTGCTCAGCCTGATGGTGTTTGATGTTCTGCTGCTAATGCAAACTGACGGTGGCCTCTCTACCAAAAAGCCTAGAATCCAATTACACAGTGGAATGTCAAGGCCCAGCAGAGAGTTTTCTGGGAATTATTGTGTTGAACTCTGAGGTGATACAGTAGATAGATAGATAGATAGATAGATAGATAGATAGATAGATAGATAGATAGATAGATAGATAGATAGATAGATAGATAGATAGATAGATAGATAGATAGATAGATAGATAGATAGATAGATAGATAGATAGATAGATAGATAGATACTTTATTAATCCCATATGGGAAATTCACAATTTATATATAGTATACAGTGTGCAAGGTATTGGTAATGGCGTCATCATTGGAGTGGTTAATCAAAACTGGAGTGGGTCCAGAGAGGTGGGGAGGATAGAGCTGATGTGTCTTTTGAGCAATTGCTGAAAGCAGTTCAGCACAATAGGAGTCAGTGCTACAGGGCGGTAGTCATTAAGACACGGCACTATTGACTTCTTCGGCACGGGAAAAATACTGGTCTTTTTGAAGCTCGTGAGGACTATAGCCTGCCTCAGAGAAATGTTAAAGATGTCTGAGAGGACAGCCAGTTGGTCAGTACAGCCTCTAAGCACAAGCCCAGGAATGCTGTCTGGTCCTGCAGTTTTCTGTGGATTGACTCTGGAAAGCGTCCTCCTTAAATTAGCAGGGTCCAGACGGATACGCCTGTTTCTCATTGGAGGGTGCTGACTTATATGCACGTATGTTGTTTTGAGCCTCAAAACGTGTGTAGAAGTTATTGAGCATGTCAGGGAGGAAAGTATCAGTGCTGTTGGCCTGTGGTGAGATTTTATAATCTGTTAAGGCCCGGGTGTCCTGCCACATCCGCCTAGGATCTTTCAAGTCATAGAAGTTGTTGTTAATCTTCTGTGCATACTGATGTTTAGCTTTCCTGATGGACATGGAAAGTTTAGCCTGTGCTGATCTAAGAGCACCTTGTGTCCTGATCTGAAGGCAGCATCTCTTGCTCTCAGCAGAGCAAAGACTTCAGCTGTCATCCATGGTTACTGGTTGGCATGTATAATGATATTTTTTTCAATAGTGATATCCTCAATACACTTCCCTATTTACCCAGTCATAGAGTCAGTATACTTCTCTAAGTTAATATGCTGGTCATAGGTGGCCGTCTCCCTGAATATATTCCAGATTGTACACTCAAAGCAGTTGGCTCCTTCAGGCCAGACTTTGATGGTTCTTTGTTCTGGCCTGGATGGTTTCAGCAGTGACCTGTAGACTGGGAGCAGCATAACACAGAGGTGATTTGAGAATCCCAAACAGGGGCAGGGAACAGCCTTGTTAGAATCTTTAATATTTGTATAAAATAGGTCCAGAGTATTCTTTCCGCTTGTAGCAAAGTTCACATGCTGGTAAAACTTTGGTGCTACAGGTTTCAAGTTGGCATGGTTGAAATCGCCAGCAATAATAAAAAACCATCGGGATGGGCAGCCTGCTGCTTACTGATGACATCGTGCAGCTCTCGCAGTGCCTCATTAGCATTAGCTGGGGTTATATACACTCCCACAACAACACTGGCAGTGAATTATCTCAGCAGATACAACAGATGACATTTCACCACTAAAACTCCAGCTGAGGTAAGCAGAAGTCGCGACTATCATAGCATCAACACACCAGACATTGTTTACATAAACACAGAGTTCTGCAACCATTTTCAAGAAAATAAACACACAGCAATTTCTCATTCCAGGCTGGGTGATGAATGAGAGTTTTTCAGATAGTCCATTTTATTTTCCAGACAGTGTACGCTGGCCAGTAGCACTGACAGGAGAGCTGAACAGCTAGGCTTGGCCTTTAGCCTACAATGGACTCCCAATTGCTTACCACACTTCTGCTTCCTCTTGCACAGCTTGCACAACTTGGTGGAACTTTGTCTGCGTAGCAGTCTTAGATTGTGTAGCCTGTCTGTTACCAATGTAGAAATTGTTGCAATATAGGTACCTCCATGCGTGTTATTTAAGACCAAAGCCATAAGAAAATTGCAATTCTAAACTAAAGTAAAAAGAACAAGCATTCCTGGAAATGGCAGGATGGACATTAACGCAAACATTAGCACCGTACATGGGAGCCAAAGAGGCAGCTGTGTCCGTGCGGCCCACCATTTTGAAAAAAATATATAAAATTTTTCAGAGCTCATATGCATCTTGGGTATGACTTTAAATTGCATCTAGTAATGAAGACAAAAGGTAAATGCCTCAATTCATTTTCCCAAGTATGGCACAACTCACAAATAATTTTGAAACATTCCATTGTTGGCAATGAAAAGAAAGTTTTTAGAAAGACAGCAGGCTTGAATTAAGAATGCAACAGGATCTAATAACAGAAATGCATCAGTGCAACTGTTTTAGGAAACACCCACATGGCCTAAAAAAATCTCCTCTTTTACTCATTTGTCATGTGTTGTATGTTGTCATTACACACTAGCCAGGATGCCATAACGACAAAAAAACCCTTAGAAACTCAATGGTTACTTAAATAAATACGCTATACAGTAATCCCTCCTCCATCGCAGGGGTTGCGTTCCAGAGCCACCCGCGAAATAAGAAAATCCGCGAAGTAGAAACCATATGTTTATATGGTTATTTTTATATTGTCATGCTTGGGTCACAGATTTGCGCAGAAACACAGGAGGTTGTAGAGAGACAGGAACGTTATTCAAACACTGCAAACAAACATTTGTCTCTTTTTCAAAAGTTTAAACTGTGCTCCATGACAAGACAGAGATGACAGTTCCATCTCACAATTAAAAGAATGCAAACATATCTTCCTCTTCAAAGGAGTGCCCGTCAGGAGCAGATGTCAGAGAGATAGAGAAAAGCAAACAAATCAATAGGGCTGTTTGGCTTTTAAGTATGCGAAGCACCGCGGCACAAAGCTGTTGAAGGCGGCAGCTCACACCCCCTCCGTCAGGAGCAGACAAAGAGAGAGAGAGAGAGAGAGATAGAGAGAGACAGAGTTTGTTTTTCAATCAAAAATCAATACGTGCCCTTCGAGCTTTTAAGTATGCAAAGCACCGGTGCAGCATGTCATTTCAGGAAGCAGCTGCACAAAAGATAGCAACGTGAAGATAATCTTTCAGCATTTTTAGACGAGCGTCCGTATCGTCTAGGTGTGCGAACAGCCCCCCTGCTCAATCCCCCTACGTCAGGATCAGAGAAAGTCAGCGCAAGAGAGAGAGAAAAGTAAGCTGGGTAGCTTCTCAGCCATCTGCCAATAGCGTCCCTTGTATGAAATCAACTGGGCAAACCAACTGAGGAAGCATGTACCAGAAATTAAAAGACCCATTGTCTGCAGAAACCCGCGAACCAGCAAAAAATCTGTGATATATATTTAAATATGCTTACATATAAAATCCGCGATGGAGTGAAGCCGCGAAAGGCGAAGCGCGATATAGCGAGGGATCATTGTATTGCCAAAGTTATTGGGACATCTCTCCACATCTTTGAATTCAGGTGTTCGAATCACTTCTCTGACCACAGGTGTATAATATCAAGCACCTAGGCATGCAGACTGTTTCTACAAACATTTGTGAAAGAATGGGTTGCTCTCAGGAGCTCAGTGAATTCAAGTGTGGTATCGTGATAGGATGCCACCTGTGCAATAAATCCTTTCGTGAAATTTCCTCGTTACTAAATATTGCACGGTCAGCTGTTAGTCGTATTATAACAAGGTGGAAGCAATTGGGAACAACAGCAACACAGCCACAAAGTGGTAGGCCACGTAAAATCATAGAGCGGAAACAGCACATGCTGAGGCGCACAGTGTGCAGAAATCACCAACTTTCAGCAGAGTCAATAGCTACAGACCTCCAAGAGCTCAAGAACAGTGCGTAGAGAGCTTCATGGAATGGGTTTCCATGGCCAAGCAGGTGAATCCAAGCCTTACATCACCAAGTGCAATGCAAAGCATCGGATGCAGTGGTGTAAAGGATAGAGCAGTGGAGACGTGTCCTCTGGAGTGATAAATCACACTTCTCTTTCTGGAAATCCGATGGACGAGTCTGGGTTTGGTGGTTGCCAGGAGAATGGTACTTGCCTGACTGCATTGTACCAAGTGTAAAGTTTGGTGGAGGGGGATTATGGTGTGGGTTGTTTTTCAGGGGTTGGGTGTGGCCCCTTAGTTCCAGTGTCCATTTTGGACAACTTCATGCTCCCAACTTTGTGGGAACAGTTTGGGAAAAGCCCCTTCCTGTTCCAATATGACTGTGCACCAGTCCACAAAGCAAGGTCTAAAAAGAAATGGATGAGTGAGTTTGGTGTGGAGGAACTTGACTGGCCTGCACAAAGCCCTGACCTCAACCCGATAGAACACCTTTGGGATGAATTAGAATGGAGACTGCGAGCCAGGACTTCTTGCCAGACATCAGCGCCACACCTCACGAATGCTTTCCTGGAAGAATGGTCAAAAATTCCCATTGACACATTCCTAAATCTTGTGGAAAGCCTTGCCATAGGTGTTGAAGCTGTTATAGCTGGAAAGGGTAGGGCAATAGGGCAACTCCATATTAAAGCCTATGTATGAAGAATGGGATGTAATTAAAGTTCACGTGGGTGTAAAGGCAGGCGTCCCAATACTTTGGGCAATATAGTGTATATTAAATGGCTTAATTCAAAAATTCTATAAAGAAATATTAATAATTTATAAGTCAAAATCAAATCAAAAAGAGTAAAAAAACAAAATAACCAAAAAAAACTGCTCAATAGTAAAACAAATACAGAAAAGAGCTAGTTACTCAATAGAAAGAGGTTCAAATGTAGTAAAATTGAGCAGGTAAACCAAAGTTATAGAAATTAATTACACCAATAGGGAAAAGAGAAAGCCAAATACAAATTCAAAGTACTAAATATTCAAAAACCAAGAAATCTACAACTAAAGATTCAAAACCATGCATCTTATGGTAAAGGAGCAGAGTAGAGGCTGAAGAGCAGCTTGCTAATGGCACAGTGATTTACTTACTTATGTAGGTGACTGCAGCACCAGAAAGTCCTTATCATAGATGAGGCCCCTACCCAAAAGACACAGGCACCAGTAGAATATAAAACAAATTAAAATGTAAAGATGACAGTTAGTGACTGTGGAAAAATGACAACTACAGACAAAAATGTAAATGGCAATCCTAACATTATAGGTAAAGATAAACTCCAAACTTTCAAAAGCTGAAAATAAATGACTGAGCTGATTTCTTTGTTGAACAACTGTGAAGAGTGAAGTAGACATGAAAGATGATGGCAGAGCACTTGTTTTACAGTGTAATGTGGGTTGTTAAGAATATGGACAGGGAAGAAAGGACTTTGAGAGCATTTCAGTGGTAGCCAGGTCCAGTTATCAGTCAGCATCTTTGGACTAAAGTAAAATGAAAATCAATATTGACTTCTGGTAGAATTTCTTAAATTCATATGAAAAATGTGAAACATACGTTGGCAATTTTGGTGCAGATTGAAATCTTTATGCCATGCATGTTTAAAAGGTCTGTAATGCTTCTTGTAGCTAATGCCTCCTTTAATGTTTCTTTCTGTTGTTGCTTTTCTCTGATTAAACGGTCAGGAGAGGCGTACCTTGTTTTTAAGCCCGTCTGCTTGTCTTGAAGTTTCATCATAAACAGTTTAATACTTTCCAGAATCTTTTTAAAGCCCTCTCAGTTGCCATTGATTTTCAACGTCTTTCTCTGTGTGTTTTAGACTTTCTCTCAATTAGTAATATCAATAGCATTTTAGCATTTTTTTTAGCATTTTAGAAAATTGCAATACAGAAGAACGCTAACAAATAGCATTTTTTTTCATTCAGTAGGTCTCTGTCTCCTTTATTAATAAAAGCCTGCCAGGCAAACTAAAAGGTTGACGCACCCTATGCAGAATTATTTTACCCCTCAGTTTTTGCATTTTTTGACAGTATTATAAACCATATATTACATGTTGTGTATAAATTAATTTCAGTATTTATTTACTTGTTCCTTAAAAATATTATTCAACAGCAATGCTCCATGTAAAAAGGAATTGCTCTCTTAGAGTCAGTAAATGATTAGGCCACCTTTGGAAGCTCTAACTTCAACCAGCCCCTTCCAATAGTTATTGATCAGTCTCCCACATCAGTATAGAGTAATTTCGGCCCAATCTTACTTACATGAACACTTTGGTGTTTGTGGGTTTTCAAGTGTGACCTGCTGTCTTCAGATTCTGCCACTGCATCTCAGTGAAGTTTAGCTATTGACTTTGATCTGGTTATTACCATCAGGATCTTTCCAAAACAAGTACGGTTGGACCAGTTTAATAAATCAAGTGGTGTAGATTAAAGATAGGTTACAGAAGAGTGCTCAGATGCAAACTTTTTTGGATAATAATCCACAATCTATTAATTAACAACAAATTCAACAAAAAAGAAACTTAAGAGCTACAGTCCAGGAATACAAGTTTAAAAATATTTATAAAGCAAAGCCAAAAGTAAAGCAATTACAAATATTAAATCAAAAGCCAAAAATAAAAAAGAGAGCAAAGAACAGAGCTGCACAATGTGCATTAATGCCACAGCAAATTGGCCCTGGCAACAGGGAGCTAATATGGAACTCTCAGGTAACTGAAGACTGAAGTAGTCCAGCACTTGAAAGCTTTAATGGGCAAAGTTCAGAGTAAGAGAATGGAAGTGAAAAAACACTTGGACGAACCAAAAGAAACAAAATCTAAGAAAAAAACATTGTTAAAGATAAAGCTCAAATCCTAACACAAAGCAAAATTAATTGTTGCATTTTTAATACAGTAAGACCTCAATTATCCGTCATGGGTCAGGACGAGAAAAGACGAATAACAGAACAGCGACTTTAACAATGATATACAGTAGATTAGGTTAGCGAACAGCTATTTATTTACAAAACAAAACCATATTAACAAAATTAATTCATTCATATAATATTATTACAACTGGCATAATAAGCAAATGCAAGTCAGAGGTATTGGAGTTTTCTACGTTTTACTTCATTCCGTAACAAACGCTCTTATACAATGTTTTCTGGGTTACAGAGCACACCTCCAAAATTAAAGAAAGCTTTCCCTACCAATCAGTTTATCTCCACCACTCATATTCTGTCTTTCTACAGTATATACCAAAAACAATCTTGCTTATTGTCTCCTGACTCCCTACTCAAAACTTCCTTCAGACGCACCTTCCTTTTTTCCTAACTTCTCCTGTTACTCATCTCCTAAGAGACATGTCCGCCCTTTACAGAACAGAAGCCCTTCGCCCAGTCCCATTACTTACACAGCATTCCACTCTTTTGGTTAACCCACAGTCCATCACCAGCTGCCTGCACGTCACAATATATTAACAAAACATAATATAACAGAATTTAAAAAGAAAACAATACAGAAGAACACTAACATTACTACAGAATAACATTACCGTCAGTGGTTTCCATTTTTAACACGTTTTCCAATTTTATCGGCATCACGCTATATATCGTTCATTGTTGTTCTTCCTACTCCGTAAATTGAAGCAATACTTGAAGCACTTTCAGCGTTTTGTAAATGCTTAATAATTTCCATTTTTTGTGATAATTCCAACACCACACGCATACATTTATCGGCCATAACAATGTATAGTAGATTAATTATAACAAAAGAGAAAAGCTACGAAGCACTATTAAAACTGAATGTACGTAACTGATGCTGTGATTTCAAAATGTGGCATGACACACAGTGCTGGGGAGAGTTCTTCCAATGTGCATAGCTCACAGCATACTTTATGGCAGTAGTAGTACAGTAATGGGTAGGCGCTGGCTTGTGCAATTTTTTTTTTTTTTGCCCTGACAGTTAACAGAGACTGACAGTTAATTGAGTGACAGATAATAAAGGTTTTACTATAATAGCATGTTATCCTGATTTAAAACCTGGACACTAGCACCACCATGCTTGACAGTAGTTTTGAGGTTCTTAATGTGGAATGATTAGTTTCAGTTATGAGAGCACTGTTCCAGAACTGTTAAGGATTATCCAGGAATATTATGGAAAACTTGAGGCAGGCTCTCATCATCATATTAGTAAGCAGAAGAAAAGGCAGGAACTGCTATAGGGAAAAAAAAAAGATATATCCAAGGGCCGAGCTTAATAGCCTTTGGCATTGCCCATCAGGAGAGTTACCATCTTCAATGTGCCACCTTCTACAACCACACAAAATTTTGTCAGTCACTTCCTGTTAATCTCTTTTTCAGCGGGTGGCCTTTAGACTCAAGCTTACTTCTTGTGTTAAGCCGCAGAAACACTTCTGGGGTCAGAGGTAGGCTCTTAAAGTTACGTGGCTACCCGAGCAACCATCCTTTGGGATCATTGCATCCTTGTGTCCTTCTATATTAATATATTAGAGTCATCTCTGAGTTCTTTCCAGTGGCAATAATTATCCTTTCAGCCTCAGTCTCTCTTAAAAGAGAAGGTGCCCTCTTGGCAGCCTTCTGTCTACAATTAGCAGCATGGTTCAAACTGTGCCCATAGGATCACTTTACAGCTAATTGTTGGCTACTAGAATATCCAGATCTCTGTCTCACTCTCACTTAGATATGGTGTATGTGGTTTTTGCTTGCAGACAGGGTTTATCACCCTTTGGCGCCTCATCTCCCACATTGGCATGCAGTGTTCTCTATGTACCAGGGTAGAATTCTGCCGTTCTATAGATTATTGCCACTGGCTCTCGTATTCTCTGACCAGCTTGGTGCTGCTGCCTCTGCCCCTGCAACCATTGCTGAGGTGGGCATCCTTATACTTGATGTAAATGAGTTAATCTATACCGGAACCTGGTGAAATTTCTTTTTAAAAAATCACAAGTGACTAACTGGTCTTCATCTTATCAGGCAGGCAAAGCAAAATGCTCTCAGCTATTGTCTTACATTCTTTATTATTCATGCTTTATTTCAGTTCTTGCTTACTACAATACAAACCAACTGGGCTAAATCAGGAGCTATGAAATCCATGTCTTAGGTTTATTCCCACCTCCAAAGATGTGTGTGAATTTGTGAATTGAATGAGTTAAATGTGGTGTCCTGTCTAGAGCTAGATCCTAACCCCCAACATTATTTAAAGTACTTTGGTTTCTGATTTCCTCTTTTTTCAATATTATCTTATCTAATTTCTGTTTTTGTAAGCCACTGACATCACAAGGTATCTAATATGTAAACTCCACAAATAAAACTCCAACTCTGTTATGCAATGACTGCATTAAAAGACAGTATTGTATGGTAACAAAGTAGAAATTCCTTATTGCTGTACTCAAATATGTTTTGAGCATATTTCTACTCTACGTGAATATATAAATTCCAGTCTACTTAAATTTTTACTTCACTACATTTTCAAATGCAAATGGCCACTTTTACCCTAAGATATTTTGCTAAACACATTCATTAGTGCAAACCTAAACCAGAGAACAAAAAGGCAACACAAATATGCCCAGTGCTTTGCTCAGCCAATTATTTAAAATACTGGCTACCATCACTTTAGGAAAATTTAATAATAAGAACAACCTCTGACAATTTTTTCTATCCCTGACATCCAATCATCTACACAATTGTTCACAGGTACATCTTTCCAGCCTGTAAAACGGCTTGAGATTGGACGTATGAGCAGGATTGGACGTTGGTCACATACAGTCCCAGTCTCAGTCATTCTCAGAGCTGATGCTGAGCTTACATACTGTCCTCACAGGACAGGAGGGGCTGGATGTTTGTGGTGAGGTTGGACGTTGGAGATACACCATCCCATACATAGCTGATCTCTCCACATTCAAACAAGGTTCTCTCACGAGGTGTACTTGTGCGTTTACATGCTGTGGGTTACTCACCTTTTCACGTGTGTTGCTCACATATCTTCTCACATTATCTTAACTCTTAAATAGATTGTTAAGTATTTGGAAAAACCCCAAGAAAAACTGAAAGGCCATTACCTTGAATGTGAAACTTAAAGTGACAGAAAGTGCTTTACTAAACATTATTTACTGAAGGCCAACACCTTATTAGGGTTTGTTTTGGCAACTAATGTTGTTATTAAAATAATATTGCCAATTTTCATATAGTTTAATGTTATTTGAACAAACATGGGGTTATTTTTGATGCCAGGGAATGCTTAAAATTGTTTTCCATTCAAATTAATTGTAATTAACTGTTAGTATAGTCCCCACTGAATTAAAATAGAATCATTAAGCTGTCCACTTGTACTGAATGTGGCTGCTTCAAGTTGCAGTTAGTTGGCTCATACTTCAATGATTCTAATATGACTCCCATGCAAAATAGAAAGAGTCCGAAATTTTATAAGTTTATGGGAACTATTTTTGACTTTTGGAAAAGCAGAAAGATACTACCTTTACTTGTACGTTTGATACATAAATACACCTAATATTAGATGCTTTATAACTTAAACTTGAGTAGTTTGCTGGTGGGAAAATTTTATTTTTACTTAAGTCACTTTACAGAAGTGATTTATTATTTTCATTTACTCAAGTATGGCTGGGTAAAACTTCGATCTGCACAACACGAAGAAAAGGCTAAACAGAAAGAACGAGTTTTAGAAGATGTGCCATTGTCCTTTTAAATTTTA
This sequence comes from Erpetoichthys calabaricus, assembly GCF_900747795.2. Taxonomy (NCBI): domain Eukaryota; kingdom Metazoa; phylum Chordata; class Cladistia; order Polypteriformes; family Polypteridae; genus Erpetoichthys; species Erpetoichthys calabaricus. The sequence goes on from NC_041394.2 coordinate 95,469,762, forward strand.
TCTGTGACTCTGTGTGGCACAAAGGTTAGTGCTACTGTCTTCCTGCTCTCACTATATGCATGTCCTTCCTTATTCTTTGTGAGTTTTCTGCCATTCCCAAAGAGGTTAGGCTGATTGGAGACTCTACACTGGCCCATTTTAAGAGACTGTAGGTAAATAGGCCCTGTGATAGACTTGAACATTATCCACTGACAGTTTCTGTCAAGTAACCTATGTTTTTAGGTTGTCCTCTGTGAAAAAGCAGTTTAAGATGACAGATGGTTGCTTTGGCATATGGAATTGCAGTACTCAAACGAGGCACAGACACACACAGGGAGAACTTGTAAAGCGGACGCAGATAGTGAGTGATTTAGGAAATTCATCTGTGAACTGACAGCACTAAACACTTTGCTGCTGTGTCAGGCCATGACCCTTACTGTTTATCTGAACAAGTTGATATTACATCACTGATCTGCTCGCTACTGCCCGCCATTTTATTTATATTCCCAGTGCTCCACTTCAACTCTAACACTATTGCCTTTGTTAAAGCTCTCTTGCTATTATTTTATCATTAACAAATGATCCATGGTCCTTTGATGCTCATTGCTCCTGCTAATACAGCATCCATCGCAGACTTTTGTTCCAACTCTATGCAGCTACTGTTTTAACCCTAGTAGTGTCATCCCAGACTTGACAGCAGCAACTATTTGAATGCACCCAATTTCTAGTTGTATGTAATTTTCAAAACGACTCAGTTTGGAGTGGAATAGTGGCAGAAAGTCACATTTTATCTCTAGAAGTGCTGTGGAGTCAGTGATGGAACTATATACAGTATATGAGTGATCACATTTCTAACTCTGGTCTAAGATGCCAGACTATGAGAAAAGTGTCACCTACCTCTGCCCCGTTTAGTGTTAACTGAAGCCATGCACAAGCATGCATTTGGGAATGAGTAAATATAACCAAATCCTGCTAATGGAATCTCCTGCTTCATTTCTGGATCATTATACTTAATTTTTAAACGTCCAGCAATCTGTGCGCACTCAGCTTTGTGATTTGTTCAATTTAATACATGCTATAATTAAAGTCAATTCCTTTAATCCAGACTCATTTTATTAGGATGTTTTTCTCAAGGGAACAAACCGCCACTGCTACAGTTGCCAGGCGCCGCTCTAACTAGATGATCAGAGCAGCATGGAAGACATAAAGCCTGCTCGCTGTTTGATACCACAATTACTGCTGAACTAATCACTTTTTAGACAGCATACAAAGCCGTTACACATCTCACTGGAGGCCTCGCACAGCTTCTCCTACCGTCCTAGTCCTTAACATCTTGCCGTATAAGCTCATTTGATTTTCTGAATTCTGTTTGTCCATCACAGGGTTTTGGGAAGCTGTAGGATATCCCAGAAGGATTGGGTACAAGCCAGTCAGACACACAGGACCAGTTTACCTGGTGCACATCTCTGAGGAAAACAAAGGTACTTAGAAAAACAAATATCTGTACAAAACAGGAGAAACTACATACAGCCACACCAAAAGGTAGAAACCAGTTGTGAAAAGTGGGTTAGTTTAGAGTCACCAATTAACCTAACTAGCACAAAAAATAAAGAGAATCCATAGAAAAATTCATACAGACACAGAAAGAACATGTAAGCTCTACATAGAAAATGACTTGAGTGGTGATTAAACCTCAAAACTGTGAGCCAGCTTCCCTCACCACTGCAGCACTGTGCACTCATAATCTGATGCTTTTAGAATTTGTCCATCCATCCATCCATCCTCTTCCGCTTATCCGAGGTCGGGTCGCGGGTGCAGCAGCTTGAGCAGAGATGCCCAGACTTCCCTCTCCCCGGCCACTTCTACTAGCTCTTCCGGGAGAATCCCAAGGCGTTCCCAGGCCAACCGAGAGACCTAGTCCTTCCAACGTGTCCTGGGTCTTCCCCGGGGCCTCCTCCCAGTTAGATGTGCCCGGAACACCTCACCAGGGAGGCGTCCAGGAGGCATCCTGATCAGATGCCCAAGCCACCTCATCTGACTCCTCTCGATGCGGAGGAGCAGCGGCTCTACTCTGAGACCCTCCCGGATGACTGAGCTTCTCACCCTATCTTTAAGGGAAAGTCCAGACACCCTGCGGAAGAAATTCATTTCAGCCGCTTATATTCGCGATCTCGTTCTTTCGGTCACTACCCATAGCTCATGACCATAGGTGAGGGTAGGAACATAGATCGACTGGTAAATTGAGAGCTTTGCTTTGCTTTGCTTTAGTGTCTGTTGAGCAATTTCTGAAGTACAAAGGAAATGCAAGAAGAGCAGAAAAGTCAATAGAATTTTTTGGTGGTCACCAGGATGCATCTTTCTGTACTAAACTTTGATACTGTTCCTGCTCTACAATGACGGCATAGCTGCCTCAAGAGTACTGTGTGCTTTTTTTGGTCACTGTATGTCACTTTCAGTGCAGCCAATGCACCAGAAGGAGTGAACCCTTTTATGTACTGAACCTAATTAATCCAATCCAATGCCCATCCCAGCACAGGGTGCTACCCTATTGAAGGGCAAATGAACATGCACATTCACACTCACTCACTCTCTAATACTTATAATAATAATAATAATTCATTACATTTATATAGCGCTTTTCTCAGTACTCAAAGCGCTATCAACAATAAACCTAATATGAACATCCTTGGGATCAGGGAGGGCAACCAAAACACTCAGAGAAAACTCAAACAGAACATGCAGATGACACTCAGACAGGCCAAGTTGATATTCTAATGTAGTCTCCAAAGGATGGAATCAGCAGCAGTTTATCACTATACTCCGTTGAATTCAATCCAGCTTTTCAAAATTCTATTACCCAATGAAAAAAATCTTCCAGTTGTGGAAAAAACAGACACTTCTATCTTTGCTTTGTTGAAAAAGAACACCGAGGTCTTTGTTATTAGAGCACTCGCGAGGGAGGCTAAACCTTTGTAACATGCTCCCCAAAGGAAGTCAACAATAAATTTTATAGAATTAACACTACCACCCCCACTTCAATAAGACTTTTTCTTTGTTTTCTTGGTGAGGACAAACTGGTTGTGACATCTATAACTCGCCATTGATCAATAGGATGGATTCGGTTGATCTGGCTAGGCGGGTGTCCCCTTCCTCCTTCAATGCACCACACACATCGCTCCTGAAGTCCCGCACTTGGAAGTTGATGATGCAGCCCTTGGGTTTTCAATCAGCAACCAGAGAACCTCAAACCAAGCGGAACTGAGCAACTCCAAGTTTCCCAGAGAGTTCACTAAGATTTGATGTCATATTAGTAGTTACATCCTTAGATAAATTTCAACAGCTTTTTGAGGAATTCCGTGGCAACATGCTTATCTTGCTGGTGATTACCACAGACAAGTCAATGGACTTCTGTTCTGAACAGGTATTTTCATTATTACACAGATGATGTATACAAGTCTTGACAATGCATTTCTTTCAAATAAGTAAATAGCATTTGATGTGCTTGAAGGCACCAGTGGAAATGAAAAAGTTCTGATTTCAAAACCACAAGCACTTCTTCACATACGGGCACTGGAGAGTCTTGTCATGTAGTTACGGAGTTGATGTGGACAGCACTGTTTTGTTATACACTTTTTTCAAAAGTTGCTCCTTTTTGTGTGTTTTCTGCATGGCTGCCGTCTTGTTGTTGATGGTCGCTATACAGCACTGCTATCAAGTGATTCAGCTGACTTCTTAAATCTGGCATCACATAATTTAAAGATGAAGATGCACTGTGTGAAGTATTCACATATTGAATTAAAGACTGAACCTGTTTCTCAAGTATTTTTTTTCATCTGGAGCTGGGAATGGTTATATGATTAGAAACAAAATATTTTTGGTTAACATTTTGTGATTTTCATTAAAATTTTTATTTGTCTTTCCTCTTAAAAGTGTTCCCATTTTCCACTCTATTTTTCATTGCTTGAAGTTTCCACTGCACTAGATCATAATGTTATGTGCTCCTTTAGTTGTTCTCCCACAGATGGAAAATGGTGAGCCAGAAAGGTAAAAGGATAGGGACCAAATGATAAATGTAGAAAATATAATGAGGTAAACTTCAGAATAGAACTGCGAAGACTTTTAAATTCAGGATTCCTGAGCCAAAACATGAAATGAGTCGTAGTCAGAGAACTACATGCAAAGTGTTAAGCAAGAAGTCAACAAAAGATCAGCACTCAGCAAAATAAATGCAAATCGGTATTTTAGATGTATTCACAGTGACAGGAGGAGCTGAAGTAAGTTGTCTTAAATATCAGTCTAGATGCATGAAACACAGGGTGAATCTTTAAGTGAATTGTTAAAGCCAGCTTATAAGATACTGGACCCAAACATTTAACAATAGAATGGGGAACGATACAACATGGAGTCAGTTTACAAAAAGGAACTACAAGACAAATGTCGTATAGTGAGCCATATATTTTGCCACAACCCAAAACTCTTGGGCCTTCCAACATTTACGCTCAGCAAAACATTTGGCTTTGGTGTCAGCAACTTTTAGGCTTCCTCCCAGTTTATTCCAGAAACTATGCAATCAAGAAAGTTAAACTAAAAGAGAAGGAACTGCTGAACCAACTAAAGGAAAATGTAGCAGCACTGGTCTGAAACCATTCGAATGGAGACAAATTGTTTTCAGAATAATACCACACATTACTGGCAAATTCAATTAAAGGCAGACAAAATTTACAATTAGACTGCAAAGAATCTACCATACAATTTAAAGACTTTAAGTCTTGATGACTTCTTCCTTCTGTCCATTAGATTGAGGACAGTATCATACCTGAAAACTCATTGTTAAATGAAACAATCTCCAAAATGCTAATCCTTAGAAAAAAAATTCTAAATTAAGATAAACGTTTAGAAAAAGAATTGTAAGACTATGTGATGTTTGCACATTAGCTTTGTGAGTTAGAAGCAGGTAGATAAGAGACAGGAGAGAGGGACCTGAAAGTGTAAGGAAAAGAGGCAGCAAAAATTGAAGCTGGAGACCATGACTGGAAAAGAGCGTGTGTCCATTTTACTTGAATAGCAGGGACTACTCTGAGAAACTAAACTCATGGCCAACCTGAGAAAGAGATAACTGCCCTCGTCAGTCGTTACTACTGTAAATTTTAATCATTAAAGAGAAAACCTTGAAATAAATTAGAACTAGAAAAAGACAAGATTGAAAAGCACCTAAAAAGTCTTCATGTTGGCTATAGCTGAGCTTCAAAGTGTATCAACATATAAATCACGAAACAAGAAGAGTGAAACTGGGAACTGCTTCTCTGCATGTATGCTATGTGATATACATAACTTACTCGTAAAGCCACCATCTTTGCTCATCACACAAATCTTTCAATGGTTCTCCCCTAAAATTCTGTCATTCTTTCCCAGGTGTCAGTCTGTTAGTTCCCCATGGTGCCATTATGGAGGATACTTCTTGGGAGATGTACATGATCGTCAATCAACAGGAGTCCAGGTAAGAACGTGATCACCTTGAAAATACACCCGACTGCACAAAAGGTTTGCAAGATGATGATAACAATCTGACTGCCTTTAGAGCTTCTTTTTATGATGATTAAACTCATACAATTTCATTTAGCACCCTATACTACTATTCTATTTGAATTATTACAATGTCTGAGGTAATGTATGTCAACAGAAGAAGGGCGCAGCAGATTTGGTTAATACAGAAGGATAAATCACTTACGAATCTTAGGTGCTTTTCTTCATAGAAAGACGTTTATATCCAGTGTTGTGCAAGTTCACACCTCACAAGAACTAGCTCAAAGTTCAGTTCACATAGATTAAAATGAATAAATTCACGTTCATTTCGATTTTGAACTAGTTCGTGTTCAGTTCATTTTGTATTTTTTAAGGAATTAGAATAAATGACCCATGAGTCTCCTTTATTCAATTTTGCATGCCTTATATTAGGCTATTACAGTGTTCCTGAATAAAATACAATAATTATGAAGACTTTTTTATTTAAATACACTTTATTGAGTTATACCCAGCAAAAAACACATATAACCATATATGCTAATATCCTCCCGGTCAAGAAAGAAATTAAATAGATGCAAGTATACATATAAATTACTGCTCTATTTCCAACCGTGTGACACAAATGGTGACTGTGGAACCAGCGTGTAGGTGAACTAGCCTATTATACTGTCAAAATTTGTGTCACATATTGCATGTCCAACAGGGAAAAATATAAAATGGCCTTGCGAAGTACGTTTTCCTAAAAGTGAAAGCGGAGCTTCACTGTATCCTCGTGTCAGCGGGGGTGCAGCTTAAGCACAAGCAGGCAGACACAGACAGTACCTATTTGATTTTATTTGACGTTATTTCTTCTGAATACAAAGAAATGGCAAAAACTTCATACGAAATAAATATTCGTAAAAATCCACTATTTATGCTTATCTGAATACCGTATTCAGATTCTGCTCCACCCCAAAATGGCAAAACGTTTAATCTGGTCCTAAACCAGATTGAGAATGTCACATAAAACTGAACTAGCTCACGTTCACGTTCTTCACTTGCAAATATGTTACGTTAAGTTCACCGTTCTTAAGCAAAATGAGCTTGTTCAATTAATGCACTCTTTTAAACTAGTTCATGCACTGCTTATATCTGTAACTTCATTGAATTATTTTATCCATCCAAAAGATGGAGTACATCAAGGAAGAAAACTCTTCCTTGTTCATGCAGCTTATTGCAAACAGGGCCAGCCGTTTGTGTCGGGACTCCCTGACTAAAATAGTTTAGTGCTTCCTGTGTGGACATTCAATTAAATCCAAGCACCCTACCACTTTGTGACTTATTGTCTACAATTACATTGCATGTTGCCAGTCATGTGCTACAGGGATCATGTGATATGTTTTGGCATCATTGGCCTACGTATAAAAGATGGCAGTGCACAGTTCCTGACTGTTGTCATTTTAATATTTTGACCAACTGAGAATTTATTTTCAGATATATTATGGTTCAATCTCTGCTTTTTTATTATTCAAATTATTATTTGTATTGTTTATGATGTTTTAGGTTTACAGGGTCATAAAAATCCTTACCTGACTGAGATAATCAACATGAAACATATTGTCAATTTTGGTGTCATGATTAGTGAGTATCTCCTTGAAGACTAAAGCCACCAAACTTTTTCCTATTTTTCCCTACTCCATCAACATGGGGTATTGTGTGAAAAAGTTACTTGCACCCTCTGGAAAATGGCACTCCCTCACTCCTATATTTCATAACCCTATTCTCTCAATAGGTGGCCGGCCCTGTGTATTTCCTCCTTGGCAACATCCTGGAAATAGTGTACTGGGGGATCTGTTTAATAGTTCAGGGCTTATGACATCCCAGTCTTTACAAGCACATTTTAATCTCCCTGGTTCCAGTTTCTTTTCTACTTTCAACTCTGACCAGTGCTCAGGACCTGTGGGATTTCCCTGACTACCTTCTGCCAAAACACTCATTATACTCTTTGTTTTGTAAAACCTGTCTCTACTCTCTATTCCTTACTGTGCAAAGCATCCTAGGAACCTCTGGCCTTGATTTCTCTTTGGTCCAGAGACCTTTCTCTTCTCCCTTCATCCCTTTTCATGGGACCCTGTTCTCTCCAATGTAAGGTTTTGATCTAGAAACCCAAACTACCAGCACACAAAGTTCAAAATTCTACACAGACTCTATCCTAATCCCCACAAGTGGTTTCTGATGGGTCTCACTGCTCTTTGTCAATTATGTTTCCTTGGTTTACCCAGCTCTTTTCTCCTGTTCTGGCACTGTCTCCCTGTCTTTTCTTTTTAGTCACACGTATGTCACCTACTGTCTTCCCTTCTTTCCTGCAGTATCCCTCTGTTACCTCACATTGTTCTTCTTTTAGACCTTTATAGGTTTCTACTTAAATTCTCTAAATACAAGTTATTCGGTCTGGGTACTCTGGCAGCCAGACTAATTATTGCCTCCCACTGGAAGACACCTGAATGAGTCACTGTCAACAACTGGCAGTCCACCTTCTACAATTTAAAACTTTTGGAGTTGTCTGCAGTGTGGATTAATGGTGCTTCCAGTACTGCAATTGAATCCTGGTCTGCTGCGACTCAATTGTTTAAATCTCATCTTGCAACACTTTCATTTTTTTTTAAATAATCCCTTGGCTCAGGCTGAGTGGGAGAGGGTGGCAAAGGGTGGGTTACTTTGCATGTTATGTTCGTTTATTCCTGTAAATTTGTTTTTGCTTAATAAAAAGTTGATCACAAAAAATGATTAGATTGTATGACCACCTTACATTAAAACTTCTGTATGAGAACAATATCATCTTTATAAGAGAGAATTCTGAAAGAGTTTCCACGTGTCCACTTTTTTATTTTGTTTTTGGTTGTAGTGTCCATCATTTTATGGTTAATCCTAGTTTCATTAGATATTTTGTTCTAGTAACATTCTGCTATTGCGTCCATGTGTTTACTGCATGGAACTGCAATTTGTAAGCGACTGTTTAAGAATGCCAATGAGTGTCATTCCTTATCCAATTTTTTGGAAACACAGAACCTTCTAAACTTTTTTGATATAGTGGTTACGTAGAGAAAGGTTTAGAAGACACATAAGAACTACTGTATTTTAGCCTTTTTAGGACGTTTGACTTTTGTTTGGCAAGTTGTGATTTTTCATGCTATTTTTCTTTGTTCCTTGTTTAAATCACAACACTGACATCCATGTTTTTGATCTCATTCTGTAACTCTCAACTCTTTTTATTAGTATTAATGTAAGCTACCCTGAGAACTTCAGTGTTGGGACTTTTATGGCTGCTCTGATTTTGTGGCTTGGTTAGTATCTATTGGCTTGGTTTTTTCTTAACTATTTGCTCTCCAGTATTTTCTCAAGTTGGGGTGGACACCTTAAAAGACAGACAGACGGACAGACAGACAGATTCCTAGATAGATAGATAGATAGATAGATAGATAGATAGATAGATAGATAGATAGATAGATAGATAGATAGATAGATAGATAGATAGATAGATAGATAGATAGATAGATAGATAGATAGATAGATAGATAGCATGATTTGACTAACTCTATTTATAAAACACAAGAAAATCACCACAGATGCCATGTTTATTTTCAGAATAACGATGAGAGACGATGACATTTAACATTTTTTTGTGCACTTTAATGATGTTTGAGCGTTTTGACAAATGAGAACTCTAGAAGTATACTTGCCCATGTAAACACAGATTATTAAGAAACCAGGTTTCTTCCTTAACTGGGTTATTCATCTTAACTTAGTTAGGTGTAATCATGTAAATAGACCCCAAAGTACTTGCAAGGGGTGCACCATCTCTACATCCACTCCCTGAATAGTGACTGGACATAGTGGTTTTTTGGTGCAGTGAAAGTCAATGGTTTTACTGAATTTAAGTTATATACAATTCTTTCTGCACCACAATAACATGTTCTCCTTACTCACACCTATACTGTGTCTTATTCCCCTTATTACTGCACCCCAAAAGTGCAGAATCATCTGAGAATATTTCCAAATGACATGACCTAGTGTTATATTTGTAGTCTGAGGTTTAACGTGTAAAGAGAAAAGGAGACAGAACTGTTCCTTGTGGTGCTCTAGTGTTGCTCGCATTCACATCAGAAACACAGTTCTGTTTTCTGCCTGACAGATAGCTCCTTATCCAGGACACCACATGCTCATCCACGTGTATATCTCTGAGTTTACATCTTAAGAGGGATGGCTGAATGATATTGGAAGTGCTGCAGAAATCAAATAATCCTCACAGGGCTGCCAGTTTTGCCCAGATGAGAAGAAGCCTTGTGGAGCAGACAGATTATTGCATCTTCCACTCCAATCTTTGCCCAAGCCTGCAAACTGCAATGGGTCCAGGGGGTCTATCACAAGAGGACTCATATAGTCCAGGGCCAGCTCCTGAAAGGTGTTCATGATATAAGACATAAGTGCCATTGGTCTGTAGTCATTAAATGAAAAGACGCCTGCCTTCTTGGGAACAGTAATGCAGGACTGAGCCCATCGTAGTCTGCCTTTTCCTGTGTGTATCTTCCTCAGTTTTCTCCTTACTTGGTCTTCGGTTACATTTGACACCTCATACTGATTGTCAGAAGTGGACTTATCACTGGCCATTCTAGTTGACGTGGTATGAGTTTTTGATGTAGTAGGGATGGTGCAGGGAGATTGTTCATTAGAAGAAGGTGAATGTTGGAGGGAAAATCTATTAGAGATTTTGTTTCAGGTGTTAGCTTTGTTCATATCCCCTTCTAGCACCTGAGCCCTGGATTGCTTGAGTTCAGTTATTATGCCGAGGGCAAACCAGACATCTTTCATGTTATTCTAAAATAACATGATCCTGAAATTACTGGACATTTAACTCCCAGAAGCAGCATGAGATGGAATGGAGATGAGTGCCTGATCTTAGTAAATGAAATATAAGGCAAATGAATACAACTATCACTCTCCAGATTGCTCCTGTCCTCTGCATGACTTGCCCAGCAGAAATTTTGTGTCTTTAATTTTTTTTTTTTTTTGGAATGATGATTGTAAAGGGGAATCCTTAATACTCAGGGAGAAAGCATCAGAAAACAGGGTTATATAAATCACGAATGAGTGCTTTAGAGGGTCCCAGCTCCTGCACAGGCAGTGTGGGTTGGAGACAGCGACTCTTGTGAATCTGTATAACCCTAGATAGATAGATAGATAGATAGATAGATAGATAGATAGATAGATAGATAGATAGATAGATAGATAGATAGATAGATAGATAGATAGATAGATAGATAGATAGATAGATAGATAGATAGATAGATAGATAGATAGATAGATAGATAGATAGATAGATAGATAGATACTTTATTAATCCCGATGGGAAATTCACAAAGAATGCTGTTGTAGATTATTTAGAAACAGACAGGATGCTAGTGTAATGTGTCTAGTTGGAGAGTTACTTGGAAATGTTACTGGGTGGACAGTATAATTTTTTAACTTTCCTTTTTATCTGGCCTTCTTAAAAGGAGATATTTGAATAAAGAGAACTGCAGCAATCCACCTAAGAGGTGACAAAAGCCTAGTAAACTCCTACTTCATCTGTAAAATTGTCTCTGTGAACTTGTCATAGCCTGACCTTCAACTGACTGCTGTCAGTTGGAAGTTCTGCAATTATTTTTAAAGTTCTTGCACCTTCTAAGTTTAGTCACCATTTATCACCAATCATCATGACTCTTCAAGCATTCCTCAAAACCAATAAGCTTACAATGAGAGACCAGCGGCTGCAAAGCAAAACACACCTACCACAAGTGCAAAACAATACATTTAAGAAAGGTGACACAGAGCAGTCCTACAGATTGCATGCCTGTTAATCAAAAAAAACCTCTCATTGAAAGCCCCCTGTAATTACAGTATCAAGGTAGTGTAAATAAATGAGCTAAAAGAGCAATCACGGCCCTTTGAAAAGAGTCAAAATGACTGCTTAGCTCTTTAGAATGGAGGACCATCAAGCTTTTGCTTCGTGAACTTAATTGCACGTTATGAGTGGTGTGTTGTATAATTATGTGCATTGCTTCTTTGCACCCATATTATCTATCTTCTGCCCGGATTTACATAGACCCATTTCTGAGTAATCAGAGCATTAAAAATAGTAAAGTCAGAAGTCTACAGAAACGTCACACAACATATTCTTAGTGGTGTATTTTCACCACCTCCTCCATTTATTATTTGAATGTGACAGTTAACCATGCAAGTCTGTCCTGTTTATTTTATAAACAATTATAACCTTTTATCTTAAAACAATGAGGTTTATTTAGGCAAATATAGCAGGCATCAATTAAGTACGTAAAGGCACTATGTACATCTTCTGCAAACTGAAAGTTCTAGCATTAAACGTATATAGCAGTCTTGCTCCCTTATGCCTATTAGTTTAGCTCTGTTTATAGGCAGCCATCTTCTGAGACCTGTGAATGGATAAGACCTTTGAGGAAAGAACTACCCACTGATCAGAATCAAAATCACATTTATTGGCCAAGTATACAGTACATGCATACAATAAGTTTAACTCTTGTTTTTGGATGACTCTCTTAGTATAGTTACATGACTAGTACATATCTGAGATACATACTGTACAAGACATACAATGGAAAACATATGCATTCAAAGTGCAAGGCATTGCAGAAAAAACATTAAATATATGTAAGAGTAGTGTGAGATATGGGGTGAGGTTTGACCATACTGAGCAAGGACAGCTGAATTAACCATTTGTGAGTCATCCATTTGTGAGCTTGACAGCCTTGTTTTGATGTAGTTTAGTCTATAACACATGGTAGATTTGACATGAGGGGTCAGGGATGATTTTCTCTGCCTGCTTCATGACTCTGGAATAGTACAAGTCCTGTAAGGTGGGAAAACTGGTGCCAGTGATCTTTTCAGCAGACCTGTTTGTTGTAGCCTGTTCTTGTCTTGTTTAGTTGCTGATCCAAACCACACTGTGATGGATGAGCTGAGAACAGACTCGATGATTGCTGTGTAGAACGGAATCAGCAACTTCTGTGGTAGATTGAACTCCCTCAGCTGTCGCAGGAAGTACATCCGCAGCAGTGCCTTTTTTATTATGGAGTCTATGTTGGTCTTCCATGTCAAGATGAGGGATGAGAGAAGAAACCTTATAAAATTGAGACATGTGCATTAAATGTGTGTGCTGTATCCTCATGCTTCATTTTTGGTGCCTTGTTTCAGAGAGATCAAAGGGAGCATAGGTATGGACACCACCTTGAACCCCCTTCCTTTACCCTCCAACGACTATATACACTCCAGTTCAGTCATTTTCCTAATAATATTTATAGCATTGAAACAAACAACATTTGCAGTCTTTCTCACTTGTTTGGCTATTTTTAAGTTTTTAGACTTATTCAGCAGTTGCTTATAGTCAATACTACAGAGCAGTGGTTTATTTGAACACATTAATATAACCTGTAACTGGTTTATGCAGACCCCTGTTCACTTGCTGTTATTGTTTCCCAGTTCAATAAGTTCCCCACTGGTTCTAATGTGCCCCACTGGGCACTCTGATGCCTCACATTTGAAGGACCCTGTAGATACAGCAAGAACTCACAAATACCATTCAGACCCCTGAATGACTGGGAACTGAACTGGAGAACTGTGAGGAAGCAATGCTAAATACAGTTCCACTGTGCCCACTCCTTATTCTACCAGACATATTCATAAAGTTAATTTTATTGTAATTTGTTTTCTGCAATTTAGTAGTTAGTGGGGATAGCAGTAACAGAAATTATACTGAAGGATTGCCTCATGTAATAATCTCTTATCACTGATTTAATTTGTTTTCCATGTTTCATTATGGCTTCACTCAAGTTTGCAGCACTATAAGAGAAAATATACTTCAGTTAAGAAAGTGAAGGGTGAGAAGGATGCAAGTTCATCTTGGTTTAGACATTCAAACACGGGTGTATATGCCGCCATGCATTTATGTACTTCCAACTGACTTTATTTTTTCTCTTCAAGTTTATACCGAACCAGTTTTATGTTTTTATTCAGTTCAAAATCAGTTGTACTTGTTTCATAGTGGTTTTGAATTGTGTTTTAGTATTTATTGTCTGTTTAGTGTTGTTTTCTTCTTTGGGATGAGCATATCCCAGCTGTGACACCTCCGCAGATCTGTTCTACACAGCCTGGAAAGTAATTTTCATGTTGCTACGCTAAGCAGTGTGTATACCTTTTGAAAATTGATCTGAAATGGTCATGCTTTCAAGTGAATCAAATTAAGATATAAAATTTGTGCCCTGTCAAAAACTATATAAAATCTCTGCTTCTCACTTACAAGTACCCTGCCCCTCGCCTTCCAATAACCCTCTGCTCAACTTTCCAATACCCTGTCCTTCACTTTTGGATACTCACACATCACTTTCCAATGCTGTACCCTGCACTTTCCAATACTTCATACTTTACCATCCAATGCTTTGGCCTTCACTACACAATATTCCACCCCTGGTCTTCCAGTACAGCACCCCTCAACCTTTGGCTTTCAACTATTCTGCCCCTCACTACTCCAGACTCTTCTAAAACTCCACTCCTTGCCTTCTATTACTTCACACCCAACTTCTAACACTGTAGTCCTCTACTCTGCACCTTCCAGTGCCCCATACCCACCTTTCCAAATCTCTGCCCTTTACTGTATTTCTCAATATTCAGTTCTGCTCTTTGTAATACTTCACTCCCCTCTCCCTCCAAAGCCCTGGCCTTTGCTTTCCTCCCACCCTATTATTACCCAATATCTTGTCCATCAGTTTCCAGTCCTTTGCCACTTATTACCCAGTACTCGAGTTTTTGACTCCTCAACACTCAGCTCCTAAATCTTCCATGCCATCCACCTTTGAATACTCCACCTCTCTTCTTGTAATAGTCTGTCCCTCACTTTTTGATACTCCATTTCCCACTTTATCCCAAGTGCTATTCATCTCTTCCGATACTATTCCAATCCATCTTGCTTACTAAATGTTGAGAGTATTGATTCCATTCATTTTCCCCAACAAGCCACAAACCTATTCACTTCCAAAGGCAAAACAGGACACTGTAGCCAATGATCTCCTTGACCCACTCCCACTAGCTAAAACTAAGACAGGATGTCAACTGATGGCACAGCCATTTTCATGTTAAACTGTCAAAAGGACAGCCACCTCACACTTCCTTTCTACAACTCTACTTCAGCTGAATGTTTTCCTAAACCACATCCAGTAAAATGAGACCAATCCCATTTGCCAAAATCCTAATTTAAATTTTGAGCCTGTGGTTCAAAGAAATGTTGAAAGAGAACATTAAAACAGTCTAGACAAGAACAGGCCATTCAGCCCAACAAAGCTCACCAGTACTATCCACTTAATTGATCTAAAAAACATTGTCTAGTTTTGAAAATCTCTAAAGTCTTACTGTCAACCATGCTAATTGGTAGCTTATTGGTGTCTATGGTATTCTGTGTAAAGAAAAACAAAATTTACCCTTAACAAGTTTCCAACTGTGTCCACGTGTTCATGATGAACTCATTTTAAAATAACATTCTCGATTCTCTGTACTAATTTCCTTCATAATTTTAAACAATTCAGTCATGTCATCTCTTAGTTTTCTTTTGCTTAAACTGAAAAGGCTCAGCTCTTATAATTTTTCCTCATAATTCAACCCCTGTAGCCCTGGAATCAGCCTAGTCACTCTTCTCTGGACCTTTTCTAGTGCTGCTTTGTCCTTTTTGTAGCCTGGAACCAAACCTGCACATAGTACTCCAGATGAGGCCTCACCAGTGCATTATAAAGCTTGAGCACAACCTCCTTGGGCTTGTACTCCACACATCGTGCTATATAACCTAACATTCTGTTAGCCTTCTTAATGGCTTCTGAACACTGTCTGGAAGTTGATAGCTTAGAATCCACTGTGACTCCTAAATCCTTCTCATAAGGTGTACTCTCAATTTTCAGACCTCCCATTGTGTATTCAGACCTAACATTTTTACTTCCCATGTGTAATACTTTGCATTTACTGACATTAAATTTCATCTGCCACAAATCTACCCAAGACTGTATGCTATCCAAGTCCTTCTGTAATGATTTAATGGATTCCAGATTATTTGCCAATCCACCTATCTTGGTATCATCTGCAAACTTAATCAGCTTGTTACTTATACTCCCACTAGGGAGTTCCCCCATTCTCGCTTCACTCACCAAACCCCTCAGCCTGCGCTCATGTCTCTGCCGATCACGTTGTGAAGAGGGGGGCAGAACACACCCCAAGTTGACGCGGTCGCTCCTCCACAACCCCCTCTTAAATGGTGATACAATGGGAAACAAATAGTTTTTTTTTCCTCCTCTTTGCTCGATCAGCTGCTGGTTTGCTGCTGCTGCCGTGCCACATGATCTGCATCTTGTTCGTAGCTTCAAATATTTAATAGCCTGTACAGCAACTATCCTACTCTTTGTCTTTTATTTCCGGCCCCAGGCATGGTTAAATCTCTTGGCACAAAGTCTTGTCTCGCGGGATGTGAGTTCTTGATATTTTTTAGTTTATAATTTAAAAATGGAATAAGAATCTGAAAATCTAACAACATCACATTAAAGTTCGATAAAATCTGAAAAGAATGATGCCAAACATATATATGTAGGTTTTAAAATAAGCCCGATTTAAAGCGTGACAAAAAACGTCACATAAAATCATTGCACAAAATCATTGCACTTTTAGGCTTAGGAGTTTATATAAATATAGAATAGATGTAAATCATTTATAAATATTGAAAATAGTAGCGGCCCTAGCACTGACCCCTGTGGAACACCACTCTTAACATCAGCCAATTCTGATGAGGTTCCTCGCACCATCACCCACTGCTTCCTGTGTCTGAGCCAATTCTGCAACCATCTAAAAACATCACCCTGAACTCCCACTTCTTTTAATTTGATGCCCAACCTCTCATGTGGCACCTTATCAAATGCTTTCTGAAAGTCCAGATAAATAATATCATATGCTCCACTTTGATCGTATCCTTTTGTTGCCTCCTCATAGAATTCCAGCATGTTAGTAGATACTGTAGATAGATAGATAGATAGATAGATAGATAGATAGATAGATAGATAGATAGATAGATAGATAGATAGATAGATAGATAGATAGATAGATAGATAGATAGATAGATAGATAGATAGATAGATAGATAGATAGATAGATAGATAGATACTTTATTAATCCCAAGGAGAAATTCACATACTCCAGCAGCAGCATACTGATACAAAAAACAATATTAAATTAAAGAGTAATAAAAATGCAGGTATAACAGACAATAACTTTGAATAATGTTAACGTTTATCCCCCCGGGTGGAATTGAAGAGTCGCATAGTTTGGGGGAGGAACGATCTCCTCAGTCTGTCGCTGAAGCTGCTCTTCTGTCTGGAGAGGACACTGTTTAGTGGATGCATTGGATTCTCCATAATTGATAGGAGCCTTTTGAGCGCCCATCACTCTGCCACGGATGTCAAACTGTCCAGCTCCGTGCCTACAATAGAGCCTGCTTTCCTCACCAGTTTGTCCAGGCGTGAGGCGTCCTTCTTCTTAATGCTGCCTCCCCAGCACACCACAGCATAGAAGAGGGCACTCGCCACAACAGTCTGATAGAACATCTGCAGTAAATTATTGCAGATGTTGAAGGATGCCAGTCTTCTAAGGAAGTATAGCCGGCTTTGTCCTCTCTTGCACAGAGAATCAGTATTGGCAGTCCAGTCCAATTTATCATTCAGCTGCACTCCCAGGTATTTATAGGTCTGTACCCTCTGCACACAATCACCTCTGATGATCACGGGGTCCAGGAGGGGTCTAGGCCTCCTAAAATCCACCACCAGCTCCTTGGTTTTGCTGGTGTTCAAGTGTAGGTGGTTTGAGTCGCACCATTTTACAAAGTCCTTGATGAGGTTCCTATACTCCTCCTCCTGCCCACTCCTGATGCAGCCCACAATAGCAGTGTCGTCAGCGAACTTTTGCACATGGCAGGACTCCGAGTTGTATTGGAAGTCCGATGTATATAGGCTGAGAAAGTACAGTCCCCTGCGGCGTTCCTGTGTTGCTGACCACGATGTCAGACCTACAGTTCCCGAGACGCACATACTGAGGTCTGTTTGTAAGATAGTCCATGATCCATGCCACCAGGTATAAATCTGCTCCCATCTCTGTCAGCTTGTCCCTAAGGAGCAGAGGTTGAATGGTGTTAAAGGCGCTAGAGAAGTCCAGAAACATAATTCTTATAGCACCACTGCCTCTGTCCAAGTGGGAGAGGGATCGGTGTAGCATATAGATGATGGCATCCTACACTCCCACCTTCTCCTGGTATGCGAACTGCAGAGGGTCAAGGGCGTGGTGTACCTTTGGCCTCAGGTGGTGAAGCAGCAGCCGCTCCATGGTCTTCATCACATGTAACGTCAGAGTGACAGGCCGGATGTCGTTCAGCTCACTAGGACGTGATACCTTTGGGACTGGAGAGATACAAGAGGTTTTCCAAAGCCTCGGGACTCTCCCCTGTTCCAGGCTCAGGTTGAAGATGCGCTGTAGAGGACTCCCCAGCTCCAGCGCACAGGCCTTCGTGGCGATACTCCATCTGGACCCGCTGCTTTGCTGGCACGAAGTTTCCTCAGCTCTCTGCTCACCTGCGCTGCTGTAATTGTGGGTGGGGATGTCTCTCCTATACTGGTATCAGCAGAAGGATGGGTGGAGGGTGCAGTACTCCAAGGTGAGAGTGGGTTAGGGTGGTCAAACCTGTTAAAGAAGTTGTTCATTTGGTTTGCTCTCTTCACGTCTCTCTCAATGGTGACACCCTGCTTCGAGCTGCAGCCAGTGGTGATCTTCATCCCATCCCACACTTCCTTCATGCTGTTATTCTGCAACTTCTGCTCCAGCTTTTTCCTGTACTGCTCCTTCGCTGCCCTGAGCTGGACTCCGAGTTCCTTCTGCACGCGCTTGAGCTCATGCTGATCACCGCTTTTAAAGGCCCTTTTCTTCAGGTTCAAAAGGCCCTTGATGTCACTTGTAATCCATGGCTTGTTGTTAGCATAGCAGCGTACTGTTTTTACTGGAACTACAATGTCCATACAGAAGTTGATGTAGTCAGTAGTGCAGTCAACAACCTCCTCAATGTTCTCACTATAAGATTCCTGCAGGATATCCCAGTCCGTAGTTTCAAAGCAGTCTCTCAGAGCCTGCTCTGCCTAAGGGGACCACTTCCTGAATGAGCGTGTGGTTGTAGGTAGCTCCCTCACTCTTGGTTTGAAGTGAGGCTGAAGCAGAACCGGGTTGTGATCTGCTTTGCCAAGCGCAGGCAGCGGGGTGGCGCTGTATGCTTCTTTAACGTTTGCATACAGTAAATCAATAGTCTTATTTCCCCGGGTGTTACAGTCCACATACTGGAAGAAGGCAGGTAATGTTTTGTCCAGCGTCACATGGTTAAAATCTCAAGCGATTAGCACAAATGCCTCAGGGTGCTGCGTTTGTATCTTAGCCACAGCAGAATGGATGATGTCACCCACTATCTCCACGTCCGCCCGAGGAGGGATGTAAACAATAACAACAATGACGTGTCCAAACACGACCTCCCTCTTCTGAACCCATGCTGACTGTTCAGAATAACTCCTGTCCTTGCCAGATATTGCTCAATCTTATCCTTAATAATTCCTTCCATTAATTTTCCTGTGATGCACGTTAATCTTACCGGCCTATAGTTGCATGGATCTGCCCAGTCACCCTTTTTATATAACAAAATAATATTTGCCATTTTCCAGTCCTTCGGAATTTCTCCAGTGTACAGTGACTTCCTAAAAATATGTGTCAAGGGTTTATATATGTACTCGCTAGCCTCCTTAAGAACACGACGGTAAATATTATCTGGTCCTGGAGATTTGTTTGATTTCAGCCTATTTAATCTCAGCAGTACTTTTCCCTCTACAACTTCCAAATCAATCAGTACCACCTTAGTAGACCCTGTTACCACTGCAGAGTTATCCACTTCCTTACTTGTGAAGACCTCAGAAAAATGCTTATTTAGAGCATCAGCACTGTCTGTGTTTTTTAATTCCCCTTTACTATTCCTGATGCACTTAACTTCCTCTTTGACTGTTCTTTTACTACTAAAATACTGAAAGAATCTCTTTGGATCATCGTTCACCTTATCTGCTTTATTCCTCTCTAACTGTTTTTTTACCCTCCTTAATATAAGAGAAGTTTAAGAAGAGAAGTGTGAGAAATCCAAAACAACTGGATAAACAGCTTTTCCCCTTCCGTGTTTTCAGAGCAGTGAGCCCACCTTCCTTCCAATCCTATAGCGCATCACAAGTTTTTAACTTCCATATTCTGATTCTCTCACTTTCTAGCCTTCACCCTGCTTGTCCTCTTACTCTCAACCCACTGAACAGAGGGCATGCTTGACGTGTGACATAGTTTTGTATCTACTAGTTCGGAATCTTTCGCTGATGGTAAAGTAAAAAAGTTCTTTTGCTTATTGAAGGGTTTTGAAGGCAGTGTGCATCAGCAGCAGTAAACACTTCACTGAAGCATTGTGTGCAAGTAACAGATCGGGCTTTGTGCTGCGGGCTTGGAGAGGGCCGAGTGGGCTGCTCAAGAACAGCTGTTTTCTTTAGATAAGGAGGCAGTCGACATGTGTGTCACTTTCAAAGTCAGCAGTTCTGTCCATGGATGTGAAAGAAGAGAGGCAAGGGTTTTACATGTTGTCAGCAAAAAGGCAAAATGGCAGTTTAAAAACTGCTTTTGTTTTTATTTTTTTTTACATCATAGAAGAACAGAGCCATCTATTCCACGGTTTTCTATCCCAGCACAAAAGACAGAGGGGATGAACTGGACCTCAATGTGACATCAGTCCAAATACTAAACCCTGTTTCTCTCCTCCTTTGGATTTGGGCTTAAACACTGGGAGAGCATTATCCCAAAGTGGCTAAAACCACAAGCCCTGTTAGCTGGCAGAGTGCCACCCTAGAGTAAAGGATCAACCCAAACTGCTGAGTGCAGCAGTGCGAAATCTCCATCTGCCGCTTAACAGAATCTGCAGCCAGCAACATGTTGAGTGCAGATGTAGCCATTTCAGCAAATTTCATGGTGGAAATTGAATTTTATCTGATGTGAGAAAAACAAAACGGGTTCAGTTCAGGAATTTCTAGAAATCGTGTCTTGTTTCAAAATAAAATAAAAAACAAATATAAGAAAACCCCAACATGGCAAAATTCATAAGAGTCTGACTACCTCTTTAAGATGTTATGGAGTTTACAGAGCTTCATTTATCATTGTTCTATGTGTGTAGGCTGATTTAATCAACTTGGATTTGGTCCACCACAGAAAGAGATTTTTTTTTGTCTGCCACTTGTTGGCAAATATTAGCTTGAAACAAACTCAAACATGCACAAGGTAAAATAAATCAAACCCTGCATACTGATACCAGCCAAATCTCACTGATCAGGAGTGCTAACACGTCAGGTAACAGGCTTGCCTCAAATAACTTATCTGGGTTATGGCATCTTTTGTGAGCTCTTTTACCTTCTAACCCTGCAGCCCAAGTTGTATCACACTGGGCAGTGAAGTATTGAGGCACACATGGTATTTGATCCTGTGCCTATCAGAATTTAAATATAACAGTGCAATCAGGATGTTGTTTACAGTCAGCTGGAGAACTGTACAAATAAGTGAAACCAAAAAATAAGGTTTAGGACACTGAATTAAATCCAGAAAGTGGGATTAAAATTCCCAGTTACTATAAATGGGATTCAGCACGAGTTTACAATGGTTAGTCTCATGGCCAGCGGTGTAACCTGAACATGATGGGTCCTAGTTCAACATAAAAAAAATTCAGACATGAGCATCAGTAGGCTTTGCGCCTTAGGAAACAAGGTACCCGAACTGTTCTATAACATTTCAGTTATCATTTACCGCTCTGATGCTGATCTTTCTGATCATAAAATACGTAATTACAATAGCAATTGACAAGACAAATTCATAATTAATTGCAAAAATACAGTATTTGCCATAATTCTTGAGATATTATCAAAAATTCATTTGAGAGTTCCTCTAGAGCGCCATTTTCTCTTGCACAATTTGGCTCAAAAACTAATCAACACATCATCATCTGATAACAGGCTTAAGTTTTGAGTTTGATATTTTTCCATCCAGCAGTTTTACCTGTAGACCATCCTCAACAAACTGTGACACACAGACACACACACAAACAGACACACACCCATCATCAAGATATCAATGTTTTCGGTATCAGAGGACCCTAAAACATCAAGATCCATCGAAAACTGGAGATTGAAATTTTTGACGACTCTAAAGCTTTCACTCTTCCTCTGTAGACAATAGGTTATTGTGGCGGAGGACGCAAAGCAAAAATTAGCCACTTCCCCCATATGAAATTCAATTAAATCTAATGTTTACTGTAAAAGGTGACTATTCAGAAATATGCTTTTATGGAGCTGTGAGAATGATAACACAATTATCCTTTTCATCCTGATAGCATAATAATAATAGCAACCATGCAGTCGCCATTGCCACTCCTTCCAGCCCCATGAACCCCTTTGGAATTGCTCCACCCACTTTGCCTATAACTACGCAGCTGCTTCCTGTGACCTCAGTTTGAATGCTAGCCTGGTCATTATTGGTATGTATTTTGTATGTTCTCTGTGTGTTTGGGGGTTTTTCTCTCACCATACTATCAGGCCACCCCTAACGCTCAGTATATGTACATTTTTGAAAAGCACATGATAGTATGCAAGACAAAGTACTTAGTGTTTTGGTTCTGCTTGTTAATGTTCTGTATTCTCTGTTTAAGTCCCTTTTTCATGCCTTATTTGTTTAATTTCAAGTATTTTCTATATGTTTATTACCCTAAGTTCTTGTCTATAAGCCGGACTCATGTATTAGCCGGAGACCAAAAATCATACGAATTTTTAAAATAAAATCGTATCATAGATAAGCCGGACTCATGGATAAGCCGAACGTACTATAACCTATAACTAATAGAAGGGAGGGAGGTCAGTGGTCTCACTCGCGCCCATTTAATTTCTTTAAGGGGGGAGAGAGTGTGAGATATTGCCGTCTCTCTCACTCCCCGCATGGCGCGGTTGGAGCGGCCGGAGCGCGTTCTTTCTGCTCTGGGCGTCGCCGAGTCAATACGAGCGCGTAGCGGTCATTTAAATTGTGATTTTATATGTAAGCATATTTAAATATATATCGCGGATTTCTGCGGACAATGGGTCTTTTAATTTCTGGTACATGCTTCCTCAGTTGGTTTGCCCAGTTGATTTCATACAAGGGACGCTTTTGGCAGATGGCTGAGAAGCTACCCGGCTTACTGTTCTCTCTCTCTTGCGCTGACTATCTGTGATCCTGACGTATGGGGATTGAGCAGGGGGGCTGTTTGCACACCTAGACGATACGGACGCTCGTCTAAAAATGCTGAAAGATTATCTTCACGTTGCTATCTTTTGTAAAGCTGATTCCTGAAAAGACATGCTGCACAGTGCTTCGCATACTTAAAAGCTCGAAGGGCACGTATTGATTTTTGACTGAAAAACAAACTCTCCCTCTCTTTGTCTGCTCCTGACGGAGGGGGTGTGAGCTGCCGCCTTCAACAGCTTTGTGCCGCGGTGCTTCGCATACTTAAAAGCCAAACAGACATATTGATTTGTTTGCTTCACTGCTTTGAAGAGGAAGATATGTTTGCATTCTTTTAATTGTGAGACGGAACTGTCATCTCTGTCTTGTCATGGAGCACAGTTTAAACTTTTGAAAAAGAGACAAATGTTTGTTTGCAGTGTTTGAATAACGTTCCTGTCTCTCTACAACCTCCTGTGTTTCTGCGCAAATCTGTGACCCAAGCATGACAATATAAAAATAACCATATAAACATATGGTTTCTACTTCGCGGATATTCTTATTTCGCGGGTGGTTCTGGAACGCAACCCCCGCGATGGATGTATAAGCCGGACTTATGTATAAGCCGATATTCTATTTTTTCATTTTCACAACTTTTTTCCTTAGATAAGCCGCGGCTTATTGACAAGAACTTAGGGTATATTTTTTTATGTAATATTTATACTTTTTTATTTTTATGCAGTCATGCGTTCTCTTGGGTCCCTTGTGCTTTGGGGGTGGTCCCCCAAGAGGTCGGGCCACCTGTCTGTCTTCATGTTTGAGCCGCCCCCAGACCTATAAATACTTTGGAGACCCACTGGTCTAAGGTGGTTTGTTATCTTATTCTTGGTATTGTTGATTTCTCCGGTATTTCGCATTTACTTTGTTAACTGATAACCTGGATTTCAACCTTTTTTGCTCCGTTTCTGATTTCTGTCTTTGGATTACTGTGTTAGGGCTTTGTTTGCTTTTTGGATTGCTCTTTGGACTTATCCATTATACATTTTTATCCTTTTCAGAGAATTTCTGTGTTTCAGTTCTTTTTGAAAAAATAGTATTATAGAAGAAAAAAAAATTCTTCATTTGTTGCTTAAATACAGTCATAGGTTGATGGTTACCCTTCCCCTGTTGGGGGCATTTGATACAGTATATTTGGACTTATAGTTATGTCACCAGTTTCCTTTTTTGAAGGCCTGCATTCCCTGAACCAAACAGATAAAATTAAGATCCTAGTCAGATAAAGTGGGCATCTGCATGTGTGCATCAGCAAAGAGTTTTGCTGCCTACCAGTCACTGTGGAGGCCTCTCTTGTAGATTTCATTTGGGAAAAATCCCTGCACCAGAACACCAAGCACTTCTGCTTCACAGCTATACCAGGATTCAAATCCCTGTTTTCTGTCAGAGGTTGCATATCCTTCCCATGTCTGCGTGGGTTTTTTTTTTCTTTTTTCCTCCCATATGCTATATTAGGTTAACTACCCATTCTAAACTGCCCCCAAAAGTGATCTAAACTAATTGTGAGCATGATTCTGTGCCCAATGACCCTGACCTAGATTGAACAGGTTTAATAATGGATCGATGGAGAGTTAACAGGTATCTTGAACTATGGGAGCCTCATGCTAAGTTTCTTAACCCCCAGGTAACTGACAATTAATTACAAGATCAGGAGTGAGAGTAAGCCATGCTGGCCATGTTGCCAACAAGCCAGTGCATCTGTAAAGCTCGAAACACCACTACACCGTGAGTGATACAATTAAAGACAATGTCAATTAAGAGATTGGTTGGAGTGAAATTGGAGTTTGAAATCCCAGTTTAGCTGGTCATCTGTTGCTTTTTTTCACATCTCATTTCTGTTTGGCTGTCATTTAATGAACAAAGGAATCAATTCAGAGGACTGAATCCTTAAAAACAATGATATTAAAATGAAGGGAAAAGAAGTTAATTAGCAGTGAAAACTGGTCACTGATTAGGAAAAGGGTTAGAATGAAAACCTGCAGCCACTGCGCCCTCCATGCCCGGAGATCGACACCCCTGCTTTAGGCTCTGTGGCTTCCTGTGTGGAGTCTGCACATTCTCTTTGTCTTTGTTGTTTTTTGTCTCAGTTTCAGTAGGTTCCATTAATAGTTGACACTTATGGCTTGAGTTAAGTGTTTAGAGGATGCAAACTGTTTCTGTTGATAAATGGAAGAACTAAGTAACCACATAACATTTTCACACCTAGTAGTAGTATAGTCACATGTACAGAACACAGTAAAATGCTTACTTGTATGTCCCACCAACATGCAACACATCACTGTTATTAGTTTCAAATTGTATTAATTTCTATGTAAATTCCTGGGCAGTTCCTATCAGTTTATATATAGACTAGCCATGTGCACCCAACTACATTGCGCATGTTAAAGCTGTCTGTGAAGGGCTCCCTGTTTAAACGTGGCTGCCAGTCGTGAACTGGGCCCTTCGTCGCACAGCATTATGATTTTTTATAAGGGAAACAAAATTAGAAAGCAAAACCCTTGGACATTGATTCGATAGGAACGGCCTACTCGGAATCACTGTCCGAATAGTAAGTATGTGGTGGTGGAGGAGCATTTCTGCTTCTGTCAGTTCACAGTCCGTCTCGTTTTCATGACGCTGTCATTTCCTGTCACGATCACTTCTCAACCTTTCTCCAATCTCGCAGGTTGCTTTGTGGCAATCCAAAGAGTAAGGAAGAAGCAATGCTTCTTTCTTGAACTCCAAACGCCGACTGTTGGAAAATCACAGAAGTATGCCCGACTTATATACTCTAACTGCTGACTCCAAGAAGTGGGTGAACATTCGATTTGGACGAAGTGCTGCCAACGACGGTCGATAGAAACACAAAAAACCACAGTCTCGACAACGAAGCAGGTGTTGACGCCAGATCTAAACACAAAGCATGGTGTCGACGCCAGATCTAAACACAAAGAGTGCTATCGACAGTGTTTGTAAGTAACAACCAAGGTGTTGTGTATTCAGCCAGTACAAACAGCACATAGTCTCCTTTAGTTCAATCCTCTTTAATCACCACACTCCAACCTCATCCAACGATCCTCCCCCTCACTTCCTCTCCTCCTCCATCACTACTGCCCTCTACTGAACACAGCAGGAACACCACACAAGGAATTGAATTCGTGGACAAACAAAGATCAAGATCCAAATGAAGATTATATATAAAGATTATAAGGTTTTTGAGACTCAAGGAATTCAATTTTGAGGGTGAATTTTGTCTAAAACCTGTTTTGAGAAAGTTCCTTGTTTCCCATGTAGGCACTGCTATGTTAGGTTTTGAGTTTCTGCCAACTCCATGGAGATCTTTCCCAAAATTCCCCAGAGTGAACTTGTTTGTGATGTCAGTTTTGCAATAATACAAAAGTCACCCTAGGCATTTCTTGGGTATCTGAGCTTGACTGGTTTCACTGCATTAAAAGATCTTTATTTAGTCCTCCCAGTTTTTTCGAGACCCTGCTGTTGCTTTTAACTTCGAATTTTCCAGTGGCACTTTCATTTTAGTGAAAGATGGGTTTTTTTTCTCCTAGTTTTAATCTTCAGCCTATTCTTTGATTTATAATTCCCCTGGTCATTTTCATTTTCTTTTTAATGCTACTTCCAAGTCAGTACAGTCACCACTCTCTGGCACTATAACAATCAAGAATGTGTTAAATGCAGAACTTCACTTTATAGAGACAAACGAATATTATCAGTCCTGGACAAGTTGCCAGTCCATTACCAGGCCCATGCTCACAAAGAGACCGATTTAGAGTCACCAGTCAACCTAACACACATGTCTATAAGGATGAGGGGTGAAACTGGAGTACCCTGAGGAAAACTTATTCATACAGAAGGAGGAGGCGGAAGCTCATCACAGACAATGAAGGAGTATGAGTTTTAAACTCTGGAAACTGGATTGGTGGGGCAACATCGCAGAACAATCTATCATCGTGCCTGCCAGAACTAAGTATCTAGTAATGTAAATTACAGCAAATTAAAAAAAAAGTGTCCAGCACAACAGTGAATTTTATGTGATGTTAAAATACAGTGAATTACAATCTATGTGTCTAGCGATATTTTGTACGTTGAGTAAAGTAGGTCATTTCAAGCAACTATGGTAGTTGGTTCAGTCATTGGTTGGTAGATGGGGACAAATTAGTGTCGGTGGGCTGACTAGGTCTACCCTTTAGGGTTTGTACATTGATCTCTACATCAAACCAGTCCAGAAAATGAAACCTGACGAGCCTTGAACATTTCATTTTTTCTACCTCTATGTCAGACTCATCTCCTTTTTGATCTCTACTTGAGGTCCTCCCTGTTTCCTTATCTTTTTGAGAGGCCTCTAGTTTCACTCTGCTTTATCCTTTCATTAGTCCCTGATTCTTTTTTCTCAATCTCTCCAGGAGGTCCCATGTTTCTTTCCTCTTCCCTGCTCTGCAGGGCTCCATTTCTTTCTTATCGATTTCTGTGAAGCTCCACCTCCAAACAAAAGAAATTTCTTCTCATTTCATTTCTGATCTCTTTAATGTGAATTTAATTAGAGCAAGTGGATGGGTATATCAGGTGAAAACAGGACTGTCCGTTCTAGATACAAGTAAAAATTCAGCTTGCTCAACTTTATAAGCAGCGACTTATAACACATATTAAATTATGATAAAAAGATAGTTGGTTCATTTAGGAAAAACAAATTTGTCTTTTCTGGCCTGTAATACACTTCTGTCTATCATATACAGTGATGCAATGGGACAGATTTAAAGAACCGCATCTGACCAATATCAGATATTTGTATTTTTGTATAGTATTTAGGTAAAAAGCACCAGACGCCACAAAGTTGGCCATATTAACATGGAAAATGAGGCAGATTATGAGTTCTGTATATGTTATATGTCAAAAGTGGTATTTTGTACTGTTGAGTATTATACCTCAGGAAAATAACATTTGCATAGTATGTAAATAACTACATATCTGACATACTATAAACATATACACAAGACCATAAATAAATATCCATCTATCCATTTTCTTACCCACTCATTCTGAGCAGGGTCACGGGGAACCTGGAGTCAATCCCAGCAAGCAATGGAAGCAGCCAGGAGTGGTCCCTGGACAGGGCACCAGTCCATCACAG
The DNA here is from genome assembly GCF_900747795.2 of Erpetoichthys calabaricus. Classification (NCBI taxonomy): domain Eukaryota; kingdom Metazoa; phylum Chordata; class Cladistia; order Polypteriformes; family Polypteridae; genus Erpetoichthys; species Erpetoichthys calabaricus. The sequence goes on from NC_041394.2 coordinate 95,497,858, forward strand.
GGTGAACATACACACACACTCTCACACACTATGGCCAATCTAGCAATGCCAATTCACCTAACCTGCATGTCTTTGGAATGGAGGGCACCTGGAGAAAACTCTTGTGGAAAACCCATACAAGAAATAATTTCTTGTTGAAATGCAGTAGTGCTACCACTTCGCTACTCTGCTCTCCCAGACCATAAATGGTTGCTTTTAATTTCATATGTACAGAGATTAGTCTAATATATATTATTTCAACTTCAAGTTGCAGGCTAATGCATAGCAGCAAATTAGGAGAAAGACTAAATGCTCTCTTCTGCTCTCAGCATCACTTATTATCACTTACTGCACCTCTTGTACAGAAATCTCCCTTTGCACTAATTGCCTTCTCCTGACAGTACGCACAGGTAAGTTCCTTCTACAGCAGTGTGAAGTTGTTTGTTTCAGTCCTTTATCTTGAACTCACTGACATCTGCGTTCCTCTGTGAAACATCAATATGCATGTTCAGCATTGCTCAGGAGATTATCTAAATTCTTTGTACTCTCAGTTTAGACGAGCAACTTGCTCAAAATAACTAACATGAGTCCTTCTCTTATGTTTCACAGTCCCTCTGTGACTGAACTCCTCTTCCTATCCATCACTAGCGAATATGGACTCTGCTATCGCTGTCTTTGCCGCAGTGCATTTTTTGATCTTCCCTCCCCAATCAGACTTCATTTATAAACTAATGTTTCATTTCTTATGTTTTTTTCAGGATACAAAGATATTACTTGGTTGGTTATTTAGGGGTTTAACTTTTATTTCAAATAATTACATGATTACTAGCATCACACAAGTGTATGCACTACATGTGATGCTCTAAAATTGATGAATTGATCCATATCTGCCCTGCTCTTCGAGTTCAGGTTTGCAGGAAGCCACTGATTATTCAGGCAGCAGTAGGTGAAAGCAGACAACCGACTTTGTGCCAACCTGTGGTGGGTAATAGGAAAATATGCTTTATTTCCAGTAGCAAAAATGTACAGGCTCTACATTTTATTGGAGCCGACACATTTTTCCTCAGTGTTGGTACTGCTCATACTACATGTTAGTTAATAAACTGTGAAATTCACAGATGACACTAAAATCGGAGGGATGGCAACATTGAGGAGGCAGCAGAAAGAATGCAAAAAGACCTGGGCAAGTTTCAGAACTGGACAAACACCTGGAATATGCAGTTTAGTGTAGAAAAGTGCAAAATGCTACACATGGGCAAAAGGAGCATAACTTATAAATACAAGACGGGAGACACTGTCGTACAGGAAGCAACCTCTGAAAAAGACTTTGGGGTTTATGTTGACACAATATTTTCATCGACTCATCAATATACAGAAGCAATTAAAAAGGCAAATAAAATGTTAGGTTATATTATAAAAACTATTCCTGCGGTGGGTTGGCACCCTGCCTGGGATTGGTTCCTGCCTTGTGCCCTGTGTTGGCTGGGATTGGCTCCAGCAGACCCCCGTGACCCTGTGTTTGGATTCAGCGGGTTGGAAAATGGATGGATGGATGGATAAAAACTATTGAATTTAAGGAACATTATGCTAAAACTATATAATACACTAGTGAGACCGCATTGTGTATTGCGTGCAGTTCTGGTTACCACACTACAAAAAAGACATAGCAGCACTCGAAGCTGTGCAGAGGAGAGCAACCAAGTGCATCCCAGGACTTAGGGACATGTGCTACTGTGACAGACTCAGAGAATTACAACCATTTTAGTCTTGAGCAGAGGAGACTGATTGGGGACCTAATCCAGATATTTAAATTCCTCAAAAGCATCGATAAAGTAGACCCAGCAGCATTCTTTCAGCCTAAGGGTGAATCACATACTTAAGAACATTAGTGGACATTAAGGGGAAGTGCATTTAAAACTGAAGCCAGGAAGCATTTCTTTACACAAAGAGTTGTGGGACTCTGGAACAAACTACCGAAACATTGAGTTGAAGCAGAAACCTCAACAAACTGGAGATCCTCTGCCCATCTTTGTTCCTCAAAGACTCAGCCTTTCATGGATACTGCTTTTGTACCAAATCATGATTGTAATCACCTGTTGACATCACCTATTAGAAATCACATCATTATTTAGTCATTTTACCTCATTATTGGCCCTAAATTGCCTCTGTCCCAACTTTTTATGGAATATAGGAATGGATATACTGTATATTAACAAATTAAATGAAGTTGACCAGACAAAATATGAAATATCTTGGGTTCATACTGTCTTCAATGAAATAAAAGTCAAAGTAAATTTAAGAATCACAATTTTTTTTTAGTTGCATTTTCCATACCATCCCAGCTTTTTCTGATTTGGGTTTGTGTATACGTATGTATATGTCCTGCAGTCTTAGTTCTGTTTGGTAACAAAGAATATTGGATGAACTGGAGAAGGTTAATGCCAGGAACAGTTCATTTCCCAACACAGCAAGTGTCAATGTTCCTCTGGCCACCTGCAGGATTACATGGAAATTGGCGTCCAGATGTGCAGCTGTGTTGCAGTCCTTGGGTGCCACCAGATGGCTCTGCTGGGGGAGGACTGCCCTGGTTTCTGTGTGATCTATAAGTGCTCCAGACGATCATGGCTTTGACACCAGAAGTAGTCTCTGGCGCAGTTTAAAAGAAGCCCCGCAGCCTCACCTCAAGGAGTCAGAGTGAGGAGACAGTTTTGTGACACTCAAAAGGAGTAGTGGAAGGAGAGAAAGAGTACTCGCTTGCTTTGTAATAGTGGTCTTGGTGATTGTGCACATTTGGTGAGGTGTTTTGATGTAATAAAAACCCTTTATTTGAACATGGGACTGTGTTGGGTGACATTGTGTTTGAGGTTTGACACTCAGTGACGCCTCCTTGTGGTTTCTACATATGGGGCATTGGTTATAATGGTCTTGGTTAATTGGATGTATCAGAAATACTGTGTAAGTTACTTTTCTCTATGGGCTAATAATATTAGTTCACTGGAGCAGCTTACTGTACATATATCAATTCTTGCTTTTCCTAGTGACTTGGCTTTTGCTGATGGTCATTGCCAAACAAAATTTTAGAGGAAACTGTATTCTTTTGGATTCAAATGGGTAGTTAGTAGAAATAATGGGAAATTTGACACTTTGATGCATTAAACCTCATCTGTCAACTGTTATCTACAACCAACTTCGGTGAGGTTTAGATCAACAGCAACATACCCTGAATCATGGCATCCTTTGACTTAACACATACAGCATTGATGATGGCAGGCTGAACATTTACATGGCCCATGTAATGAGCTGAATATTTTAAGCACTGTACAGATAAAAACAGGTAGAAGAAAATGATATTGTGATTTAATATGCTATTAGATGATGTGCTCTATATACAGTAGATGTATAGTTAATAATATACTGTATATAATGGAGAATCTTGTAGCATCCTTGTCACTCTTGAACCTGGGGCAGTTGACAGTCATGACAATGAGGACACACAATCAGCAAGAGAAAGGTGCAAGCTGCAGTAGTGCTTTTATTTTCACAATTCAAACAGTGTGCAAGCAGTGCCGTGCAAGTTCTTCAATAAATTATCCATCCATTAAAAATAGGTATTCATGTGGGGGATACAAACACTAATAAGTAAGTTAAAAAGCCCAGTCTAAAACCATGCAGGTATCGGGTTCTGTTCTGCTCCTCTCTTCCCATATTTCCGGCTCACCCCATTGGGTCTTGCAGTTGGCAGAGACAATGACAGGTACTATCCATTCCTCCGGTTCTTCTGGCGACTGCTTCCATCAACGTCTGCTGCAAACCTCTGGGCCAGACCTCCAGCTTCCACACACCCTCCTCAATGTCTACAGGATCCCTAGGAGGCTGCCTGATTGTTCCCTGCTCCTCCCTTGTGTTCAACGGGGAACAATTCACACCTGGAGTGCCAGCGACTTGCTCCTCCCCAGTGTCACCGACCACCTGCATTCTCACCCATGCGTTGGCTTGTACTTCCCAACTCTGCCTTTAACTTTCCTTTGCCAATCTGATCCTCTTACTATCCTGCTCAGGCTCCTCTTTATAATGCTAGGGATGCTGGTGTGCTGATTAGATAGATAGATAGATAGATAGATAGATAGATAGATAGATAGATAGATAGATAGATAGATAGATAGATAGACAGACAGACAGACAGACAGACAGACAGACAGACAGACAGACAGACAGACAGACAGACAGATAGATAGATAGATAGATAGATAGATAGATAGATAGATAGATAGATAGATAGATAGATAGATAGATATTTTATTAATCCCAAGGGGAAATTCACAAGTAGAAAGATAAAGTCGTACACGGAGCTGCTGGAAAGGCTGCCACTCGCAGCGGCGCCTGAGTCATAAGGATTATGGTGATTAGTGCTATTCGGGTAATTCACATCTGCACATGAATGAATTACCAGCCGATCACTCCATCAACCTCCACCACACTGCCACACACTCCTGCACCCCAAGTGCCCTTTATTATATAATTAAAACTGTTCTTTGCCACAAACCCTAACCTGATTCAACACACATACTTGTATACATAGTGTATACCATTATGACAGGATAAGGAGTGGACTGAAGTATTTAACAATAAATGGTACACTTCATTTCCTTATTGTACTACATTGGACTTCACATTTTTTGGCATGCTCCATTTCACTTACAAATATCAAGAATACATGAATAAAAACTATGTTGAGCCTTCCTAAAAACTGGATGAAAAAAAATGCAGTGATGTGGACTGTAAGGAGACAAGGAGTTAATCTGGATTATCCTGAATCCTAATATGGGGAGATGAAGAAGGGCCACTGGGCCTCTCATTATTTTGTATCTAATAGTCACTTATATTTTGAGTAGTTTAGATTTTTTTTAAGTGTCAGCAAAATAAAAGAAAAACGGTTCATGAAAGCATTAAACCTTTTTTTTTTGATGTATGTACTAATTACTGGGTTTCTTTAGGTTTACAGAAATATAAGGCAAGTTGTTCGGTGAGGCAATTCCTGCTGATTCTGTAATAAAGAATAAAGATTTTATTCCCAGTGTTGTCTCACCATCCACACTTCGACTCCTGATCTCCAGCTCCTTTTAATGCTGATGGAGTTGTTGGCCTGCTTCTTTGAAATGGAGCCAGAAGAAGTGCTGGGGGAGGCCTGAGGATAGTGGTTGTCACATTGCACCCATCTCATTGACGGCGTTGTTTTTTAAATTTTGCAAGGCTGCTGTTTGTTTAAAAGCTGAGTAAAATGAAGCATTTCACTTCAGTTGCACTGCATTATTCATTTAAATAGCAGGACAGGCTGAATCAGTCAAACAAAAAAGAATGTGACACTCAAACGCAGAGGAGCCATTTCCTCATCACTATCTCCCAGAGTGCAAAATGCTTTCTGCAAAGTGATGAAAGCTTTATAAGAATAGAAGCCAAGCTGTGGGCTATGTGTGTGTATGCGTGTACTTGTGTGTATATATGTGTGTGTTGGAAGCAGTGTGGCAGAAGAACAGATGCAAATGTGAGCGTTTTAAGTTCTGCTGTCACTCGCATCGTGCTAAATGTCACCAGTGATTCACCTTTGTGGAAGCAGGTTTAAATAAACCAGTCTTTGAAAAGCAAGCAGCAGCTACTATCTCTAGAGTCCAAAATCAAGAGCGGTTTTTAGTAAAGTTGTGTCAGAAAGGAGTCCTGGATGCCCGCAGAAACCGAAAACAAGCTCCAGTCTGGCAGGCTTCCATGAGGCACTACTGGTCAGTCAGTCATTGTCCAACCCGCTATATCCTAACCCAGGGTCACACTACTGGTTTATACATTTTTTATTCATTTCTGCATTTCAGATTAAAGCCTGCCTGTTGTCAGCTTGGCTGTCTTATACACTACCATATTATGCAACATTTTTTTTTGCTATTCCAATCAGACCATCATTCATCAGTACAATACATTGGGAGCAGCATGGCAGTGTAACATTTAGCAACATTGCTTCATGAATTCAGCTCATTGGGATGAAATCCCATTCCAAGGTGTTGTTTGTGTACAAAATTCCCCTGTGTTTGGTTAGCTTTATCTCCCATGTCCTCAAAGATGTGTGTGACATGTGTCTGGTCACACTTACAGGTAATCTAACCTAGACACCATTAAAATATCCGACTATGCCACCCAGTTTTATTAAGAGACTGGGAACTCTTGAAATTTACCAATAATAGCACACCGATTTTTTTAAATTGGGCGGTGAGTAAACACACAATGAAAGGCACAGCAGAAATTTCAGGAAAAGCAACAGTAACTTCTATTACACAAGACAATATAATGAACATTAAAAAGATAAACAAACATAAAAATCTAACAATATCAAGAACGAAATTCCTTTTTTTAAAAAAAGGAAAGCACGCAGTCCACACTCTTAAAGTCCGTTAAAGACATGGAGGATGCAACTTTTAGTGGTGCAGAGTCCAGTTAGTGCACTGTGTTACCCCAACAATTAATTGTCTGAAGGTCCATGGATGCACTCTGTTCACCGGATGCTCATTTCCCAACAGAAGTTTTGTCAACTTGTTGAATTCCTGTCAGTGTCTCTTCGTTGTTTTTTTGTTTTCCACTCTGAGCTCCTTGTGTCGCTGCGACCTAGGCACGCCTCACTTCTTGTCCCCCAGCTTTGCTCAATCATTTCATGTCGGCTTCCCTGTCTCGCTGGACTGGCGTCTCTTGTGAAGCTGTCTCTTCCTCCCTGGAGTTAAGTGCCTCACGTCGTACCAGCCATGTACCCTTGTCTGCCTGCAAGCCCCTGTGCTCTGTACAAGTGGTCCTGACAGCATTCCCAGTGAACTGTCCCTCACCCCTGCCTTCTCCTGCCCAGAACTCTAAATCTGCTTCAGTCCCTGCCTAGACCAACATGACAATGGATTAAACAATGGCACATCCAAATTTCCTGGGTTTAACAAATAAAGTAAACACAGGTTAACAAAACGTATTGCTTCCAACTATCAATGAGTACACATATGCTGATTAGAAACCAATATTCCCAGACATGTTCATTTCTAAGTCAGGTAAATACAAACATTTTCCATGAAAAGAGCAGTTCTGTTATCACAATTTTGTATTGTTTGTATTGTAAAAATAAATACTCTGACATCATGAAGGTTTGGGGCAGCCACTCATATATTGTATCCTGGCTGCAAGTTGTTGAAAAAATAATAAAGAGATCTTTACAGACCGAACTAAATTGCTGTCTTAAGATGGCAGCTTTTAAAGACAAGTGGAGGAAGTGATGTCATTAGTGCCAGAACCGGAAGTGACATCAGCAGCAGTGCCAGAACCGGACGTGATGTCATCAGCACCACTGGAACCAGGAGTGACATCATCTGGACAGGATTTACTGAGAATGGTCTGTAAGGGATTGAGAGAGACAATCAATGCACCTTGCCGCCACCTGGTCAGGCATGGAATTACCAGAGGCAGTGGTGCTGTAAGAATTATGTTTCTGGACTTCTCTAGCACCTTCAACACCATCCAACCTCTGCTCCTTAGGGACAAGCTGACAGAGATGGGAGTAGATTCATACCTAGTGGCATGGATCATGGACTATCTTACAAACAGACCTCAGTATGTGCGTCTTGGGAACTGCACGTCTGACATTGTGGTCAGCAACACAGGAGCGCCGCAGGGGACTACTTTCTCTGGTCCTGTTCAGCCTATATACATCGGACTTCCAATACAACTCGGAGTCCTGCCACGTGCAGAAGTTTGCTGACGACACTGCTATCGTGGGCTGCATCAGGAGTGGGCAGGAGGAGGAGTATAGGAACCTCATCAAGGACTTTGTTAAATGGTGCGACTCAAACCAACTACACCTGAACACCAGCAAAACCAAGGAGCTGGTGGTGGATTTTAGGAGGCCCAGGCCCCTCCTGGACCCCGTGATCATCAGAGGTGACTGTGTGCAGAGGGTACAGACCTATAAATACCTGGGAGTGCAGCTGAATGATAAATTGGACTGGACTGCCAATACTGATTCTCTGTGCAAGAGAGGACAGAGCCAACTATACTTTCTTAGAAGGCTGGCGTCCTTCAACATCTGCAATAAGATGCTGCAGATGTTCTATCAGACGGTTGTGGTGAGCGCCCTCTTCTACGCGGTGGTGTGCTGGGGAGGAAGCATTAAGAAGAAGGACGCCTCATGCCTGGACAAACTGGTGAGGAAAGCAGGCTCTATTGTAGGCACGGAGCTGGACAGTTTGACATCTGTGGCGGAGCGACGGGCGATCAGCAGGCTCCTGACAATCATGGAGAATCCACTGCATCCACTAAACAGTGTCATCTCCAGACAGAGGAGCAGCTTCAGCGACAGACTGCTGTCACTGTCCTGCTCCACTGACAGACTGAGAAGATCGTTCCTTCCCCAAACTATGCGACTCTTCAATTCCACCCGGGGGTGTAAACGTTAACATTATTCAAAGTTATTGTCTATTCCTGCATTTTTATTACTCTTTAATTTAATATTGTTTTTTGTATCAGTATGTTGCTGCTGGAGTATGTGAATTTCCCCTTGGGATTAATAAAGTATCTATCTATCTATCTATCTATCTATCTATCTATCTATCTATCTATCTATCTATCTATCTATCTATCTATCTATCTATCTATCTATCTATCTATCTATCTATCTATCTATTATTCAGGCCCTTTAGTTGTGTTCTAATCGCACGTGTGTGACAGTATATTTAAGCAGTTAAAACTTCAAAGTGGTGATTCTTTTGCAAGACAGAAAATAACTATATTCTGTAGATAGCCATCACAATAATCAATAACAGGATTAGCCAGGAACTTTGCCTTTCAACTTCTCACCCCAGTCCCAACAATGGATGCCTTTTGCCCCTTCATCTACTGGTTTTTAAATGTAATATTACATGTTTTTTTGACTAAGAGAAAAAGAAAGAAAAACAAAATTACTCATTGTACAAAAAATGTTCCCCTCTGACATGTGCACAGTGAGCTAACTGGTGACTGTAAAACATCAGCGTGTGTGTGTGCATAAGTACGCCTTGTGATGGAGCTTGCTTAATCCAATACAGGTTTGTGGTAAGCTGCAGCATTAATCCAGAGGAATTCAGGTAACATCCCTCGACACAACATTTTCTATGATTATTCTTGTAAAAATAAAATGGAAGAACCTGTATCTTTGTGGGAACACTATATAGAGGATATAGAGAATGCAAACACAAAGAGTACTTGGGATGCATGCAGCACTTATTTTCTTAAAGTCTATCAATAAAACCCATTTTATAGCCAATATCTTATACTATACATTGTCAAGACAATATGAATATTTGAGCCATAATACACATATAAACAGTTAGATCATGCAGCGGCCAACTTCCCCACACAATAGAACTAATTAGTAGCTGTTCTCGACAGAATTCTCACAAAGCCGAACAAGTAAAAATCTCACAGAAGGTCATGGGCTAACTCATGAAGAGCTCCCTGAGGAAACACTAAGGGACGTATGTGACAGAGAGAGACTGAGGAAGGGAGAGATTAGATTACAACCTGTTTCTTTGTGGAAGTTTTTAAAAGATCCCACTGGGAGTTCCTTATGCCCCACCATTCTTTGACATTGTCTTATTTATGTGAAACATTTGTATGCATTAAACAGGTATTTGACATCAATGTCCTTATTAAAAGCCTCTGTTAATATGGCTAGATATCCAACCTGCACAGCACTTTCCTGAATTCAGAACCCCTTCCCCATGATAAGATATCAATCAAAAAATGCCTAGTGTATTGCTAAATACACGGGAGTCTGGTGTTGCCCAGTGGTGCAGTGGTTTCCTCTGGTGTCTCGCACCTCCAGGAGACGCAGTGTCTTGTTTACTCTGTCTCTATACTGATTGGCAAGTCTGAAGTGGCCAGATGTGAGCATCTGCATGGGTATGACATACAGGCGTTTGGCATCTGTCAACACCCAGTGTCCTCAGCCTTAAAAAGATCTTAGCAAAACACCAGGGTCATGTAGTGAACAGGACCAAGGGGGGCAATGGAACAATGAGGGGAGCAAACACAGAGAAGTGGTTGCTGCAAATAAAAAAATAATAATAATAATTTTACTGTGCAAATTTTAAATAATATATAAATAGACTTTCATTAAAATTTGTTTCAAAGTGCCCATGTTTTTTTTCATGGAAAAATTAGTAACAATACGTGTATCATAAAATATGGTGACAAAAATGTTCCAACTTTAAAAATGAAAGAAAATTTTAAAAATATTGCACTATCCCATCTCTTGTGTGAATGATCAAGAAGACCCACACATCCTGTCTATAAAGGTACACACTGGAATCATACACCCTAAAGATTCTCTATTATTATAACATTCCTTTTATTCTTAATCTTGATCATAAAAAGTCTACAGGCTTGTTACACCAAAACAAAAAAACTGACCCTAAGCCCTGTGTGTACTCGTCTTTTAGAAGTCTAGAAACCCATCAGGCTGACTTGAGCTGAAGCCCTCATATGCACATACCTGCCATTAAAACACTGCACATCTCTGCGAGTACAAGACCACTTCAAGTAGAAAGAGAATACCATATGTCCCAAAGTGCCACTGCCGCACTTTCTCCTAAGGGACCCCAACTTGTGAACATAGCTTCTCACCAGTTTACATATCCACCTTTGACAAAAGCAGGACAGATCTTTGTGCATTTGTCCAGTTTGTTGAGCTGCAAACTGAACACAGTCGCACACACTGATTGTGAGGATTGACAAACCTACTTTATCAAACTCCTAGAAGCCGACTGCATGCCGTCAGCCTCAAGTAAGTTGATTGAAACCGATTTCACTGAAATCCTTAGTGCTACCCTCTTTGTAACAGAGCTCTTTAGTACTAGGGTGTTGTACCATGTTAGCCATTGTGAATGTAGTGAGATTACCTCTTGCCTGAAGAAGGGGCCTGAGGTGCCTCAAAAGCTTGCATATTGTAATGTTTTCAGTTAGCAAATAAAAGTGTCATTTTGCTTGACTTCTCATAAGAGAGCTCTTACAACACTGTGTATTGTGATATGCTCCGTCACATAGTCCCATCCAGGACTGGTACCTACACCACCCATACAACCACATAACTAATCAACTAATTAGCACTCATTTAAAACTACTTGAGTTACCTTACCTTGCCTAGGTGAGAAAGTGGAAGGATGTAAAGGAACTACAAATTATATGTTACCAAACATTAAGTTGTTGCATTTAGTATATAACATTTGTTAGTTTTGGAAAACTTTTTGTATATGATCTTCTTCTTCTTCTTTTGGATGCTCCCATTAGGTGTCGCCACAGAGGATCATCTTCTTCCATACATTACTGTCCTCTGCATCTTGCTCTGTTACACTCATCACCTGCATGTCCTCTTTCACCACATACCTAAACCTTCTCTTAGTCCTTCCTCTTTTCCTCTTGCCTGGCAGCTCTATCCTTAGCATCCTTCTCCCAATATACTGAGCATCTCTCCTCTGCACATGTCCAAACCAACGCAATCTCACCTCTCTGACTTTGTCTCCCAACCATCCAACTTGAGCTGACCCTCTAATGTACTCATTTCTAATCCTTTCCGTCCTTGTCACACCCAATGCAAATCTTAGCACCTTTAACTCTGCTACCTCCAGCTCTGTCTCCTGCTTTCTGGTCAGTGCCACCGTCTCCAACCCATATAACATAGCTGGTCTCACTACCATCCTGTAGACCTTCCCTTTCACTCTTGTTGATACCCGTCTGTCACAAATTACTCCTGACACTCTTCTCCACCAATTCCACCCTGGCTGCATTCTCTTTTTCACCTCTCTTCCACAATCCCCATTACACTGTACTGTTGATCCCAAGTATTTAAACTCATCCACCTTCACCAACTCTCCTCCCTGCATCCTCACCATTCCACTGACCTCCCTCTCATTTACACACATGTATTCTGTCTTGTTCCTACTGACCTTCATTCTCCTCCTCTCTAGAGCATATCTCCACCTCTCCAGGGTCTCCTCAACCTGCTCCCTACTCTCGCTACAGATCACAATGTCATCAGCAAACATCATAGTCCACGGGGACTTCTGTTTAATCTCGTCTGTCAACCTGTCCATTACCATTGCAAATAAGAAAGGGCTCAGAGCTGATCCTTGATGTAATCCCACCTCCACCTTGAATGCATCTGTCACTCCTACTGCAGACCTCACCATGGTCACACTTCCTTCGTACATATCCTGTACAACTCTTACATACTTCTCTGCCATATGATACTTCTCTGTATATGATATTTGTGTTTTTGTTCTTGTGCAAACAACCCCAAATTGCAATAGATATCTGACAATATGGTCCTACCTGGAGTGGCTTGAGGCCTAGACAAAAAATGTGCAGGATTTCACGAAAAAGTTAAATGTGATGGGTAGGAATCAACCTAGATTCATGAAATGAAAGACAAGCATGCAAAATCTCACCACCATCACATCAAGTGTGACACTGCTAGTCCATCAATCTATATATATAATTCACAAAGTCGACGCCAGAAGGGGAAGACACCCATGAAAGCACGCACACCAAAACAAGACACCCATGAAAGCACGCAGGAAGAGGCGTGGATTTACTAAGCCGCCGACAAGTAGGAAAGAGCCTCGCCCACCAACTCTATGACCATTGGATACGACGACAACTTGCAGAGCCACGCCCATTAACTGGGACGCGACGCCTCGAAAAAAACGGCGTCATTAATTTTCAATCTGTTGTACGCTACACATGAACCTCTGAGCCACCTTGAGTTGGGGGCAGCAAGTCTTTGATAGGCTGCAACAAAATGATGAAAGTACGGGCGCATTTTTTCACACAAGCTGTGTGTGTGTGGGTGGGTGTTAGTTAATTTGTTACTCAAAGGAATTCAAGATTTAATATGCACAAGCGGTAACACTGCAAAAACAGCCCAAACCAGGAAAGACAGCTGGCAAAAAGTCACCAACAAACTAAACGCGTGTGCATTGTACTTACTGAAAGCAGCGTTACAGATTTTGCAAATGTTCATTTTTTTCCCTCTGCTTAAAAAACATTGAAAAAGTGTCGTATACTACGCCACGGGTTGGTTTGCAGCGTGTAAAACAGTTTGTTTGTCGCGGATAATTTGCTATCCACACAGGGAGGAACCAGGAAGCGAACCCACAATCTTCCACTGTCTCCTTACTGCAAAGCAGCCGTACTACTACAGCGCCACAAGGCAGTTAAAGAAGTTATATTTATATTTTTTACACATCACACACTAGAAGCTGCTGACGAACCCTTCTCTTCGCTGTCAGTCTGTAGCTGTGAAAAAATAAAAGCAATACGAGTTTTAACAGACATCATTCAAGTGCATCATAAGTTTCTGTAACGTTAATGAAAATGGCCAGGAGGTGTCACTAGAGAAGTGAGTGTTAAATGCTTCGAAGCTTCGATACGATTTCCGACACAATTGCTTCAAACGTGTTGATATTTTGCGAGGCTTCACCCCACCCATCACTACTCACAGGTTACTGAACAAGAAATCAGCAGACTAGCATGACGGATGGGGCGTAATGGGCGTCCTTCCCCTCTCCTCCGGATTTTTCAAATGTTAATTTTTTCCCTGTGCTTAAAAATCATTAAAAACCCTGCCTGATTATGCGGCGTATGGTACGCCGCGGGTTGGCTAGTAGTATATATTTCCACTTGTTCTGATCCTTAGGTAGAAAGCCAAGAGTTTTATGTCAAAAACCCTCACGTACACTTTTGTTTATCAAGCAACAGACTTGAAATTTGGCATAAAAACTGTGCATAAAGAGCAAACAAACAAACAAAGTGAGGTTGTGCTTTCTGTTTTTAGAGATTAGCTCATTTGCTCAAAGCAGTACCTCAAAGGCGCACATCCCTTTTTTGTGTAAATATAAGCACAGCATGAGTTTTGTGAATCAAGTAGTGCAAGGATGGATTGGGGGGGACCTGTTATGTGGGTGCTGTGGTGTAAGCTCCACCCCCTCAATGGCATTGGTCACTCCCCCAGCTCATACAGTATATCAATCTCATTGCTGCTCAAGTCAACAATTTGCCATTATACACTTTTAATTTTAAGAGCACATACCCCGCTCACCATCTAAATAACTGCATCCTGGCCTATTCTTTTTAAATGTTCATTCCCACGATATATTGAAGAGCTACTAATGCCTTGTCCTGACTTTCCAGTCAGTTGGTGCCCTGTTTGTTTTGTTATTTTTCTGATAGTTTATATAAAGCATACAATCTTCTTGTTACCTTTCTTATGTTTGTCCATAAGATGGAAACACATGGTAACCTTCCCAGCTGTCCAAAGACGTAAGGGTCGAATGAAACAAATAAACGCAAAAAATGAGGTGAAATAAATTAAAAGGGATTGGGTCGCAGAGACACTTGGGCCTTATTTAACAGTAGAGTTACTGGGTTAAGGAAAAGTAGACAGCAGTCAGAATTTGCTAGCAGAAGCAGCACAGCAATAAGTAAAGGAATACAGACTCCCTCACCTTGCTATTGAACCCTGTGGAAATGAGTTCATGCAGCCGGGCCAGTCTTCCTGCAGGGACAACAGGGGACTGATTACTAAATGATGATCTCTGGGATGAAGCAGATAATGTCATTAGGAAGTTCTTCCCTCGGCTTGCCTGACATTTTCTAAGAGCTGTAATTGGCTTCAGCGAAGGCAGCGCAGTGGCAGCTCAAGTCTCAAGAGACCTCTTCATGAGGCGTGTGAAAGGAGGAGAGCCGCAGGATCTTAGGTAGTCTGTTTGATCTTCTTCTTGGTGACCATTTCTGGTGTGCTTGCTTAGACACGGCACATTATACAGGGCAGATGTTACATGAGAGCGTGACATTGCTGTAATAAACTGCATGCTGCAGGTGCTCAGGGAGCATCGCTCTGCAGGTCTGCCAAAGTTACTTTTCACTTTGGCAATCTGGAGGAGGTTCACACCAAGCCGTAGAAATAAGCATTTCGTGTGTAGAGTTTCAATTATTTAATTTGACTTTGTGAGAGGCAAAGGAAATGAAGCCGGAGTGAGCAGATGTGAATGACGTCATCTTTATTTTATGTACCAATGAACTTTAAATGAACACATAAGAAAAAGAAAATGTGTATCTTAAGCACACACCACATAAGACCAATTCTCAGGGTTTTGTCTCTCACCCCATATGTTCTCATCTGACAGCACCCTCTTCAGTTGCACTTCATATTTAGCATATGACCTCCTATAGTTATGCCAGAAGTGCACTGTAACAAATGTTTTCAATTGAAAATAGACACGGAAGGAACTGGTAGGTCTTCCATGAGGATAAGGTTTATAGAACCAGTGGGGTTAACTTTTGTGTGGAATATGTGTGTTTCCCCTAGTTCATGCTGCTTTCCTTCCCTTATCCTAAGACATACTGGTAGGTTGAATGGTGTTTCAGTGTGTTTGAAAGCTCAGGAAAAGGCTGGTAGTCAAGATATGCTGTGGACCAGGAAAGTGGGGCAAAAAATGAGTGAGCAGACATCGAAACTATATGATACAAGGGTACCATCTTAATCCTTGGTGTTGACTTGATAATGATAGCAATGGATTTTATATAGTAAAATCTTTTAGTGGGTAAACAATCTATTAATCATTCCCATATTATGTAAAAGGGAGATTTGGAAAAACTATTAAATCTGTGGGAATGGATCACCAAGTATGACTTGCCTTATGATAAAACAAAATATGATATGGTGTCACTTCTAAGGAAACTGATTTGATGCCACAGGAAAAAAATGTCACTAATGGCTGGCAGTGATAGCTTCAAAAATCACTTGTTATTAGGCAGTCAGTGTGGTGAAGTGGATTAAGAACTGGACTGTAAGGCTTTATACTGTTGATGTACTGTGGCATCCTGAGCAAGTAACTTAACTTCCCAGTGCTCCGACTGTAAAAACACTCCCATGACCACTTGTAGGGTGTTCCTATATACTACTATCACTATAGAAAGGAGCTATATAAATGTTATTAGTAGTAGTAGTATTAAAGAACGACAGTGGTTAAAATTCCAGAGTACTGGGTTTGTATTCCTCAACCTCTCACTCATTTACAGATGTTCTTCCTCCATCTATGTGGGTTTTCCCCTGAATCACAAATACTTTTAGATCAGTTGTATAGACAGTTATACTGCCCAGCAATTCTTCTTGGCATTGTGACTAATAGGGGGATAACAGTGCCCCAAACCCCAGACACTACAACCACAGCACAAGTTCTGGGTTCGAATACAGTTTTTATTATCACAAGTACCTTAAATAGGCTTCATAAGTGACACAAACACAATTATACTTCTCCCCTCTGTCTCTGTTTCTTCTCCTTCCACTCATCCATACAAGCTTTGTTCTTCTTCCTCCACCCACCTCCAACTCGCCTGGTTGAGGTCGAGCAGCTCCTTGTATGCCAGACCCGGGAGTATTTCCAGTCCTGGGGCATAGCCCACTGGAAGCACTTCCGGGTTAAAGGGAGTACCTGAATATATCAATCTCAGCAGCTCACCCAGCGGCACCCATGTAAAACAACAGTCCTGTTGGGACTACAGATCCCAGCATGCCCTGCTGGTGTCTGTGCGGGAATCCTAACCCAGGGATCCTGCCATCTAGTGTATCCGAGGAGTCCATAGCCACATTCCAATTTCCCCCTGTCCTTTCAATGTGATGGCCAACACACATTTCATAGTGATGGCATCTCCAGCCAATATTCCAGAAAGAGCATGAAAAGTTCTGTTTTTCCTTCATCCTTGCCTCCCAGCCAAGTAATGAAAACGTGTCCATCCTGCACGGGGTTCCAGCCCATGGGTGCTGTCCATTGCAGCATATTGTATTTTTTGCACCAAAATGCCTTGTAGTGGTGATCATATTTAAAGATACTACACTTTTCTAAAATTATGTAAGATTATTTATGCTTCCATTACATTTCCACAGAATGAATCGCACAATTCATAAATACTGTACCAACATTGGCTGGCACAGAGGCATGTCCTAGCTGCAGAAGTTTGGTTGGGAACTAGGACAGTGTCTTTCTGCATCTTTTACCTATTTTCAATTTCATTGTTTGCAGCATGGCACCATGCATTGTTTTCCCAAGTAGAACTTTTTTCCTGTGGTACAATTGATGCCATCACCATCATCATCATCACCCACTCCTCCCCACTATTATCTTAGGTGTCGACACAAGACATGGCAGACAGTGTCTTTGAATCGGGTGCATTAGATATGTGAATAGGGAGAGAGAAATAAATAAGCAGATGTCTGAGTGATGAAACAGAGTGGAACACAAAAGGAGCCCATTTCCAGACACTCTTCCAAGCTTATCATTCAGGGAATAAGTCAATGATTTTTGGATTTTCTTGCTTCATTCTTCAGTTATATTCTGATTTAAATCAATTGAATTCACTCAGTCCCATCTGAAATATTGCATTCTGTCAACTGTGTGTTGTAGGTGGCTGTACCTCCGCACACAATTCCACTTTGGGAAAGTTTACTCTGTCACCTGCTTCTGGATCTCTTCTTGACCAGCAATATGTTTTCACACACTACTACTGTTTCTTTTATAAAGCACATTTCCTTGATCTACTTGATTGACTAGGACTGTCAGCAGTTTATTAGTTGCAAATGAAAATATAATGAAAGTGGGGACAAATGTCAGATATGGTAGGCAAAGAAAGGCTTGTTGGTGAGACATGTGCAGATGGATGACATCTGTGGACCACTCTGCCTTTCTTAGTTTTGGTTTGTTGGCATGGATTTTATTTTAGATATATCATTATATCTACAACAACAATTAAAAATAACACGTGAACCATTACTATAGCTGATCTTAATTCTAACACCAAGATGGAGCTTCTTCACAGAGCCCATCACTTGTTAAGTAACTTGCATCAGCCTGTCTACTTTCTACTTTATGTGAATTTGTGAATCTGTGAATTTTCCCTTGGGATTAATGCATTATCTATCTATCTATCTATCTATCTATCTATCTATCTATCTATCTATCTATCTATCTATCTATCTATCTATCTATCTATCTATCTATCTATCTATCTATCTATCTATTAATTCCTTTACTACTTTAACATAACCATTCATTTTCATGTCTTTTATGTCTTTTTTGGGAGAAACCACGACACCAAGTGGCAGCAGCGGACACTCACACCCTGGGCTTTATTAAATAACGTAACTTACAGTTGCCGCAGCAAGGTGTAGAGGCTGTGGGACTGTAAGAGTGTCAGTCAATTCACTCTATACAGAGTAGCACAGCAGCAAGCTAATAGAGGTTAGAGTAATAGGACATGCACAAATATATATGGATTTATAAGTGGGGTGGGATTCTGTGGATGCATATGTGTGAAAACTGTGTGTATGAATAACAATGAACTTACCTTATTTCACTAAATGCACACTTTCTCCAGCTCTCTGTACAGTCTAGACACTAATTAAACACAAACCACTGCTCCTCCACACAGAGATAACTACATTTGTCTGTCTCTTTTAACTTCTGCAACATCCCACAAGGCTGTGTGGCATATTGCATGCTGGGATGTACACCCTAATTGGCTCTGCCTTTCTAATAATAACTTAACATAACACTTAATTCTCTCACCCGCTTAATCCAATTTAAGGCTAAGTGAGAACAGAGTCGACCGTAACAGCTCTGAGCATTAGGCAGGGGCCAGACAATCACAGGTCCCACTCAGGCACATACCCCTGCTCACAAGGGGTCAATTTACATTCACCAGTCATACTAGCACACATTTCTTAGGATGTGGGAGGCAATCCACCCAAAGAAAACCCAAACAAACCATTTAAACTTCACATGGTTAGTAAGCAGGCCCATATTTAAACGTTAGGCTGCTAGATCTGTGAGACAAAAATGTCCAGCACTGCACTGCATCAGCTTTATGCTAGTTTCAGGGGTTCAGTTATTTATCCACCTGAAGCAAAGTATATTCAGGTCCGGCTAGTACTTGGATGGGAGTCCGTCTAGAAAAAAACTTGTATTGTTGCTGGAAGAAGTGTTAGAGAGGCCAGCAGGGAGTGCTTACCCTTTGGTCTGAATGTGGATCCCAAAGCTCCAGTGCAGTGATGGGGACACTGTGCTGTAAATATGGCACCATCCTTTGGATGAGATGTAAAATTAAGGTCCTGACTCTGTGTGATTATTGAAGATCCCTAGGCTTCCTTCATAAATAGCAGGGTGTATTCTGATGTCCAGGTTAAATTGCCCTCCATGGCCTAGCCTTTCTGGCACCCTCATCATCCTGTCTTTAATTGTCTCTCTCTCTCTCTCTCTCTGTCTCACCTCTTCACCACCTAATAGCTCATGTGTGGTGAGTGTACTGGCACAAAAATGAGGTGGATTCTGCACATTAGTGGTGGTTGAAGTGGCTCCCCGTTCACTATGAAAAGCACTTTGAAAAGTGAGAAAAGCACTCTAACTGCAAAGAATTGTCTGTCTGTCTATCTATCTATCTATCTATCTATCTATCTATCTATCTATCTATCTATCTATCTATCTATCTATCTATCTATCTATCTATCTATCTATCTATCTATCTATCTATCTATCTATCTATCTATCTATCTATCTATCTTTTAACTGCTACAAACCACTTGTAACTTATTACAAAATCTCTGGATGGAGAAGACCATTTAGCACAGAGACTAAGGCCATGACATGGAGGCATAATGAGGTGTTTACAGCCCCCATGGTGGTTTCCAACGAGCTCCTTTCCAAAGCAGTTAACATTATAGTATGAGATGAGTCAATAAGTGCATTTTATTTCTATCTTGGCAGAACAATTCATCAAACAGGTAAATGCATGAAAGTATATATGTCTCATATATAAGATTGCTAGATTCAAGACAAAAGAGTAAAGACAGACACATTTAGCTGAGATTTGAATACTGAAACTGAAACAGCCTCAGCAAAGTAAATGTACAGAGAAGAATATCAAAGAATTAAAGAGAGCAATGATGACCTGAAATTGAGTTAGAGGAATGGGACCAACATTCAGGTAAAATGAAGCCAGTGCCCATTCCAGTAATAACAGATGTGATGCCTTTCTAGTGCCAGAGTTCTTGTTACATAATATATTCACAAGCTGATCTAAAGTAGCATAGTACATACACAGGAACACCGTTACTCAGTTTAACAATCTGTTGCACAATACTAAAAATCCAGGGGCCTCATGTATAACGCTGTGCATAGAATTCACACTATAACATGACATACGGACAAAAGTGGAAATGTGCTTACACACAAAAAAATCCAGATGCATAAATCTGTGCACACGCCAACTTCCACGTTCTTCCGCTACATAAATCCTGGTCAGCATGAAAGTAACGCACGTGCACGCGCCAGCTGTCCCGCCCCAACTCCTTCCAGAATTACGCCTCTTTGAATATGCAACTCAATATAAATAGCCATTAAGCTCAGCCTTCTGTGAAAAGACAATGGCAAAAGCATGGGGGAAAATAGAATTTCAGCGAATACCAAGAGGAGGCAAGGAAAAACTTACTATTTGTTGGTTTAAAAAGTGATATAATCAACAAAAGGAAGTTGATTGAGTGACATAGAGAGTCGCACAGTGCCCGAAATAAAAAAGAAGCGGTCAGATATCAAAGTTGCCGTGAAAAGGCGAGTCGTAGCCCGCCGTCTGAGTGTCATATGAAAGCTTATTAGGGTACAGAGAAAAAAAATAGGCAGACAGTGGTAAAAAAGCATGAAATGTCAACTTTAATCTCGTAGTTTATTTTGTCATTAAAGTAGAACATCATAAACTTCATCTTAAAATCATTTAATTTACTAGTTTCTCAAATCCCATCATAACTAAAGTAGCACGTTAAATGATTTGTTTTGTATTTGATCTTCTATGTGCTCTATGTGCACTACCTGCTTCTTAAACGGGCTTTCTCTTCCTCTGATAGGACACAGAATCCATTTCATTTGTAAATTTTACAGCTCCCTGAATAATTAAAATCCTGAGATGTATACGTGATATCATTTTCATGATGGTAGGAGTTAAAGCATGTTATTAAACATGGGAACACGGTGGCGCAGTGACAGTGACGAGCAGGCGCCTCGTCCAGAGATTGTTCCTGTCTCCCGCAAGATGCCTGCTGCACCATGCGTAACCTTTGATGAAATAATTTATTGCAGCAGTACTGTCTCTTTCAAACGTACTAACCCCCAATTCCTGTCCTTCCTTTTCTTTCTCCAAGTAACCAATCGCCACACAATCAGCTCTGTAAGCTTAGAATGCCGATTTTTCAAAACTTTTAAAGAACATTGAAATATTCTTCATAGTACATGTTTAATTATTCTATCCATCTGTCTTTCCGCAGTGTCGTGCCAGCCCCAGCAAGAATACAGCGCGAGGCAGGAATAATCGGGGCGCCAGCTTGTCCCTAGCGCTGCGACACTGTGTCCTCACATGTTTAATTATTAACAATATAGATTATTTAAATTACTTTAACATTTTATCTGTATAATGTAATAAACATATTTTGCTGCATTTCATCTTAAAAATGATATCGTCATCATATGTAAATACGCACTTTATAAAGTGGCGCTGGTTGTGCAATATTATAACTATCGCAAGTTTACAGTGAGATAATTGTACTTGTAAGCACAAGCAGTTCTACAAGGAGCGCTTGATGGACTGATTGAGTGCATTTATAGTTCTTGGGATGAAACTGTTTCTGAACCACGAGGTCCATACAGGAAAGACTCTGAAGTGTTTGTCGGATGAGAGCAGTTCAAATAGCAAATGGCTGAGGCAGCGTGTGCTTGATGCTGTATACCGATAATTCTCTTTGTGATCAGCTGCTCTGAGTGGTGCAGTGAAAGTAACAACGCTAAAGCAGCTATGGTATTTGGAATAGTTCGGCCATTCCGTGGAACATTATATTGTTACAGGTTAATTACAATCAGATGCCTTAAACTAATGAACAATATGCGGTTAATTTCAGTATATTTATAAAGCCGCATCAGGGATGTGGATCTAAAAAAGATAGGGAAGCCACACTGGAGCAAAAGCACTGCTTTGACGCTGGGTGCCACCAGTTTGCAAAACTGAGATGAACTTGCATACTCCGGGGTTTGACCTACCGTGAAAATGTGCGTGGCTTTACGGTAAGTTTAGGTTTTATACATCACGATTTGAGTGTGGAAACAGGCTTACGCAACATTTTTGTGCATATGCACCGTTTATACATGAGGCCCCAGAACTTTGCCATGTTATTAATAATACTTTAAATTGCATTATTATTAGTTCCACAATTACTTGCAGATAAACATGAGGAATTCTACATATTGTTGCATCACAGATGGTCACTCTGGTATAAAATTCGTCTGAAAAAATAGAAGAAGATGCTATAGGGCACTTACTTGTATATTAGTCAGGCATGCATTTAAGAACTTCAATTTAATACAAGATAGATCCACTCATCACTAATCAGAAAGTAGGAGCTTAGTGTAAAGTTCCAGCCTCAGAGGTAGTCAATACCATTCACAACATTCAGCAGCAAAGTAGCTAGGACATTTTAATTCAATTTGCTTTGTTTTAAAGCTTGTGACCTATTCGTTTAAGAAAGTTGCTTTTTTTTGTAGTACCCGGAGCTGCTTCTGGGGATGGCTTGGAATCCAGCTGTAAACCAAACATCTGGTGTCATTATAGAGTTTTGTAGCCTTATAAGTAAGGAGTGAGTGCAAGGACATGGGGTTGTCTGCCCCGTCCATTCTGGCCATGTTCCTGTGTTCTTCTTGAGCAGAATTTTAGAGGAGCGTGTCATCAGACATCAGAAGAAAAGCTAAAAAAGAATGAAGGGCTGATGAATAACAGGAGAGGGTTTACATAAAATGGAAGTCAAAAAATCTGAAAAATTCTGAGTAAATTCTGAAGGCCCTTGAGAGTGGAAGCTGTAATAGTGGAGTGTGCTCACAGACCACTACTTCTGATGGCTACAGAATTTTATGGCTATTAATATGTACCCTTCCTGCTACATCTGAATGTGTAAAAGGTGAGGACAACTAGGTATAATCAGAGAACTGTTCAGAGGAAGCAATGAGTATAATGCAATGTTGTTTAAACAAACCTGAAAGGCTTTATTTTTCTACTCCATTCCTAGTCCTTTTCCTGGATCAGACTTGCCCTGAATTTCACTTGTACTGTTTCTATGTTATTTCTCATTACAGTGTCTCCACTGAAGGAAGTTCTGAGATTCTGCTGGGTCCTGAAGCAACCTATGGTCCCCCAGGTCTGACCCTGTCCAGCCCTTTAGCTTTGACGATAGCTCACTGCGCAGAGGTCAGCTCAGAGCACTGGAATATTCATCTTCGCCGACAGACCACTGAGGGCAAGTGGGAGGTAAGTGGAGTAGCTCCTGTGTACCTGGTGGGACAGGACATGGATATCAGGATATATAGTGTCCTCACAGCATGTTCTTGGCAGCACTTGTAAACTTCACACAGATGTATAAAATGAAGCAGACATTGCCTTTGGGTTCAGCCAGGAACATCACCAACATATACTATAATCATACTTTGCAGGGGAAAAAATGATGTGAATGCATAAGTTTGGGTGTGCAGAATCATTTGCAGACCTCTGCATTTTTCTAGCTACATTTTAAAGCATAAATTTACCTCAAGGTGTCTTTACCCAAGACTTTGTGCTGTTGTGTTCCCTCAGAGCTGAATTTATCATCCAACATTTCTTGAGCGAATTCTCCACTTCTTTCCCAAATCTAGTATTACCACTTTAATCTGGTTTCCCTTTCTTGTTCATATTTGCCTTTTTTCAGTCTGTTTTATTCCTTTTATCCCAGTGATCGACTTAAATGTTTAATATTGCAATGTCCTTTGACACCATGATTGGTGATAAAAGAACAGGACCCCATCTTAGCCTGATACAGTGTAGGGACAGACCTACGCCTGACACTCAGGCTACCCAAGTTTGGATGTCCTGTGGCAGAGTGGCATGGCTCCGAGCAAACTGTGAGGGTGGGTGAACACGAATTACAGCCTTTTATAAAATAAAAATTTACCAAGAGATTTGCCCTCAAGCTTAACCGTGTTTCCCAAGTAAGCAGCTGAAATGAGAGCTACATCATCTTACATGATAAAGTGTAAATTGTATTTAACTTCTTTAATATTAAAATTAATGAGGAGGTAAACATTTGTTAATTTGCTGAAATAATTAAACTTCTATTCCCCTTGGCTGCTGAATTGCTAACTAAACACTCTTAAATGTCTTCAGATTGTGTTGTAAACCTTTAAATTGAGGTTTAATTAAATTTACATTAGCCCATCATTATACTTTGATAATACACCATACAGTTCACTTGGAAATCATGCACAATTTTCTTTTTGCATTTTTTCACAGAAATGTAGTATCTCTGTTAAGGTGTAGGACTTGCCGGTATTATATTTTGTGATAAAATATTCATAACAGAAATTGAAGTGTTTTTCTCGTGTTCTATAGTAAAACCAGGCAACCATAAAAAATGTACAGAATGTATTAATGAAGCAGTTGAGACTGTGGAGGACACTCAGCAAAGTCATATCCTAAGAAAATCCTGGGATATTCTATAGAATGAGCTCCAGCAGGTCTGTATCACTGAAAGGCCACAACATCAGCCCAAGTGGTTATTAGACAATGTGCAGGAGTCACAAAGCACTTATGTTACTTTTTGTCTTCTTCTATCTGGGAAATGGTACAGGACTGTAAGCACTCGCAAGATTCAAGCACATCTTCTGTCTACAGGTTATCAGGATAATGAACAGCCAGTCATACAGGAAGGAAGGAAGGAAGGAAGGAAGGAAGGAAGGAAGGAAGGAAGGAAGGAAGGAAGGAAGGAAGGAAGGAAGGAAGGAAGGAAGGAATTGTAAAAAGCTTTATCTATAAATGGTGCAAGTACAACAAACAATGAAAAAAAAATTATAAAAAGCACACATCCTATAACAAATACCATATATACTCACGTTTAAGTTCTCTCGTGGATAAGTCAGGGCTTGATTTTACCAATTAATTTCCAGTATTTTATAATGTCGGTCGTATAAGTTGAATGTGGAAAACTCATGCTATTGGTCCAAGAGATTATGATATGCTAACACCCACCTGAGTACGGAAGCATATTAGGGCCACGGAGAAGAAAAAAAATATGGACACAGTGAAGAAAAAAAAAGTGTATGTCGAGAATAAAGTCGATATGCCGACTTTATTCTTGGCATTTCCAGTTTAATCTCGACGCTTATGTCTAGAATAAAGTCGACTACTCCTACTCTGTTCAGTGCTTGCATGGACTGGGTGTTGGGCAAGGTCATGGGGTCCAGTGGCTGCGAAGCATCTGTTGGTGAAGAAAGATTCATAGATCGTGACTTTGCTGACGATGCTGTGATCTTCGCGGAGTCAATGGAGGCCCTGATCGTGGCTCTTGAGAGACTGAGCGAGGAGTCTGACTTTCTGGGCTTGCTAGTGTCCTGGATAAAAGCCAAGATCCAGGCCTTTAATGACCTCTTGTGCACAGCCATCAGCAGTGTGTCTGTCTGCGGAGAGAGTGTCGACCTTGTCGAGAGGTTTACTTACCTCAGCAGTGACAATGATGTCTCTGGTGACTCTTCCTATGAAGTCAACAGGAGGATTGGGAGAGCATGGGGGTCATTAGTTATCAGTTTTTAGAGTCCTGATGCTTCCTGTTTTGCTATATGGTTGTGAGACATGGATGCTATGCAGTGACCTGAGACGGAGACTGGATTCCTTCGGTACTATGTGTCCTCAGAGAATCCTTGAGTAGCGCTGGTTTGACTTTGTTTCGAACAAGCGGTTACCCTTGGAGTCCTGAATGAGGCAAATTACCTGCATTGTGAGGGAGCGTCAGTTATGGCACTATGGCCATGTGGCACAATTCCCCGAGGGTGATCTGCCTTGCAGGATCCTCATTGTTGAGGACCTGAGTGGTTGGACCAGGCCAACGGGATGCCCACGTAAGACCTGGCTGTGGCACATAGAGTCAATCACTGTGCCATCTCTCTGCCTATAGAATATGTAATTACATGGAATTAAGAAGAACATTAATATTTTTTACAAATATTGCTTTCCTGGGTGTTAGTATTCCAGTATTTTTTTCCCTTTGTAAAAGCCTTATGACTATTAGGGCCGGTTGACTGAGCCTTTGAGCCTTTGTACACTTTATACATGCTTCACTGAGTAACTAATGGAGCACATTTAATAGAAACTACTTTTAAAGGGTAGGGAGGAAGTTAATTCATATGCAGTACAATAAACAATAATTAGAACAGTAAATATATAATAAGCCTGGTAGAAAATTTAAAACTACAGTCTGGAAATATGTTACAACAATATAATATAAAATATGATCCTTGAAAATACATTATGATAGCTTGTACTGCAAAAATACTATTGCCACTTTATGACACTGAAATATACATTTGTCAGTTGATTTAACCAGTAACAGTTTATGAAGGCAAAAAGAAGCCTTTATTAAGGTCTTCTTACATGAGAGTAAATGAGTAATATAAGCATTTCTGCAGTACCTAATCTAAAGTGTTACCTTTTAACCCTGGACTGGATGCCATTTCATCGAAAGGTATGCTCATTCTCAAACCCATGCTTGAAATGCGTCACACCAGATGAGTTTATAAATACCATGCCATGCACATCTTTGGGAAGTGAAAGCAAGTTGGAGTAACACACACAGACCTGGAAAGATAATTTTAACTTATCACAGACGAAGAACACTAATGCCTGACACTGTGAGGCGGTAGTGACACCCACTCTGCTACTTTGAATAGATATGATTGTCCATCCACCTATTCTCATATTTACTTAATTTAGTAAAGCATCATGGGGTCAGGAGTCTTTTTTTGCATATTGCAAAAAAAATATTGCATATTTTTTCCATTAAAGAGTTATCATACCTATTTGAAAAAAATCAATTTAGAGTGGTCCTGGAGAAAAAATAGGCAGAAATAGAATGAATGTGCAAACTCAGACATGGGCCACCATTTGAACTCAGGATTCTTTAGCTAAGAACCAACAGCACTAGCTACTGTCCCATCATGCTGCCTGCATTGCCATATATTTTTAAAACATGTTCATTTATGGGGCTTTAGGGATAGAATGGTGGTATGATGGGAAGCATTGTTTGCTAATTCCATTTTTTTCTCATCCTTTTTTCTTATTTGCATGGTCTCTCCATACCTGCATTGGTTTCTTCCCATAATTCAGAGACTTTCAGTCAGGATGGTTAGCATCTCTTAATATTCACAGAATCAGTGTGTGCTGACAGCTTAGCTATTAGCTAAACAACATGAACTTGATGGACTGAATGGTCTCTTCTCCATTGTCAAATTTCCTGTGTCCTTATGCTCTGGTAAGTCTGACACCGAATGCACATTTGGCACATTATCTAGAACGTGTACCACATTCTGTTGTTGGGTTAGCATTCAGCTTCCCACAATCTGGAAGAAGGCATGTATTTTATTTAAGCGCTCGTCTACATAAAATTATCTAAGGTACCTTATATTTATGCTATGTAAAAGACATAGTATACAAGGAATAAAACCACATGAATATCTAAGAAGAATTTAATATAGATTAACAGTAGGATATGAATAAATAGAACATAAAAACAAGAATGCAATAAATATACATAACTAAATACTTAACTAATGTATTTCCATAAACAGGTCACAGAGATTAGTGAAAATCAATTATTCAAATCAAACAGGAGCAGATACTTCAAGTGTTACTTCC
The DNA here is from genome assembly GCF_900747795.2 of Erpetoichthys calabaricus. NCBI lineage: Eukaryota > Metazoa > Chordata > Cladistia > Polypteriformes > Polypteridae > Erpetoichthys > Erpetoichthys calabaricus. The sequence continues at coordinate 95,525,680 of NC_041394.2, forward strand.
TAATGTAATTGAAGATGCAGACATGCAATTAAGATTAGTTCTAGGTGTAATACACAGTTTTTTTTTCCAATCAAGATAACAGTAAATCTAAAATAATATATGTCAATAAATTATCCTCAGTTTGACAGGCATGTGTGTTTAAATGATGCAAAAGGATCTGATGGTTTACAGCAGCAGAAACAAAGCAGATTAAACCCATTATAACACTAAACACTTAGACTAAGGCTGTCACAGTACTAGTGATGAGCGGAACAATTTGCACGAAATTAAAAGAAAGAAACGATGTCTTTCAGTTTACAAAAATTTTTGTGAAATAAATTACATTTCGCTTCCAGTGAAATTAGTGCAATCGACACAAAGTTATACGCATTAATTTCACATGCATCTGCCTGTTATTTAGTATTTAACTAAAAAAATCACTGGACTTATTTCTTGTCACATCTAAACAGTTTGTTGACCTATAGAATTTGTCCTGGTAGTACAATCCCCACTTTGCCAATTATGATGACAATCTTGGTTATCACAATCCTAAAAAAGCATTTTAAATAAAAAAAAGCTACATCACACTTGTAACCTGCCCATCCTCATCCTCTTCTGCAGAAATTAAGAAACAGAGATGGCCGGTTGCTAAGTAACGATGGACTGGGGGCAGCTTCCTATGCAGTGAGACTTTTCTATGGAAAAAACACAGCAATGTCCATTTTGGAGCACTGTAATGTATCTTTGTGTGGAAGAAAAGTACATGTAACATTTTGAAAAAATGTACTGTGCTCCTCTGCAGTGATGTGAATGAGAGGCATAAATGGAATTAATTTTATTGGTGTGCGACAGATTACGTGTGTTATACAGCTACACTAAAGATCACAGGTATAATTGTAAGTGTGAAAGAGGCTTTAGGGTGAAATATTTCCTGTTTTTTTACCTCAAAAAAACTCAAAACCTACAAAAAAAATCTTAGCTTCACATTTCACAGTTGTAAAATCATCTGTTTCGTGAAACTGTATGCAAATAAAAACTTGCCTGTTTCACTTGTACTTAGTACAATGGGCTTATTTAAAACGAGATTTAAACTGCTGATTGCAGTCATTAGGAACTATCTAACACTGTAACTGATGGGAAACTGAACTGGAAAGAATGGCTTAGAAAATGGACAGATGGACAGTTATATTGTCTCACAGCTCCAGAGCTCTCAGTTTGAATTTCGACCAGGATATTGCCAGTTTTGAATTTGAAAATTTCCCCCGTATCAGTGTGGGTTTTCCCCCAGGTGCTGCAGTTTTCCACCCAATTGCCAAAAAAGTGCATAATGCATTTGCTGTAGGGCTTGGGTCCTCTCCCTGACTGCTTCAGCAATAAAGTCATCTGTATTAGGTGTGGATGCTAGGTGGCACTGTTGCGCCTTAAACCCAACAGACAGACACGCAAGACACAGGGTAAAAGCAACAAGAAAATATTTTAATTCTTTTCTTCTTATAACAGTGCCCTCAAGCACCACAGCCACAGTAAACAGGCAAATAAATAAGTGCAATTTCCAATGATCACATAAAATTCTCTCCTCCACACCTCCCAGCAAGCTCTTTCCTACACCTCCCGACTCCGGCTCGCTTGCTGGGTTAACAGCAGTCCTTTATATAGTCCATGACCCGGAAGTGCTTCTGTTCTTCCTCCCACGTGACTTGCCAGCACTTCCGGGTAAGATGGAGGACTTGAATTTTCTTCAGCCCAGAAATACTTCGGAGCTTCCGTCCTCGTGACTTGGGAGTATTTCCAGGCTATGGATGACATATAACTCTTTCGGTCCTCTTGCAGCTTCCCGGGCAGCACCCATGGTTACTAGCAGGGCTGTGGTATTAAACTACATGTCCCATAGTGCCCTGCAGAAATCCGGGGCACCACTGCAATCCAAGGAAGCTGCCATCTAGTGCTTGAAAAGCTGCCTTCCCCCATCCTATCATCACAGGGGCGTCTCTTAGGCCACCAGTATAAAAGCTGTGCACAATATCCACAATTTCTCTAAGCCTATACCTAAAGTGCCAAGTGTCTAGGACCCAGCATGACACCAGAAGATTCAATATTCACATGATGATGCCTTTAGATTGGTTCACTCTTCTCATATATGCTACTTCACTGAATCATGAGCAAAACGTATTTGAGTTATCTTGTGCTAAATGATATAACGTAGAGGACATTGTGGAAACCATTGTGTCAGTCCAGAATTTGGAATGACCCTAATTTCATTTAATGAAGTGCCCCATCTGAATGATGTAAGTACGTTCATGCCTGATAGATACTTATTCCTCCAGCTGGCACAGCATAACAAACTATAAGTTGAATTGAACTAGGCTTCCAGTTGCATGTCAAGTTAAGTCAACATCCTTGTTAGTTTAGCAGTTTTTTTATTGGGGTGTGAAGAACAATTTATTAGACTGCCATCCCACTGAGGATTGGTCTTGGCCTTATGCTTGGTGTTCAGTTCTCAGCTCTTTCACAAAAAGGCTAAATAAGTCTACAAAATAAACTTCCCCTTCTTACTGATAATTGTATTTCAATAAGATTAGTTGTTGTAATTGTATTTAATGGAGTTACTGTTCGACATGCAAGTGATGACAACCACCCCTGTGGGTAGCAACAATGTTAGCCATCCATGGTATTTTTTAAGCTCAGTCAGCAAGGTCCATTCACCAGCAAGTGTAAGGGCTGTGGTTCAATCTCAACTAGAGGTCAGGGTCAGGTGGCTACTAGTTCAAGTTCAATATCGATTACCAAATTTTGTAAACTGGTGATGACAATGGAAATGCCCCAAGGTAAGCTTCCAGGGGCAGGTATGTGTGTATCAAAAATAGGAATTAAACTGATATCACAAGCAAAGATGACTCTTTAAACCCCTAACCCTGCAATTGGATTACAATTGTTGAAGCTCCCACTGGTCCCAGGCCAATTAAAATTTAGGCTCCTTCTCTGACATGGCTAAAAGCTAATGCGAATGCTCAGCAGACTTATTATGTAATCAAACAAACAATTAAGCTGTATGTATTTGTAGCCCCATTCTAAACTGACCACCATCCCAGGATGCTTCACGTGTGTTTTCTATCTATTTTAATGGCTGTCAGGTTAAGTGCATCACTAGAGACACACAGTGAGTTGCTTTCCCACTAGTGCTTTACCACTAGGCCACCTCTCTGTGTGACTGCAAGTCTGTACAGTAAACGCAAATCCAATACACAAGGGTGGCCATGACAGGTGGCCTATCACATTGTACACTGCTGAGTAGCTGCGTAAACCATTGTATGTAACGAAGTTGTTTATCTCTCCCAGTCTTTTAAAATCCCCTTTCATTTTAATGGATTAAAGTACAATTATGAGAAGCCACCAGAATACACAAAGCCTAAATATAGCACCCTGCACATCAGCTTCTCACCCACAGGGTTTGAGAGTTTCCGCAGAGCCTTTACAGACTTAGCCAGGGGGAGGAGGACATGGCGCCAGCATCTCCAGACAGTCAATTATCCTGCCACAGAGAGATATTCATGTGTGAAACTTCTAGGTCCTGCAGGCTACTAGGATGGACAAGAAGTCCAGTTATCTATCCTGGCACCTGCCTCATGTATCTTGAGAATAACAGCAGTGTTTAACTTTGGGATGTGTTAGCTGCTTAAATTCAGCATTCAGCTGCTTTCTATCAATGATAAATGTCTTCACTGATAGCTTTATGTTTGAGACGCAGTGTATTTAGGGGCCTGTTATGGCGACGTGACGTTCATCTGCAATTCATTTCAGTCACACACCTTTAATTCTCAATGAATTAATGACTCTGTAAAGTCTCCCAGGAATAAATGTAAAATGAATGATGGCTTCATGTGATTGCCTTGCTGAATATGATATTGCATACATTGACGAAAGCTGCAGGTCACTCATTACCCGGCTGTCCTCATTGTCAGCTTCAGGAAATAAGTGTAGTGCTAGAAAAGGAAAAAGTTAAGAAAAGACTTGACTGTTTAATAAATGAAGAGAAAAATTTCCAAACATCTGTTTAGTGTACTAAATGGTAATAATAATAATAATAATTCATTATATTTATATAGCGCTTTTCTCAGTACTCAAAGCGCTATCCACACAGGGAGGAACCGGGATGTAAACCCACAATCTTCCACAGTCTCAATGGTCATGGTGAACCACAGCCAATGCTGGACGCATTTGAATGCCAGGCCATCACCAAGCACATTTACTATTATTGGGCTCATTAAGCATCACCAATCAACTTATCCTGAATACATGTGTGAGTAAACCATATATGGACATGGAGAGAACATGGAAACTTCACAAACAAAACCATAGGGTTAGGAATGGAAGCTGGATCTCGTTTGCAACTAAGAAGAATGCATAGATTCTCATATACAACTGTGTTGGGCCACCCAGATATGCCCTGATTCGAACTTAAAAGAAGCAATGTGCCAGTTAATAGTTGACTGGGTCCCTTTCACGGCAGAACAGTAGTAACACAGGTCCGTTGTACTAGAGCGAGCATCAGCTTGAGCCATTTGTTCACCACTGTGGTTGTGATCCCCATTTTTTGTTGTTGCTGTTTGGGACTTTGGAGATGGGAAACCTGATATGTGAAGTATGTATTTTGAATGTCACCCTGGATAAAGACATCTGCCAAATAAATAAAAACAATAAATCAAGTTTAAGTTTACTCTCCGTGTACAAAACACCTTGAAATTCCTGTATGCATGTCTGCCCAACATGTAGTACATCATCACTGTCCAGCATCACGATCAGCAGGGATTACCTGCTAGTTCAAGATGCATCGACAGACAAATATGAAAGGTGCTGTATAATTGAAAGAGAAATTTTTATTGGTAAGAGGCAGTTTTGATAGATATAGTGCCTTCAAAAAGACCCCTTTGCCTTTTAACATTTTGCTATATTGCAGCCTTATGCTAAACTTATTCAAATTAGTTTTTTTCCTCATTAAAAACACTGAGTACTGCAGAATGATAAAGCAAACATAGGATTTAAGAATTTTTTTTTTAAATTTAAAAAAAAAAAGAAATATTACATTGGCACAAGTATTCAGACTCTTTGCAATGACACAGTGCATCCGATTCTGTTGAACATTGTTGAGGTGTACTCTACACCTTGTATGGAGTCCATATTTGGTCAATTCAATCGATTGCACATGATTAGGAAAGGCACACACCAGTCAATAGAAGGTCCCACAGTTGTCGATATTTATCAGAGCAATAAAACAAGCCATGAAGTCAAAAAAATTGCCTGCCAAGCTTAGATACAGGATTGTGTCAAGGCACATATCTTAGGATGGCTAAAAAAAATTCTGCAGCTTTGAAGGTTCCCAAGTGTAGAGTGGCCTCCACAATTCTTAAATGGAATACATTTAGGATAATCACAACTCTCCCTAGAGCTGGCTGCCTAGTCAAACTGAGGAATCTGGGTAGAAGGGTCTTGGTAAAAGAAGTGACCAAGAAACCAATGATCACGCTGGATGAGCTTCAGAGAACCTGTGTGAAGGTGGAAGAAACTTCCAGAAGGAGAACAACCCCTGCAACACATGAAAGACAACAGATGAAAGCCCACTTTAAGTTTGCAAAAAGGCACCAAAAGTACGCTCAGACAAAGATTGAATTGTCTGGCATCAATTCTATGTATAATGTTTGGAGGAAACCAGACTTATCACATGCACTATACCATGTTGGTGGAGGCATTATGTTGTGGGGTTGTTTTTCACCAGCTGAAACTGGGAGACTACTTGGGATGTAGGGAAAACTGAACAGAGCAAAGTGCAATTATATCCCAATGAATACCTTCTCAGTGTGCACTGCACCTCAGACTGGGCCAAAGATTTATGTTCCAACCGAACAATAACACTAAGTGCAAAGCAAAGACAACACAGGAGTGGCTTACAGACAACTCTAAATGTTCTTGAGCAGCCTAGCCAGAGGACAGACTGATTGAAAATCTGTGAAGAGACCTGAAAACAGCTGTCCACTGACAGTCTTCATCCAACCTAACAGAGCTCAAGATGATCTGCAGAGAAGAATGGCAAGAAACCCCCAGATCCAGGTGTGCAAAGGTTGTTGTGATACCCAAGAAGACTCCAGGCTGGTATTACTGCCAAAGGGGCTTCAACTAGGTACTGAGTAAAGGGTCTGAATACTTATGTCAAAATGATATTTCAGTTTTTGATTTTTTAAAAATGTGCAAAAATTTCTAAAATCTAGTTTTTGCTTTGTCATTGAGTGTTGCTTGATGAGGGAAAAAATATTTAAACGATTTTAGAGAGACAAATATACAGTATGTGAACAGCACGATAGATAGATAGATAGATAGATAGATAGATAGATAGATAGATAGATAGATAGATAGATAGATAGATAGATAGATAGATAGATAGATAGATAGATAGATAGATAGATAGATAGATAGATAGATAGATAGATGTTTAAAGGGTTTTTGTTGGAGTAATTCTAAATGATGCTGGATGAAGAGAAAGGGTCACGTCTGACAGAGCTCTGTATTACAGTAGATGTAACAAACCTGAAACAGGATCCAGAGCAGCAAGAACAAGATAAAAAAGAACCATTAACCATTAAGGTCAACAACACAAGAAACATTAGCAAGACAAACCAGAAGATATCTGAGTGTCTGAGTGCATTGACTTCTTAAAATATTTAAGATTCACAAGACCAGCTTGGTGGCACTGGGGCTTAGGTATCTGTGTTAGTCTCAGCCACAGAAACATATCCACCATTTAAAAGTTAATGACTTTCCTTCAAGCTCCTTTTCAGAGTGGAGGTTTGTTTTTGTTTTCTTTTGGGCCTTCAGCATAGTGGACTTGGAAGATGTTCATCAAAAGGTGAAAGTTGATGTGGGATTTGGGACTGACTTTTATATTTCTCACTAACATATTTCTTTCTTATAATAGGAAGTGATGTCAACCGATGAAGAGAGTACTTCCTGTTACTGCCTTACAGACTCTCACTGCTGCCACCTGCTGCTGGAACAGCCTGGCACCTATGCCCTGATTGGTGAGCCACTGACTGAGTCTGCAGTGAAGAGGCTAAAACTGGCTATTTTTGGGAGCATGTCGTGCAATGCGCTGGACTACAGTGTGCGGGTCTATTGTGTGGACGATACACCCCACGCCTTTCAGGTGAGAGGTTATGGGATGAATACCATCGTGGTGTTCTCTTGCTGACAACAGTTTGATCATATGGCATTGTTTAGTGGTTTATCATTGTTCAGGATAGGAATATCATCCTCTAGCAGAGTCTACTGGAACTGAAGTTGACGTGCAGGTGGAACTGGGGTGACCCATAATTATATAGGATATATAGAAATGTAGAATATCACCAAAACAGTAGTATTTTCACACTAGATGTTAGAGGGCAATTGACCCATTACTGTTGGCGGTCCTTCTATGAAAGGTTAGGGTGGTAGTAATAACCATGAGAGTAGTTACTTCTGCGTGGGTTAAAATGGAAGAATGCTATTGGATGTGATTATCCTGGGCAGGAGCTCCTCACTTCTGAGGAGTGACAGACTCTGAATGATATACAAAGTCTACTACTACTCATTGGCAGACTGCCTGTATTTGGCTTGGTCCTTTAGAAAGCACTGGAGCTTAAGATTGCATTAAACCACCTGGAGCCCCAGGATGAGTTCTTGAAGGACATTTTGAGGAGTTCCTGAACTTATTCCTTAAACATATTTGGAAGTGATCCCTAGCCTATGCTTACAAGCCCCTTCCAGTTACTCAGAAGTTTTGAGTTTGGAGTGGGAAGATTGTCGGTAGCAACAGCTTGACTGGGGGAGGAAGAGAGACCGTTGTTGGTGTTAAAGAAGTTCAGGAGATGAGAAAGATAAGTATTTGAGCAGTACTTTTGGTGGATACCCAACCTGTAAGAAAAAGGCAACAAGTTACGGTGTTCTTTTTTATAAATAAACACACCTGTTTTTGTGTTTCATTTACCTCTTGGTGTTACAAGAGTTCCCACTTCTAATCATTGGACCTAACAGCAGAAAATCCCTATGTCTAATTACACTATACCACTACTACAGTTCTCTTCCTCTCTCGTTTTCCACTGTTCCTCTTTTTCTTGTCTCAGCTAAATGGCTGTTACCCAAGTTTGCCTCTAAAATTCCAGCCTGCCATCTTCCCATACTTTATCTCACCAAATGAATATCTTATTACAACTATACAATATTATGATGCTAGGCACCCAATTTTAATGGCTAGAAAGTAACCATCCAATTACCAAACCCACTTAACCTAATTTTAGGTTCATTTGATCTGGGGCCTATCACAGACGCAACCAATCAAGGTTGGGATGCCACAGGACACATTCATTCATACATGGTCATTTGGGAAGGACCAATTAAAGCAGCGTTCCTGTCTTTGTGATGTGTGTGGAAAACTATGAAATAACAGTGACAGCTAAACCTCACCCATCAACTGCACTTACTTATCCAAAATCTGGCAGAATGTTCTCTATAAGTATCTGTACATGGCCTAGGCCATACACTGGCCAAGTACAGTATGCAGTCTTCATATGTCAGGTGTGCTCTTAGCTTCCCCCCAAACTCCAGACTCATTGAAGTTCAGGTCCGTTCTTACTGGGCTAGAACATTGGCTACAGTGAATTCCATATTTCTGGTTTTATCAGCAGACGATTTCACTTGTAAAATCCAGCTACACTCAGATGACAATGAAAGTACATACTGTCCATCCTTCCTAGTGACAGTCTATTCAGCAGAAGTGGTTAAAGAAGGAAGTAACCATGCAACCTCTCTAATGTTCCTTTTCTTATTTACTTTTTTTTACTGCAGGGAGTTGTAGCAGCTGAAAAGAGCAAAGGGGGTCAACTACTGGAGGAACCAAAGACGCTGCTGTTTAAAGGAAACAGTTTTAACCTCCAGGTGTCAATCCAAGATGTTCCACAGTTTCTGTGGAATATCAAGCCCTTCACAACATGTCAGGTAGGCCTGCAGACCCTGTCCTCAACAGAAAGATAAGCTTTAAAATCACTGAGCAGTGTGGTCATTTTTAATACAGTATTAATGACTGGTTTAATTCAATTACTTCTACATTGGCCTCAAATGTGAGTGAAATTCCAACAATGGGAAATGAATGGAAACAACATTAATGCTTTTTCAAATGAGTTGTCTCCATTTCTGGGGCATAGACAGCTGCAGTTAATTTTAGAAGTAATGGACACAAGGCAGAAACCAACCCTGGATAGTGTGGCAGTCAGTTACAAGCCACACACATAGTGATTCCAATTAACAATTACAATTTAACCAAAAAGTTTGGATGTCTTGAGAAGAAATGGGAGTGCAAACTTCACATAGACTGTGACGGGATGGGTAATCAAACCCACAGTAGCACTAACCTCTGTGTCAAAGCTGATAGAGCCATGAGGTAGTGTGGAAAAACTTTAACAGGGCGCCATACCCCAGAATGATTCGAGGAACCCTGAAAAATTGGTTGTAGTTCCAATTAATATTTTGTCATTTGGCTCCTAGCTTACTTTAAACTGTTATGTCTGTGTTTTGATTAATAGTCCAAAATTGTGTGTTTATGTTGCTTTTAGAATGTACCAGAACTTTTTGTGGCTGATATGTTTATACCTTTCCTAGTCTAGAAAAGTAAGAATAATAAAGAAAACATTCCAACAAATGGCTCCTTCTGATGATGCTTAATCAGGAATGAGTCACTGTGTTGAGGTCTTCCCTTCCACTTGTTGACAAGTTGTTGACAAGCATTAGGCCTACTGATCAGTTCAGCAGGCGCTCCCACTAAAGCCAGGCAACTACGCATCAGTAAACACATGATCATTAAGGAAGCTACTTCTATTGAAACATTTTTATGTTTATGTGACTGAATTATAGAACATGGCATACATCTATCCATCCATCCATCCATCCATTATCCAACCCGCTATACCCTAACTACAGGATCACGGGGTTCTGCTGGACCCAATCCCAGCCAACACAGGGTGCAAGGCAGGAAACAAACCCCGGGCAGGGCGCCAGCCTACCTCAGGGCTTAAATCTACCTAATTAAAAAAGATTAAGGAAATTGAGCAAAACATACCCATCACATATACTTATGTTTTCTGAAAGGTGTTTTGTATTTCTAATTATATTGTAAGGTTTCTAAATTCTTTTGGGGCACCCCCCAGTGGGACAACACGCCGAAGAGTGTTCCGAAGCGCGATCGCCAGGTCTGTGGAAGACAGCCTATCAGTTGCCGGGGCGACCACAGGCATCCAGCACTGTAGCAGCTCGCGAAAACAAATCTGAAAAGATTGTGACCGCACTATGAGCACCTGCTATCGATGGGTGATGCAAGGAACATTATAAAGGCAGGGAACAGTATTACTTGGCCACAACCCTGCCTGATTTCTGTGTCTGTGTATAGGAGAGTGGCAGATCCCGCTACAATAAAAAAAACGTGCTATTCCTGTTTCAAGCTGAATAAAGCTGGTTTTGCTAAAGTACTGAGACTCAGCCTCATGTTTTGGGGTGCAAGACAGGGACTCACACATCATAATATTTCTTCAAGCAATCTCTCAGTTTATACTGATGTGGAATGACCTCCCACAGCATCAGTGTCTTTTCTTTGCCAGTTTTAGTGAAACATACTGTCTTTTGAAAAAAGGTTACTGTGGTTACACACTGGAGAGCGTGGCTGCCACAGTGTTGGGTCAAGGATTCAGTTCACTACTTGGATGCCTTCTTTGTGGAGCTAGTATGTTCTCCTACCATATCTCTGCACCATACAGCACATTCTTCAACAATGGCGCAATCCCACAGTGGAGAGTCCATGTTCATTTGATCTTGGCTTCAATAAGACTAACAGCATAGTGCTGCACTGTGCATGTTTGAACTGCCTATAGGCCATCATGACTGTGTTGTATTGCGTCATCTTCTATCCATTGCAGTTACTGCGTAATTTTCAAATTGCCTTTACTTTTTGATTTACCCTTGTAAAATGTATTGCATTTTTCATCCCAGCAGACAGCACATCAAAAACGTTAGTACTGCTGTTGAGATTCCTGTGGCAAATTCCACAGACAAACTTACACTTTAACTTAATAAAGGAAAATTTTAATGGACAAAATAGAGGAAATAAAAAAGAATGATAGAGGGAGTACTAATCCCATTCAAGTCCATTAAAAATTCTGGTGATATTCTCTCATTAATTTAGCAAAATGTTAGTAGGAATATATTATGTAAGCAAAGGACAACTTAAAGAGGGAGCGCTGGCTTCCTAGAACTCGGGTCATACTCCAATTGGATTAATAATTCCTCTGTCAAGTTTATTTATTTCCTTTAAAATTTTATTTATTAGATTGTAGTTTCGGTAGTATATGTCATCTGTTGGAATGAAAAATGCAATGCATTCTATTATTACGCATGACAAACATTATGGAATGGACATGTCGAGAATAATGCCTTTGACTGATGGTTTTACAAAGGTACTGTGGACTGCAATTGGACTCATGTTGAATTAATTTCAATTAGATGGCACTAATGAATCACTAACTAGTGATTTATCATGGAGTGGACCAGCTAGTATTTTATATGTAGCATTGTTAAAGCCTATTATGAACAGCCATAAATTTCAATTGATCTCATGTTCTTTAACTTGCATGGGATTTCATGAAAACTAAGAAGTATGGAAAGCTTACCCACAATGCTCCTGCTCAGCCATCCCAGGTTGCATTGGCCACTATCCGGGGTTCAAAGTTTCAATTGGTTGGCCAATTCTGCTGCCTTGGCCCCCAGTGATTGTTAGGAGAGAAGTTCATGCAGTGATCCTGGATCATGGATGCTGTGAGAGGTATGCTTTGTACTGTGCAGCCATTGAAAATCCTGAGTACCAATTGGAAAAATGCATTGATATTTCAAGAGACAATGTCAAAAAAATGACATTGATGTATCAGGGACAGGGCACGCTGTTGTAAATAGAGATAACCAGAAGGCATATTGTAGTTATTAAAATAATAAATAAACTGAATGTATTCTTCCTTAAATAGATTACAAACCAAATGCATCCATCTGTCCACTCTTGAATTCTTCTAATCCAGTTTAAAATGGAGGTGGGGAGGCAAAGAGTATTTCAGCAGTATTGGATGCAAGAAAGGAAACATCCACAGATTGGGTCAGTTCCTCACAGTTTCACACATGTATTCACACTCAGCCATTTCAAATTCACCCAGCCTGCATGTCTATGAGTAAACCAGAAATCAATCACAAAAACTCCACATAAAAGGTGCCTGGAAAACAAGCCCAGAGAGGTGGAACTGTGAGGCAATCCATCCATTCAGTTGCGACTTCAGCAGCAAAGTGATAATAAGCCTCAGTTTTGCTATGAATGCTGCTGCTGGCATACTGCAAAATATATTAAATTTGAGCCACTTATTATCTGGCACGCTGGAGCACATGTCTACCTTTGTCAAAGAATAAATGGTGAAATTATTGAAGGCAAGCACTTCCTTGAGAGAAGAATAGTGCAGAAAACAGTGAGTAGGCAGGACAGCCTCCCCAAATGTGACGAAACAAGCGAAGGCGTGCATTTTGTTCTTTGACTGGTTGACCAATTATCATTCAATCATCCAGCGACTACTTCTGAGCAAAACAAGTGCTGAAGCTGGTGAGCAAGAAAGACATTGTGTCACTGTAGGGGAACCCTTTTGGGTTTGTATCCTTGTAAGATCTGAGCAGAATAAAAAATGTGCACTGCCTTATTCCTTCATAACCACCTTTCTGCTTTGCATGGGTTTATTTTTTCTTGTTGTGTCAGTTGTAATGGACAGATGTACTTTCCTTCGTTCTTACCTCCATTGCACCCAGTGCTGCTGGGATAGGTTCTAGTAACCCCATAATGAAGAATCTATGGCTAAATGATTGATAGCCTCGGGGACTTGAAATGAAAGCTCCAACAAACAAACTTTATTTATGTGGCACTTATTTACAGTAGACATTTAACCAACACATCTTTCTCCAAATATCTAAATGTCAGGTGATGTGCTCAAAGTCACTCCCTGTGTATTACAATCCACCTACTAGGCCTCATCACTGGTTTTGACATGTCCCCAATCAGGGCAGTGAACCTGGAGTAGCTGTCTCAGAAATATAAAGCTGGTATCATGGATTCTATCAGTTAAAGATGTATAGAGGCACCTAAAATAGATAAATGAATGCATCACAGAGTATTTTTCTATTAGATCCATATAATGTGAAAATGAATAACAGACTCAAAGGAGACAAACGCCTTGCTCCTTAATCTCAGAAAAGGAACTATCCGCATCTAAATGATGGCTATTATCTAAATTAAATGGCCGCCCCGGCAGCTCGGGCAACCAGGCCTGCAATAGAAAGAAAACGATTCTTTAGATTTTGCCAATTATATGCAATGACATTCCATCTCTTTCATTACACTGCTATTGCACTGTGATACAGAGATCAAACGCTGGATACACAAAGAGAAGTCTTGTCGAGACTGATTTGGTCTTTTGTACTCCTTGGTTCAAACTGGACCAGCAGTTCATTACTCGCAATGAAAACGAAAAGGTTATAAAAACAGGTGGATACTGCTGAGACAAGTGGTGGGGCTGTCGCAATTAATGCAAAAATGTCAGTGACCTTTAGAGCATGTTAACTCCACAGAGACGCTAGTCTATTAGCGATACGCACTGATTGTGAGATATTCCAACGCACGGCTACGCCATTGCACGGTGCTGCAGAGCAATCAAGGAGTGGGACGTCACCATCATGGCAGATTACAAGGTTATTTGGTTCATATGTAATTGAAATGAGTGACATTTGTTTTTGTTTACGACAGATTAGCAGAAGACACTACAGCCTCATAATGCTCCAGCTGGAATGGAATGTAGTTTGTGTGTTTTACATGAGCTCACATAACTTTTCTCATGCCTTCTTTTTCTGACACTTTGACTGGCAGTCTAAGGTTTAGAAATTGGATGTCCTCTTTTTCATGTAATGCTTGCATTGTTTACAATGTTGACTTTTTGGGATTTCTTTTAGTATTTAGTGTTATGCTCAGTCCGCAAATATCCTTGAAGATGGTGGGGGGGTGGCGGTATTCTTCTTAGATTATTTTAGTATAGCACACTTCACTGAGTGTAGATTTGGAATTGTGTAACATGTTTAGGGGTAAAATACAATTACAGACTTACACATTACGTAATCCACATGTATAAAAGTACAAATTAGTTTAAACATGTGACATTTCAAACTGATTGACATGAACAGATCGTAACAAAACACTACTTTTAAAATTGTGCTAACAAGAATTACTTATGAATAATTTGAAATCGTTTCTTTTTTTTGTTGTTGTTGTTGTTTGGTTCCTCCTGAAGACCCCCACATGTGATATATCATTCAACTTGTTTTGATGTCTAGTTACAGTATGTGAGATGGAAACACAAGCAGAGCTAATGAACTGAACCAATTCTTCAATAGGTTTGACTCATTCATGTCAGTACAGAACACCAAAAAACACTGCTAGCCTCTGTGAGCAAGCTGAGGAGGTTATGAAATCCCAACTGCCATCTGAACCCTGCATGACTTTCTCCTATGATGACATCACACCTGTGGTCTCCAGCCCCCCTCCACTCCCTAGACAACTGTATGTGTCTCTGCTGATCAAGTGAGGAGAGAGCTGGTAAAACCCTGCATAAAAAAGGCTTCAGGGCTGGATGAAATTAGCACCAGGGTGCTGAAAACATGTGCCACCCAGCTCTGCGGGGGGTCCTTCAGCACCTGTTCTCCCTTTCCCTGAGTTTGTAGAAAGTTTCCCAAACTGTGAAAAACATTCTATGTTGTCCCAGTGCCAAAGAAAGGTGTTTCCAGTAATCCCAAGATCTTCAGAGCAGTTGCTCTTATTTAATACATCATGAACACCTTTGAGAAGCTGGTCCTAAAGCAGCTACGACCCCTGGTTTCAGAATATTTGGATCCTCTGCAGTTTGCCTATCAGATATATATAGATGTGGAGGATGCTCTCATCTACATGCTCCACAGAGCCTGCTCCCACTTGGACAAAGCTGGCACCACAGTTAGGACTTTTCCACAGTTCTTTGACTTTTCCAGTGTTTTGAACACTATTCTGTCTCAAAAGGTATGGAGAACCTCACGGCTTTGAATCTTGATGCCCCCACAGTCGCCTGGATCATGGACTATCTAACCAACAGACAGCACTTTGTGAGGCTGAGGGACTGTGTGTCAGAAATGGTGGTGTGTAATACTGGAGCACCTCTGGGATCTGTCCTGTCTGTCTTCCTGTTCACCCTCTGACTTCCAGCAGCATACCAGCACTTGCTACAGAAATTTTCAGATGACTTGTTCATCAGAGGCTGCATTAATATTGACGATGAATCAGAGTACAAGAACGTTGTGGAGGACTTTGTCTTGTGGTGCAGGGGCAACAACTTGCAACTCAACATCAGCAAGACAAAAGAGCTGGCGGTGGACTTCAGTCATGCCAAGGAGCCTCTGAGACCTGTCACCATTCAGGGGGAGGGCATGGAAGTGGTTCAGAGCTACAAGTACCTGGGGGCTCACATGAACAACAAACTGGACTGGTCTGACAACACAGTGGCTCTGTAGTAGGCTTTCCCCTCATTGAGCTGCTTATTCAGTTCTGACTGCACCTGCTTTATTTCTTCCTTAACTCAAGATCTGAAGGCTCTCGTCTTCACTTTCAATATGGCTTTCAAGTCTTTTGTGATCCATTCCTTCTTGTTAGGAAAGCAGCACACTGTCTTTGTGGGGACTGTGTTATCCACACAAAACTTAATGTAGTCTGTGATAAGATGGCAGAGTCTGTCTATGTTCTGGCTAACTCACACAACATATCCCAGTCAGTGTTTTCAAAGAAATCCTTCAGAGTCTTCTCAGTGTCTTTTGTCCATTTCTGCACTGTCCTGGAGGTGGCTGTCAGCTGCTGGACAGTGGGTTTATACGCAGGTATGAGCTGTACCAAATTTTGGTCCGATTGGCCTAAAGGTGGCAAAGCAATAGAGTTATATGCCACTTTAACATTGGCCTACAACAAGTTTAGGCCTATTTTCTCTTGCTATACAGAAAAAATGTTAAAACGTTAAAATCCTCAGAAACTGTGGTGATAGCACTGGGATGGTTAGTGGTGCTATTGCTCATTACAGAGTATACAGTGTCTGTTGCAATTGTCACATCTGCCAAAGCAAGGATGTAAACTGCTAGCACAATGGCATATGCAAACTCTCTCGCCTTATAATAAGGTCGTAAACCCGCCGTGAGCAGCGTAATATTCATGTCACATACCTGTGCTTTAATACTAATGTGTCCAGGGTGGCACCATTTTTCATTCATAAAAACAACAAATCCACTTCCTTTCTTCTTGCCGCTTTCACACCTGCTTCTGTCCACCCACATGATCTTAAATCTAACTAACACAACCGCAGATTCCGGCATTTTATTCACCAGCGATCTTTTCCCATAATAATCAAAGATAGATAAGGTCTATACCTTCTTCTCTTATTGCAAACTTGGGCATCTACTGTTATTCCCTGACGTTTATGCTGTAGCTCTGCTGACAGCCCGGCAATTAGCTCTGGCGATGTGGTAGACAAAGGGCACAAGTGTTTGTGTCAGTCCCTCCTCACATTTTTGGTTATCTATGTTGTCAAAAAAAAGTAACAAACAATAGCAAACAATAATGAAGACAAACAAACATGGAGTTGCTGTTGCAGGTGGGCACTCGTGGCAGTGCTGGAAGTAATAACTATTACAAATAAATCACCAAATATACAGAAACAACCAGCCACAATTATAATCAAGTGTCTCTTTCCCTCCTTCTGCTCCTTTTATTGAGTCAGAGTCAGGAGTCAGCAGACTTTTTAAGCTGGTCCCAGGAATGCTTCCGGTGCCACAGTTTGTCCTGTTGGAAGCACTGCCGGGTCATATGGAAACCAGGGAGATCCTCCGCCAACAGCACCCTCTAATAGCACCCAGGGACCATGATAAGACTGCACTTCTAGACTCCAGTTCCCATGTATCGCTACAGGTGTCCAAACAGCGGGGATGGAACTGCTCCTGACCTCTGGCTTCCGCTGGTCCACCCATTATATGCCTCCGGCTCGGCAAAAAGCTGTTCTGTCATCCACTTGGCATGCCCATCTGTCCTCCATGGTACTTACACTAGTTATAAACTAAGAAACAGGCTTATTTTACAATCTGAATTATTAAAAAAATAAATATGAATAGACCTGAAATGGATTAACTATGGTCTACAGGCCACCAGTTTACAAACTTTTATTTTTTTAGCTATGGTCCGGGCAGGGTATAGTTTTGCACACATTCAGAAGTTGCGTCATCACTTTCGTATGCTTCACTACCACTAAAAATGAAGCCAACTATACAGTATAATGCAGTCATTGGCCGTTTCTGAAGAAGTATCTCTAATACAACAAATCGTTTTCTTTTTCACTATTCTGTTCATCCATCAGCTATCAGCCAGCTTAGTGACAGGAATATTTCTGTGAAAAACAAAGAACAGATATTTTTTCATACAAGTTACTAAATTTCAACTCCACTGGGCTGCAGCCCAGGGTAGCTCATAGACTGGCCATTCTAATGCTCAGTTATTATTCCAATATACATGGGTGCTGTAGCACCCTCAGAAACCCCTTTCCCATGTTCTTGTTTGGGCATTAATCTTGCCATGTTCTTGTCTCCTCTCTTTGTAGTCTTTACAGCTTTATGGATAAGACCTGAGAGTTTTTACTGATCAAATGCCCAACAGAAGGGTGCAGGTTACTACTCTAGGCCTTAGGATCTCTGAAGCCTCACTCTTGTTATTTGAATTATTAGATCAATCAATCAATTGTGAATTTCCCCTTTGGATTAATAAAGTATCTATCTATCTATCTATCTATCTATCTATCTATCTATCTATCTATCTATCTATCTATCTATCTATCTATCTATCTATCTATCTATCTATCTATCAATAGAGCTATGCTTAAGTCCTACCTGTCATCTGTTCTTTACTGAATGTTAGAAAACAAGACAACTGCCGTCCACATATTTTCTACAAAATGTATTAAATGACTTTTTGGGAAATTGTACCCAAAAGCAAAAAGTAAAGGAATAGATGATAATTAAAGTTTTTGTACCCTCTGCTCTGATAAACTAGTGGCTGCCGTTATCCCAGCCGCTTGGTGTGGTGTGATTAAAAAAACACCTACAGGGCATCCTCTCTGTACAAAATAATTATTTAGTTTGGAAAAGAGAAGAAGTCTGATTAAAGTCTTGCTGTGCCAGCAAACAAACGGTACGCTATCGGCCAGAAGCTGTGCCAGTAATGAGTGTCGGCCGGGTGCTGCTTCGGACACCACTGGATCCCATTAATCTGTTCTGCGCCCCTTATGCAAAGTGAGCAGCTCAACCTGAAGATTTCAAAAGAGCCATGCTGTGGCCAAGCAGGGGAAGAAAACCCCATCCTCCGGGACATCTGCCAGTCTCTGCCCTGACTGTGGATGAGTTCTTTCTAGTGAAAAATGTGCCAATTTAGCATAAGAACATGAAAAGAAGATTATTCAACAGAACATTTACAATGGAATTTATTTTCTTTCTTTCTTTCTTTCTTTCTTTCTTTCTTTCTTTCTTTCTTTCTTTCCCTGTAAGTCATAATAACCCCATCTTCTATCAAATAGTACTTTAATGATACAGGGGTGTGTGGATGCGTATTAAGGGCTGCTCTGTGGCCCAGGCTATGCAGGCATCACCTCTTAGTAAAGACTAAGCTGTGCTATCCATCAGAGATGGGTCTAAGTAATCAATGTAGACCACAGCGTTAACGTTTACAGTGTGCCATCTATTGGAATGTGTTTTGTAATACAAGTATTAATAAAATGCATTATTACAAATGTGTGTGATGTGCCCTATATTGGATGACAAATGCAATGCATTTTATTACTAAAATGTTTGTGAGGCACCATCTTTTGGAATGACAGAGACATAGCACCAGGACAGACACACAGACACTTGTCCTTTTATTAAGGAGGATGCTCAAATGTCATTTTGGTACTGAGGAAATCTTTCCAAGATTCTGTGCTACACTGAGAGGGCAGCCCCTTTACACAATAAAATATTTAGAGGATATGCATAAGATTCTGTGATATCTAGAATGAATATTTAAATCATTTATGTAAATAAGTACTGTAATATTCAGCAGTAAGTGGAATAGGATATAAAAAACTCACCCCTTTTGGTTGTTGGACCTTTGAGAGGAGGCCCCGCAGGATAAGTGGAGATGGATACAGAAGACCCCATCCATTTTGCCTATTTTGACATTAACATATATGTGAGTTGTATGGGGGTCTGACCAATTAGATGTTGCTGGGAGTGTGGCTGTGTCAATATATATGCTGTAATGATCTCCTGAATTAAATGCAGCTTTCAGATTGAAAATGAGGAGTCCAGTGAATCCAGCTAAGAATAAGTGGAGGTGAAATACTGAGAGTTGGACCTCCCTCAAACAATCCTGGATATGAAAGAACAGCAATTTGAAAGTGGAATTTAGAGGCACCTTCCATAGTTTAGTATAGCTAAACATATAAATCCATGACCTTTTTTTAAATTTTGGGTAACACTTTAGTTAAGCTACTGCAAAGAGGCATCTATTACTCATTTACTCTTAAGTAACAAAACCTTAATAAAGACTTCTTCTGGTATAAAAGCTCAAAACATTAGTAAAGCGGTTATTCGATAATGCAATTTGACCAACTAAAACAACATTACTTTGGAACCATCACAGGTTTCTTAATAGAGACATATGTCTCTTGATATTGCAACCTGCGAATCCTTCATATTAATAGGTAATTTGACCAGTATATAAAAGGGTCTTATTATGCCACAATGCACAGAGATGAATAACCTATCTACTGGTGTTTTATAGACACAATGAATCCTTTGTTAAGGTCTTATTACATAAGAGTAAATGAGTAATAGACACATTTCTGTAGTACCTAAACTAAAGTTTTACCAAACATTTAATGGGGGTCCCCTGCAGGATTCTAGGATAGGTGAGGTGATATAAAAACACACCCATATCTTGGTTGAAATGTCGATTTTACAGTAAACTGAGATAGATGTATAAACCATAGTAAATTTTA
This sequence comes from Erpetoichthys calabaricus, assembly GCF_900747795.2. Taxonomy (NCBI): domain Eukaryota; kingdom Metazoa; phylum Chordata; class Cladistia; order Polypteriformes; family Polypteridae; genus Erpetoichthys; species Erpetoichthys calabaricus. The sequence goes on from NC_041394.2 coordinate 95,545,887, forward strand.
AATTTAATAGGGAGTCCTCATTGGATTCTGAGGCTGTTACAGACTCATATGTAAAAGCACTATTATTTTCATGATAAAATATTCCAAGAAGACCCCTATTAGATTCCACAGAATTAAATGTATGGAAACATAACATTTTAGAAGGCTGACTATATTGAGAAAGGGACCCCAGTGAGCAAAGCTGGATATACAGTATAAACCATGCCTGTGATGTTATAGTCTGAATTCATGTGTATTTTATGTTTTTTTGTTGTTTATGTTATTTTTGAACTTTTATTCCCATTATGTTTGTAACTGTGTTCTGTGGCTTTAAATGTTCTGGGATGTTCTGTGCTTTGTGGGTGGAGCCCCAGGAGGTGGAGCCACCCTGACATAATTGCTGCTGGGTCTGCCTTTTGGCTTTATTTTGAGCCAAGAAGGAGAGATTCAGCAGTGGAACATTGAAGTTGTTAAGTGAGTTAAGTGAGTATTGCTTCTGTTTGAAGTTTCAGTTTTTATCCGTTATTGTTGCTCTGATCGGTGGATTATTCTTTGGTTTAAGTGTGTTGGGGCCCCATTGATATTATTTGCCTTTTAGGCAAAAAACGTTTTGCCTTTTGGAATATTTTTGTTATACTTTCTATTTTTTTACTAAATATCACTTATTTATAAAGATTCCTTTTTTGCCCTGTTCATACGAGTTGAAGGTTTTTATGTATTCTTCCTCTGGGCTTTGTTATATTTTTATCTTTTTTAGTTATTTAATCCAGCTCCCCGTTTTTGAGGTCTACTGGGCCAGAATCCTGCAGCTAACTGCAGTTTTGAGGCTAGCTGTATTTGGGGTGAGTCTCCTTGAGCAGGCTGTTTAGTTTGTGTTCCTGCCTTTATGGTCTCTTTAGCAGGCTTTACCCCCATTTTACAAAAGTTCCAATTTTGACACTATAATAATAAGAAGGCTCTACCATAGAATTCTGTGGTAAGTGTAGCTGGCATGTAAAACTCCACTCATTTAGAAAGTGAAATATTCAGAGGAGTGAGAGGATACACTGTTGAACTCCCCAGTTAGAGGAATATATAATAATAGAACTCCAACTCCAATGTGTGTCTTTGTGTTTGGTATAAAAATCCACACCATGGGAACTGATCTTTGCACAGATTCCCAATTTGTACAAGGGAAAATCGTAGGCTGGTTTTCATTCTGAATTTTTTGTCTTGGAAAACTATATTTAGTTACTTAATGATGTGCCCCAAGGAGACATTTTTAGGAGTTGGCACAGATTTGTAAAGTTGTTCTCCATTGTGAGTTTAGTCAGTGAAAATTTGGTTGGGGGGGAGAAAAGGTTTTCCTCCTGAGGAATTTATTTAGTGACAGCGCCTGCACTTTATTCCAGGGAAGGAGTGTTGGGTTACCCCTGTTAGTACAAAATCCATCCATCCATCCATCCATCCATCCATCCATCCATCCATCCATCCATCCATCCATCCATCCATTTTACAAACTCACTCACTTTATCCTGAGCTGGGTAGCAGTGAAGGTCGAGGCTATTATAGCAAGTAGAGGGCACAATGCACACCCCCCACACACTCTAGGGCCAATTTAGCATCGCCAATCCTAACCTAAACACTATGTCTTTGGACTGTGGGAGGAAGCTGGAGCTACTACTGCACTACTGTGCTGCACACTAGTATGACATATATAATATGCACTAGTATATATACAACCTGCTCATTTAGATAGTAAGATATTTAGACAGGAATATTGTGGGATTCTGCAGCAGAGAGAATGATTCATTATTGTAAGATATTTTGCTAAGTTGAATGACATATAAAACCATTTATTTTTAAAAGAAAACGGTATATGACTTGATGGCAAGTGGACATATTAAGTCATATCCATTTTCACAGTGACAGGGTCTATCCAGCAGGGGGATATCCTAGCTCCCTGGTTGGAATAAGTTCTTTTTTAATTGCGGCATGTTACATAACCTGAAACTATATAGATATCATATTAAAAGGCAATACCTCTCCCTTAGTAATACAGCGGTAAGAAATCACATAGGAGAAATAACTTAGCTTTCTTTAATGACGATTTACGCGGCATAACAGATGAGTAAGCCATGACAAGACTATTACTGAAGTGCGAGCTCAATGTATACAGTCTGCCATTTTCGTTGCTGTGCTGGAAGGATTTTTCAGGATCGGATGACATTATCTCCTATCCTTCAGTCGGCTTCAAAGGTGTGCCAGGCAATGTTCCAAGGCTTTATACTCTTTCTCCATGTACAGGCCCCCACTTAGGTAAATAATACAATTCCAAACAAGGCAAAGAGAGGATACAATTTCATGCTGACTCTAACACACAGAAATAGTGCATTTGCAGTTGTTCTTAACTTGTCTTGTCTTAAAATGCTTGCTTAGCAGTTCTAAATGATGAGCCCCTGTGTGCTAAATCTGGCTTTGTGTTAGCTGTACATGTGAGAAGAAAAGAAAAGCAGATTTAAAATATTTGCACAGAGCGCAGTGACATATTAAACTTGTATTCTGATTACAGAGGCGACCCATAGAAGTCTGTGACACATGAAATTGGACTTAGAAAACCAGGGCCACTTTAGTGCTGAAATGTTAAGAGGGGGCTGTCTTGTATACCCTTGCATATAAAAAATATATGTAAAGCACACTTGTTTGAATGGTGAAATATTGACTGAGATGCTAAGTGGAAATGGACATATCAAACTGCTAGTATGTTGACTAACAGGACTACTCGTCTACTACCTCCTACAGTGTAGCTTTGAAAGCTGAGCTCATGAGCTGGACTATGGGAGGGTCACCTAGGACAAAGCTGCAGCAGAGCTGGCCCTGGATGTGTTACTAAGAATTCAGAAAAACATACAAAATTAACAAACCATGGAAGTGTCTTTTTTTTTTAATTGTTTCTCCTTTTGTCTATGGCAGCGTTTCTCAACCTTTAAGTATTTACGACCCGTGTTTTCATAACAGTTTTAATCGTGCCCCCTTAATGTTTTTTTGAAACCCTAATAAAATGTATACCTATATTTTTTTGCTGCCGATACACTGCTACAAGTTTAAAATTTCCCTACGAATAGCGAAATTACGCCACATATGGCAACATTCGTGCCCCCTTTTTTGTTACTTTTAGCCCACAGATTGAGAACCGCTGGTCTATGGTTTAGTTTGTTTTATGATAAGACAATAAGACTCTTTAATTTTAGTTGAGGGGTGGGTAAGGAGGCCACAGTGTGTGATGACAGCCTAATCTAACTATCTTATTTCACAAGCATGGCACATTTTGTTTTAGCGCCTCTTATCTTAAATGAGTTTTAATCTTTTTAGGAAAAGGTAAGTCATGTTTGTTTATAAAGAATTGATCTGACAGGGTCTGCCACTTTTTTGATGTTTTGTGTATTGCCATGTGACATCATTTTCACTGAGGTCTCATTCTTTTTCAGGAATTTCCCTTTTCTGAAGTGTGGTGCAGCAATCAGAAGCCCCTGCACTGTGCCTTTTCTCTGGAGCGCTACAGCCCCTCCACCACACAGCTCTCGTGTAAGATCAGTGTCCGGCAAGTGAAGGGCCATGAGCAGATCCTTCAGGTCTATGCGTCTGTAGTCGAGGTATGGATAACTGTAGATTTAAATGTACCAAGTATTGAGCTCGAATCACACTGTTGGGTCACTGTGTGGTCCTGAGGGATTCAATTTGTTTTCTTGTGCATTGGCATTAAGAATCTGCTTAATGTATAAGAGAAGTTGCTGTACTCAGCAAAAGTGATTGACAGTGAGCTGTGCATAAGATGACTTGACAGTCTTTCTTCCTTCAAGATGTGTTTCTCCTTGTCTGAGGTAAAGTATATTATGTTTCCAGTCTAGCTGAGCATCAGGGTCAGCAGTAGTGGCACATTAAGCAGTGTGTACTGCACATCCAAGGGAAGGCTCTTAAAGTGTATTACTCTTGACTGTTGTGTTAAGATTGAATTATTATTGTCTTAATATAGAGAGACAAAGACTACATTCAATGGTTTGCTGTTCAGCTGGTCAGGGGATCGTTTTTTAAAAGGAGCAGAGGTTTTATTTGCACGCAACTAAAGGTGTCCCCATCCACTTTAATCAGTCAATCAGACTTACAGATTTTTCAAAAACTTCTCTCGATTCAGTCTCACAATTTTCCTGGCTGACCGAACAAAGATGCTGTAACAATCTTTATTGACCAAACAGGCAGAGTCAATGCCACAAGAGATCAAAAGCATCCTAAATTTGATCTAATCAGCTCTTGGTGTTACAACCCCGCGCCTGACAGCAAATCACCAAACTGGTTTTGACAAGACGTGATTTGCATCTTATTAAGTTTCACCTGTGGGGTCATTTTATTAGCAGCTTTTGCTTCATCAGCATCTCTCATTAATTGATAACAATAAAGGTCATTGTTCTATCCCACAGTCGTGATTCGACTCTCTAAACAGTTCTCAATAAATATTCTGCTATTGCCAAGCAAGGTAATGTTAAATCTTTAATATGCTAATATTACAATGATAAATACAATACAAGTGTCATGGAAAACACAGCACATACAGTATGGTTACAATAGCCCCGAAGTTAAGTACTGCTTTTCTAACATTTTTTTTTAAGGATGATCATTTATCCCAGCCCCAATATGGCATGATGGTGCTGAGTTTGAGATGGATGGACCAGGGTGTAAATGAGGGAGTGATCAGTTAGGTCAATGTCTCAACCTGTGTTTCCTCTTATACTGAGCAGCAACACACCACCAGTACGTAATAATAATAATAATAATTCTTTACATTTATACGAGGTGAGACACAAAAATAACCGGATTGGTAAAAAATATATATTTATTGATGAATTACAGCATTCTAAACATTGTCACCTTCTATATACTCCCTCTCCCGACCTCTATACGTATTTCCATTGATTGAAACAGTGCTGGAAATCTTCTTGCTTGAGGCTCTTCAACAGGCTTGCCGTTTCTGTCTTCACTTCATCCATTGAAGAAAAATGTGTTCCCTTCAGGTCACTTTTGATTTTCGGGAACAAGTAAAAATCACAGGGAGCTAAATCAGACGAATAGGGAGGATGATCGAGGACAAGAATGTTTTTGTCAGCCAAAAACTGCGTTATGGAAAAAAAGAAAATTCATGACAAATTTAATGTTGATTCGTTGTTCAATTTTTTTCACTCAACATTATCTCGGCAACTCGTGTAGCGATTCTTGTGCAAATACTGACTGGGCTATTCACAGGATATACCTAGCTGGTCGGCGATCGGCATGTGGGAGGGGATATAGTTCTATGATTCACGTACGGCCATCCTCCAGATGGTTTTCCAGGAAAGCCCCAAGCCCAGTCCGGTTATTTTTGTGTCTCACCTCATATAGCACTTTTCTCACTAGCCAAAGAGTTTCCGTGATTGGGGAGCCACTTTAACCACCACTAATGTTTAGCATCTACTTGGATGATGCAATGGCAGCCATTGTTTTTTTGGGCCAGTACGCTCACCATATACTGTATGAACTATTAGGTGGTAAAGAGAGATAGCCAATTAGAGACAGGGGATGATTAGGGGGCCAGAATGACTAGGCCGTGGCAGGCAATTTAGCCTGGACATTGGGATGCACTATACTCTTTACAAAGGTAGCCCAGGAATCTTTTTTGACCACAGAGCATCATGATGGTTTATTTGTTACTCATGTTCTCACGTTCACTAGAACATGATGAATTCTGCTTTAGAGTGATAGGAAAAGCCACTTTAAAAGTAAATTCTTTTCCTGCCACAAGCCAGTTATCCCTGTGATGTTTTTTCTGATACCTTCTGCTTAAAACCCAAAATCCAGAATGATTGTGACGAGCTGCTTTTACAGTCTGTACTCCTGCTGAAAATCAAGATCAAGTAAGTTTTTTCCCTTTAGCACTACTTAGGTCACTTGCATTACAGTATGAGAGGTGTACTGTCCCAGTGAAACTCCTCATCTATCACTCAGCTCTGAGTGGCTCATATCTGAGCACACAATGGGTGCCAGAAATTAGAGCCCCACAGGCCATACTGGTGAGTGAAAAAACAATAATAATGAGTCAGAATTATATATTTCTTCATATTTTGTAAGTTTTCTACAATGATGATGGTATTACAATGCACCCTAATATGTATTCTACTGACTGAAATCCAAGTAATGTGAATTGTAGCAACCAGGGGATACAGTAGATGAAAAACTGAGCCAAAAGTCATAACCGGAAAATCAAGTCCAAAGACTTCTCTAATAGAATACTATAATAATATAATACTAGAAATAAAAGCTCACTGTACAAAGTAGGCTTTGTTTTGAAACATCTGCCAATTTCAGATAATAGAACAACTTTTTAAAGTGTTGCATCATTAACGCCAATCGCTGCACACTCCAGATGTTCTCTGGGAAACAAAACCATGACAACCGTTGTTAAAATAGTTCACTTAATGGTGGTGCCCATGACAACATACAAAACAATTTTAACATTTCCAAATAACGCCTTATTACCGTATTTACCTTTGTACCACACGCACATTTTTTTCCCGAAAATTAGCATTAGAAAATCAGGTGAGCGTCATACACGAGGAAATTTTTTTCTGTAATGTTTACTTCTTCTGCTTGGGCTCTCTCGCTCGCTCGCGCGCACTCTCTCTCTCTCGCTCGTTCGCTCGCGCACACTCTCTCTCTCGCTCGTTCGCTCGCGCACACTCTCTCTCTCTCTCTCTTGCTCGTTCGCTCGTGCTGTCTCCCTCTTGCTCGTTCGCTTGCGCTCTCTCTCTCTCTCTCTCTCTCTCTCTCTCTCTCTCTCTCTCTTCTCGCTCGCTCTTTCATCATGCAACAAAAACAGAAGGGCATTTTGCGGAAAACGTGCCCTAAACTCTTCCTATACAATCACAACGTGCTTCGTACACATGGAAAATTTTTTTTGTGATTTTCTTTGTAAAAATTAGGGTGCATGTCTTACATGAGGGTGTGTGGTACACGAATAAATACGGTAATTTCCAAAATGGTGAAAATGTACTTTCCATTGTACCAAACCAACAATGCAAACAAGAAAGACGCAGAAAGAGGCAAAGAGAGGTCAGAAAATTTAAATAAACAAGTATATAAATCTTAACACTATGTTAACATTGTTAGCACAAAAGAAAGCCCCACAGAACTAGAAGGAAGCACTACACAGCCGCTCAGATCATGAAGACTGCGTGAAGTGCGTAAAGTGTGTTATGCAGGTCAAACCAACAATGAGGACAAAATTTAATAATGCATTTTATTTATAGGGGCACTTTGCATTAGCAGTAAATCTCAAAGTGCAACATAAAAAGATTAAACAAAGGCAAGGCAAGATAAAAACACAGATAAAACAACAATAATTATAGCATTCTTGTTAATAAGCTTTCCTAAATCAAAAAGTCTTTAGCTGTTTTTTAAAACAGCCCACAATCTGATGTGTTCTCAGGCTCTCTAGTAGGGCATTCCAGAGCCGTGGAGCAGCAGCTGCAAAGGCTCGGTCACCCATTGTATGAAGTTTGGTCACAGGGGGGCAGAGGCGGTAGGTATTTGTAAAACGGAGGTTTTGGGTTGTAGTAGATTGTAGTATAAGGAGTTCTTTAAGATATTGTGGAGCATTTCCATAGATACACTGGTGAGTAAACAAACAGAGTTTGTATTCGATACGGATATGGATAGGGAGCCAATGAGTGACCAAAGGATTGGTGAGATGTGTTCATATTTCTACACCCTCATCAGGATTCTTGCAGCACTATTTTGAATTTAGACTTTTAACAAAACTATGCAGCAGTGCTTAAACTGTATTTACTGCTTTCCATGCTATAATGTACAAAAAGCCGAATTTAAAAACACTTTTTCTTACCTGGTGGTGCTGGACTTTTGTGTTTAGTGTGACGGATATATATTTTTTGAAGAGATGTGTTGACATAGCCGCAATCAGATGTGTCGCTAGCTTTAGCTTTTATTAGGGGCTTGGCCCGACCTTTGACAATGCTGCTAGTCCTACAAAGTGTGTAAACGCATGGGGGACTTCCTTGGGTTTTCACACACTTGAAGAGCATGGGGATGGGGTTGGGGTTCCTCATTGAGTTTCACACAAGAAGTCCATGTGAAGGGGGACTGGGCTCTCAAAGATCAGGGGTTGGACATCTGAGATCATGGAGCAGGGTTGGTGGGGGGGGGGGGGTATTCTCAAGGATCAGGATTTAAAACCCCTAAAGTCTGTAACACCACGCATCAAATGACACCATTGGCTACAATCTGAGCATATCTGATTTGTCAGATTTAGTCAATTATGAATATAAGTGATATGATACAAAATACAGCCATCAAGGCACTGTATGCTAAACCATGCACAGTGTAATGATTGAATAATTATGTTCCACACTTATGTTATTCTTATCAAAGCCTCATATCAACAGCTTGCTGTTTGCTTTATATGGCCCCTTTACCTTCTCTCTGCTCCTCCATTGACAATAACCAATAATAATAATATCTCTTTGGCCTTCAAAAATCATAACCACCAACACATTCAGTTTAAATTTGTGCACCATCTATTTCTTAGTCCACATAATCATTTTGCAATTGCATTTCCTCCCAGCCTCTTATGTAACTTTTGCTTTCTTAAGGCACCCGACACCTTTATTCACATGTTCTGGGACAGACCTCCTGTTGTTTTCTTTTGAACAGTGGGAGGAACAGGCAAAAGAAAATGAACAGCAGAGATCAGTGGCTTAAAAAATAGGTGATGAACTTAACTAATTTTCATCCATAAACAGCATAAAATAAATACAGGCCTATCTGTTCTGGTGGGCCTTCAGGTATGATACGAATATTTACATTATTGAGTAAGGTTCTCTTATATGTGCAGGCAACTGATGTTCCATGTTGGCTCAGGATTCCTCACTTCCATATTTTTTGCCTGTGGACTGGCACTGGTAAACAGAATCAGTGTTAGTAGACTCGGTGAAGCTCCATGCTAAAGAGAGACCATAAATGCACATCATGTTGTGGTAGAGAATCTACTCATTTCCTTTGCATTTGCTTTTTTCAGAATGAAAAGGAACTTATTCCATTCTTCGCCCAGGCGGACTGCACTGTGACCTCACAGACAGGGCCCAAGGCCTTCAAAATCCCATATTCCATCCGACAGAGAATTTGCGCTACCTTTGACACAGCAAACGCCAAAGGAAAAGACTGGCAGCTGTTAGCGAAGAAGCTCAACATCGAAAGGTAAGGCAAAGAGACTAAGAAGCCATTCTAATTTTCTGTGTGATTCTTTGCTAGTCTCACTTCTTGCACTTTTATCAGGTTTTAAAAGTATAAAACCCACCATTGGCTCTTTAAACTCATGGATCACACATAGGTAAACATCAGTCCACTATTTTTGTTTAAAATAAAAGTAAGAAATGTCACCTCAGAATTCCTGGTTCTTCTTTTCTTTTGCCTCATTTCTTGCAGGTCAGCCCGTAACATTCAAACAGCCATCAACAAATGGCTCAGCTCACCCCTCTCCTTAGCAAGAATAATGTTGCACACTATTAACAGGTTATAACAGCAATGCTTGCTTTCATTGGCTGAGTAAATTAAAAGAAACTGGTGGCAGCTAACAGTCACACCTCATTACACCTCATGAAGTATTTTCCCTGGATATTCTCATATTACCATTATGATAATCGCTCTGGTCGTGTTATTATTTACAGAGAGCCATTGTGAGCTGAAAAATTAACCTGGAAGCTTGCTACCTCTGACATCTTTATCTTCTGCCTCCATTGTGCAAACAGACTAAGCAGTAGGTTAGCCTCCTGCTCCCCAGATACTCTTGCAATTTTTTTGTCACTGTTGCCGCAATACATGATTGTCCAGCCTGCCAGTGGTACACAAAATTTGTTGGAGAACTCAGGGCTGTGACTTCTGTTCTCATTGAATATTAACTTCCTGGACCTCTTTGCCCTTGTCATGTCCAACTTATTAGCCATGTATGTTTGCTGTGTTCATCTTTTGCAAAAAAAAAAAGGAATTTTATAACTGTCAAGAGACCAAGTTTAGGCTTTTCTTTTTCTGCCTTCCTACAGGCAGTGAGTCTCTCAACTTATAAATCTCCATTTGAAATGGGCAGTTGAAACCACAAATTTTATTCCCTTTATATATTGAGGCAGAGGTGAATGTGATACAAAAAAGAAAGAGTGGAAGAAATCAATATAACTTAATTCCACTGCACTCGTTATTTAAAAGAGACACTCAGGGATTTAAATAGAACTGTAAATTCCTTTCAAACTTGTAGATATCAGAAGCAAAAGTCTTGTGCAGTTAGTGCACACGGTTCAGTCAGGATTACCTTGTTGCTTCCATTCCAGCTCACAATCTGTGATTTATGTGCCAAATGGAAAATCTTCTCTAGACTTAGCTCCCTTGGCACTAGCTATACCAGTGAAGCTTGAGCCACAAAACTTTGAAAGACAGGAAAAAAATCTTCTTCTGCCCACGTGGAAATGCTGTTGGTAGAAAACCATGTCTTTCTCATCAGGCTGCCCTTTCACCAACTCCATTGCTGTTTGTCAGGGTTACCGGGTGTTGGCTAGTCCTTGGGACTGTTTAAACTGAATTTTGGAGATACGCCTAAAATATATACAGTATGTATACTACACCGCAGGTTCTATAAAGAAATGTTGGGGTGCCAACCTGGTTGTCCCTGTTCAATTCTATTAGCAAAAATAATAAAAAAGGCCCACTATGTGCTCCACTACAAGAACTCAAATAAGCAAAATAAGAAAGCTGTTCGGTTTGACAATTGTATGGGTCTGGTCAGGATGGAAGGAGTACTGTCCTGCAGTGCACTTTGTTCAAGACTGAATACCTCCTTCTGGCAGCTGCAGGATTTATAGGTAAGGGGCAAATTCAGCCCGGGATGGTAGTATGGTAGTTTGTGTGTGTGTGTGTGTGTGTGTGTGTATATATCTATATATATATATATATATATATATATATATAAAAGCCAAATACTACTGACTCACTCATCACAAAATCTTTCAAACCATGACAACTTGGGACTTGAAATATGGAATGTAGGTAACCCTTGGCACAGAGGTGCTCGAAACGGTTTTAAAAATTTTGTGGTCCAAGCGTGAAATTTCTTATAGTTTTTTAGACCCATTTGTTTGACTGTCTGCTTTTCACGAGAGAACTACTTAACGGATTTAGATCGGGTTTTTTTTCTATAATTTGCTTGAACATTCCGTTGATTTTGTGACTATTTCATCATGCTAAGTATCATAGTTCGCTTACGGTACAGATTTATTAGCGCAAATCCAAGAGAAACTCATTGGGCTGTGGGCAGGGGGGCAGGCCCTCCTCACTCACACTTCTGCCTCGGGGCATAACCTTAACTTCGCTTTTCTACATATTCACCTTCCTTTGCGATGCAATTATTCCAGTCACATGACACTCTCAGAAACAACCAATTACTACTCCTCCAGCCTTCACCATTTTCAATGAAAATATAAAAGTGTGGAAACTTTTTGAACATCCCTCGTATATGTGTGTGTACATATATATATATATATATATATATATATATATATATATATATATATATATATATATATTAGGGCTGGGCAAGTTAATGCGTTATTATCTCGTTAACACAATAATCACAATAATTAATTAATGGAAACAATTATTTTATCATGCGTTAACACAGTTTTTGTTATTATTATTATTTTGAAAGCCTCAGTCTTGCTAGCGATCAGTGATCGGTGATCTTCTTGTTACAGCACTTTTCGATACATTTTTGCTAGAAGGAAAGTTAACTTTGTTGATTTGACCTCGATCACCTGCATGTGCATGAGTAGCGAAGAGTAAACAGCTTCTAAAATGGTATGTGGAGAGATACCAAAGAGAAAGCTCAAAGCAAAATAATCTGTGGATGACTTTCTTCATCTTATCGCTGAATCGGACTCTGATTTGTCAGATTCCGATTTTGATGCAAGTGATCTGGAGATGTAGATTGAAAATGAAAGTGAGGTACCGACATCAGCTAATCGGTCCCCATCTAATCGTGGTGCTGAACACATTCGTGTAGCTGATGCACCTATGGCAACGTTCGCCTGGGAGGACAGACACTTACGATGACAGGTGGTACAAACCATATTGCTTCTCACAGTAACTGCCACCCCACCACACCTAGGCGGGCAGCCAGCCCACCGTGTGGGTTTGTGAAACCATTGCTTTGTGCATGTTTCAGAAAACTGCATTTTTTGGAAAAAATATTAGCCCTCAAGGAGTTGCTACTGAACATAGACTGTTTATGCTGCTCCCTGATAAAAGAAAATGTTCCTGATGGTATCTCTTCAGATAAAAAAGAAAACAGATTTAGAAATGATAACTTGCTGTTGCTTGGAAGTTGCCTGTTATAATGTTGTGATCGTAGCTCTGGACTCTTGAGGGTAACTTGTTTTTCTATAACAAACTAGATAAAACGTTAATGACCTGGCATTGGCAAATAGCTTTGGTTTCATATTTGATTTGATTACATTAATGTTTAAGTTGAGATTTACAAGAAATATTTTAACTGCTACTATGCAAAGGGAATACTGCTGTTAAAAAGCACCTTATTTGTTTAAAGTGTTTGCAAACCAAATACACAATATACACTACTTTTGAGTTCATTATTGAATTTTGCACATAACAAAGTGATTCTTGTGATTGTCTGCGATTAATCACGAATAAAAATTTTAATCGCTGCCCAGCACTAATATGTACATATATATATACAGGGAGATTCTAATATGCAGAGCCCATAGTTATAATATGTTACTCACTTAATAATGAAGCAATTCAAATTAAATAAATACAGGACATACCTCGATAGATGTGTAAACGATCCAGTCATATTCAGTGTTGGAAATGGTCGCCTTCTTCTTACAAACACAGATCAACACAGCGCTCCATATTGGCAAAGGTATCCGCAAGCATTGTGGGGGTGATGGCAGCAATTTCCTGTTCAATGTTTCGCTGTAATTGTTCCACTGTACAAGGCTTACTCTTTCCTTTCAGCGCTTCCCAAAGCAAGAAATCTAGAGGTGACAGGTCTGTTGAACGATGTGGCCATAGTCCATTTGAAATGACCCGATTTCCCAAAGAAATTCAGTTTGTGCCATGCTCAGAGCTGATGTGCCCCATCTTGCTGGAAATAACCTTCAATGAAATCATGGTCATCCAGTTCATTCACAAATAAGTCAAAAGGAGCACCATGCCTAACCCACTCGTACATTTATCCAGGAATACTGTGATCTTTATTTTGTTTTTAATTCTTCATTATTAAGTCAGTAATACATCATAACTCAGGACCCTGCCCATTCGAATCACCCTGTGTGTGTGCTTGTGTGGTGTGTATATCTATCTATCTATCTATCTATCTATCTATCTATCTATCTATCTATCTATCTATCTATCTATCTATCTATCTATCTATCTATCTATCTATCTATCTATCTATCTATCTATCTATCTATCTATATATCTATCTATCTGTATATCTATCTATATATAAGAGAACAGGCAGACCATAATAAAGAGTTTGGGTACCACTCTGGTAACCCTGCATAATTGAATGCATCAAAATAGAACAAGGCACACAATAAATTCCAGAGATGTCTTTTCGGACCCAACTTCACAACAGAACAGAACTAAGATGGCCAGTCTTCCGAGGCGGGTCCAGGTCAATGGACAGCAGAAATTACTTTGATACTGGTAAAGCCATGAGTCTTCCAGTTTGTGGAGGTAGGAAGAGAAAATTCATTATTACACAGTATCAACCCCTGGAGAAGTGGGTTATTACCATTACTAGACCCTTAAGCTGTCCTCTGAGTGCATGAGCTTGACAATATAGAGTATATATCAGAGGTACAGTGTGCCTTGGCCAGTCTGCTACATTTTTCATATACGGTAGCTCATTTGCTTGGTGCTGCATGGCCTCTGTGTTGGTTTGCCCTCTGAACCCGGAGCTTCTGTTTACTGGACCAAGTGTAATGCCTGTGTTTGACTGGTTTACAATAGGTGCACAATTCTGGATCCTGTGTAACAAAAAGGTGGCAGTAACGCAGCAGGTTCTTAGAGATGTCACTAACTACATGTTTTCCGACTCATCCTTCCCATTCAGTTATGATACAGTGCCTGCATGTGAAACAATGCAAATGATTACATGATAAGGGCACACATATTGCCAAAAATTCACCAAATAATAGTATTGTGTATTGTGTCCCCCACAAACAGCATACATCATACTTATTAAAAGAGTATAGTGAATGTCTGCTGGAGGCTTGCACTGAGCACACTGTTGGCAATTGTCACTAGATCACTAAAGACTCCTCAAGACTGGATAATGAAAAAGTGTTCATGTCAACATATGCAAAATGCTTCTTTTGTCCACTGCATCATGTGTAAAGCATGTTAAAACTGTTGCTAAGGGTTTTATCAAGTTTCAAGCAAAATTTGATGGGTACGGCGATGTACCATTACAGCAATGAGATCAGCTATAACTGACACCGACAAATGCTCTCCTGGCAGTATTGCACTAAATGATACTGTGCATTTTATTTGTAACAGATACACTTAACTGGTGTCTTTCAAATAGTTCTAGACACATTTTTACATTTTCTCTTTCCGTGGCACTCAAATTTGGTTTATTTTTGCATTTACCTCAAATACTGAAAATTATTAAGTCATAAGGGACCAGAGCCTATCATAGGTGCATTACATGTAAGACCCAAACAGGACAGGAATGAACCCTGGACAGACTGCAGCTCACACCCACACCCACATCATCCAGATGCTCTGGTTTCCTCCCATAGCCCAAAGACATGCCTGCTAGATAAATCAACATTACTAAAGTGGCACCACCATGTGTTTGTGTGTGTTCTTCCTGTCTTGCTCCTGATGCTTGCTGGGATAGGCTCCAGCTTCCCTGTAACACTGCTCAGGATAAGTGGGTTTGAACATGGATGGATGGCAAGGAGAATCCCAAAGTAACAAGGACATTACATTGTTCATATTGAAATGTGCAGTATTGCCACTAGTAGTTCTTCTGTTGTCTCGTACTTGACTAATGTCACCTCCCTCAGCTATGTGTCTGTAGTTCAGTGTGAGAAAATATCTTGTCACTTTTGTAGACATGTCATTGTGATATCGTGCAATGTTTCAGTTTCTGAAGGAGGAATTCTCTGCAGTTTACTTATTGTAAGCTTTTTCACCCACATGCAGTGAAGACACCTGTTAGACTATAAAGAATGGAACACAGGAATCTGAATTAACCCCCAAATTTTTTTTTCTTTTCTTTTTTATTTGACTCATTTCATAGTAGGCCAGCATTTAAATTATTTTTTCAATTTGTATGCAGACACACACAGTTCATCGACATGTTGGGCACATTTTTGTGAGTTAAAGAGTAAAATGCCTATAGTACAAATAAGTGACAAATCTCTATTAAGTTTTTGATGCATTGTTTTGTGTTGCAGCAAGGTTTTGAGGGTCTCCTTTTGTGCCACATAAGAGGCCTAGTGAAGCTGGGAATTACTAGCAATTATTTAAATTTAATGAATTTAGGGAAGTAATTATGAAGGACGTCTGAAAATCACCCCCATCCAGAACTAGCAGTCAAATTTGACAAATGCAAATATTCAAACCAGAATAACCCACCATGACAGTAATCAGCCAGAAATCAGTTATCACCCCTCAAGGAATCATTAGGAAGCATCTTTCAAGACGTCACCATAGTGTTGAGCAGAAATCATTGCAAAATCCCTCCGAGCATGGTGTAGGACAGAAAAATGAAACAACATCAAGTTTTTGATAAATCTGCTCCCATCTTTTGTGTTTCACGTGCGGCACACTAGTGTGGAGCAAGACAAAAGGCACATCAGGCGATGTTTGATTTGCTTTCTCAAGTTCACTTGAGAGGTAAATTGACTGGCCTATTCAGTTCATTGTTTCTTGCTTCAAGCAGATTGTACTTTTGCTATCTATGATGGTTTTTGTTTATAAGAGATTTATCTCAGATGTTATATTTAGATGCTACTCAGCAAGAAGATCTACTGTAGATTCAATTATAGATATACAGCAGGGCCGGCGTGCAGGTTAAACTGGCGCCATTAATTCTGTTCACATTGGTGACATAAGTGCTTCTTCTGGTTCAGGCAGAGGGAGACAGAAAGCAAAGACATGGGAATGTTTTTTTGTAGGCCTTTTGCTGCTCACAGGTGATCTCAGACAGATATGAAATTTAAACATAAAACCTTTTTTTTGGCTGACTGAGTTAACTGGTTTGTATACCGTGAATTGCTTCTCTATTACGTACCCATGAAAATCATCAGTGTTAGATTAACCCATAAAATATTCTGTATACGGATACATTATTTCCTTGAATAAACTTTTTAACTGTTAAATGAACTCTTCTCTGTTGTTGCTTTGGTTTACACCCTTGCTATTCTTCTAAATATTGTTTGCTATGAAAGGTACTGTTAAAAATGCCTGAATTCTAATTGACTGTTTTTGTTGCTGTAGCAACCTCAACAATACAGACAGTTTACAGACTCCTGGTAAAGGCCTACAATCTTAAAAAGTTTGCAGGCAAGTTTGTCCACATGTGTGCAGGATTTGATGTTCCTGCTTTGAGTCTCATATTTTACCTGAAGGACTCCTCCTACAGCCCATTTTGTACCTATGATCTTGGTTTAACAAGCCTTGGAAATTACAGCGGTTCAACTCATTGGCGTATGCCAATATGACCTGTCCACTTCCACTCAACCCAACTAGGTGTGAGTTGACCCTAAACGTGCACATAATGTCAGTGACGACTGTCTCCAGTTTTGGATATGTGGTTGAGCTGCACTGGCTGTCTGATAAATTATATAGCATTATTACCTCAATTGATGAAGACATATAATGCAGCTACAGATGGAGAATTGAAAAACAGCAGAGCCAAATCCAAAGCAGCATGGATATAAAGATGGGTGTCACTGCCAAAAGCATTTCTTCTGCCTTTCAAGCTTCACAAACAGAGGGTGCCAGTTGCTTAAATACTTAAACTTTCACAAAACAGTTAAGGAACAAACTAGACTTTCATTTACTATGACCCAAGTCTTTTATAGTTGCTTCACTTGCATCAACATCAGCATGTCCTACATGAGGATGCAGTGCTGTTTTGTGCACTTTTGTGCATGAACACATAACTCCAGTTCTTAAATCCTTACACTGGCTCCCGGTTAAGTTTAGGGCGGATTTCAAAATCCTCCTTTTAACATATAAAGTCTTAAATAGCAAAGGTCCAGTTTACTTATCTGAACTTATCATGACTTACAAACCAGAGCACACATTAAGATCTCAAGATGCCGGTCTGCTAATGATTCCAAGGATTAATAAAATAACTGTGAGAGGTCGAGCTTTTAGTTACAGGGCCCCTAAACTGTGGAATGGTCTGCCTGCTACTATAAGAGATGCCCCTTCGATCTCAGCTTTCAAATCCCGGCTGAAGACTCACTACTTCAGTTTAGCATATCCTGACTAGAGCTGCTGATTAACTGTACAGACTACATCTCTGTTGTTAGTCATTAGCACTAAATCATAAGTAACATCCATCCATCCATCCATTTTCCAACCTGCTGAATCCGAACACAGGGTCACGGGGGTCTGCTGGAGCCAATCCCAACCAACACAGGGCACAAGGCAGGAACCAATCCCAGACAGGGTGCCAACACACTGCAGGGCACACACAAACACACCCACACACCAAGCACACACTAGGGCCAATTTAGAATCACCACCTAACCTGCATGTCTTTGGACCGTGGGAGGAAACCGGAGCGCCCGGAGGAAACCCATGCAGGCACGGGGAGAACATGCAAACTCCACGCAGGGAGGACCTGGGAAGCAAACCCAGGTCTCCTAACTGCGAGGCAGCAGAGCTACCACTGTGCCACCGTGCCACCCTCATAAGTAACATGATAGTTATAATTTGTTACTAACCATTGCCATTGCCAAGGTTTCTTCCATTTTTTTCCCTACAAGGGTTTTTTTTGAGAGTTTTTCCTTGTCTTCTTAGAGAATCAAGGCTGGGGGGCTGTCAAGACAGCAGGGCCTGTTAAAGCCCATTGTAGCACTTCTTGTGTGATTTTGGGCTATACAAAAAATAAATTGCATTGTATTGTATTGTACTTTAAGCACCGTTTTTCTGACTTTGAACAAGTGAACAGTTCCTAAGATTCTTGGCCTTTGTTATGTTCACACAGGCCTTCAAAGTCAATAATTTACGGGCAAGTTCATAAAATAGCAGTATGGGCTTATGGCTGTCTAACTGGTCACTCACCTGACTATTCCTCAAGTGAAACAGAACCTCAGCCAAATACTGGTGATGGAGGGGGCCCAAAACTACTTTCTGTTAGTCCTCCAGGTAAACATAGTACAGCCATAATTGTACCCAGTAGTCTAGAATTTCCCCATTGCTGACAACCAGAAAGTTTGGACATGTTTTTGGTTTTATATATGTGCGGACCTAAATAAGCAAACACATACATAACATCTACATCTATGATTCTAAACTCCAAATAAGAACTGTTAAGTGCGTCTTGCTTTGTGTATAATAAAGGGACCATTTTCTTTACATTTTACATGCTATCTTGACCAGAAAGCCTGTAGTACTGACACCCTTCAACAGCGCTGGTCACCACCCATTAGGAGCTGATGGATATTGCCCATTGTTATCCATAGCAGGTAGTTGATATTATTAGACTTCAAAGGCCTGCTCGGGGGTCTCGATCAGTGTTCAGTCCGAACAATTGTTTAGTAACATAAATGACACTCCTTTCTGTATATACCATGGACTTTACCTCCTTTATACACATGGTCATTTACATTGCAGTCACTAAACAGTCACCTGTTTTCAAGTACACATATGTTATAGAATGATCCTAAGAAGATTACAAACAACAAAAAAGAAATACGCAAGCAGTAACTGAAGTTTTTCAATCCTAAAGTCTATGGCTGGCCGTCCATCCAGGGCTGATTTCTGCCTTGGGCCTAAATCTCCTTGAATTATTTTAAGAACAACTGAGCTATTAGCTAGGCACACAAGCTTGATGGACTGAATGGTCTCCTCTAATTTGTCGATCTTCTTATAAATTACAGTTACACCTGCCACCACATTTTGAAATGAGCAGACTTAGTAAATGAAGGAATGATGTTAGACTTTCAAAGGCATACATTTGAAGCTTGAATTGTGTTTTGTGCATAAAACCAGTACCGATTGATTCTACTGGGCCTGTGATGCAGCTGAGTGGAAGCACACCATGCAATGCATTACAAAGGCCCACATTGTACTGTCACATTCACAGCCTTATGACTCCAGAGTAATCAGTGGATCCGCAAATGCAACTGGCACATTCAACTCAAAGACATTTGTGATTTATTGATAAAAATTGATTTTAATCTCATCTTTATATTCAAGCAGATGAGTGCTGTTCAATTTGTTAGTGTTTGCCTTTTTAATTCAACCTGTCAGTGCAATTGTCACACATGCGTCTGCTGCATTATTTTGTCAGCATCTGTATTTTCACAAAGAAAATGAGAGACATTTTACACAATAAAGAATTTAACAGTTAATGGGGCAGCACTGGTTTGCATTAAGGTCATATGGCAAATCTTCATAAAAAGCAAAAAAATATGTTAGTAATTTTAGCTTTTGTATTGAGTGTCCAATGCACTGTTTAACTGTGTTTATGCTCATTTTACTAAGTTTACAAAATACTAGAAAGTAAAGTTTAAGTGTAAGGTCCAATAGCCGGAAGGACAGAAAAAACAACACAAAAAAACTCCAGAGGGCTGGAGAAAAAAATAAAATCTGCAGGGGTTCCAAGGCCATGAGACCCCCCCAGCCCCCACTAGGCATTCTACCTAACATACAGTAAATGATCTCAATCAGCCCTCATGGTTTTCAGGCTTCACGTGGAAGAATTCGACGATGAGGGTCATGTGGACATCTGGACTTCAATCCATCAATGTAGGGACTGCTTGGTGCCTTGATCAGATGGTGGTGGCGCAAATCACCACCACAGAAGTAACAGAAAAAGAACAGCAGAGAAAGTAGGGCTTAGTACGGATTGTGGAGCCATAATAAAAATGATGACTAATAACTGATATACTTAAATGAAGCTATAAGAAAGCCATGTTACAGTAATGTGTTTTCAGCAGTTTTTTAAAGTGCTCCACTGTATTAGCCTGGCGAATTCCTATTGGTAAGCTATTCCAGATTTTAGGTGCATAACAGCAGAAGGCTGCCTCAAGTTTAGCTCTTGGAATTATAAGCAGACACTCCTTTGAAGATCTAAGGTTACGAGTGAAAGGTGAAAGGCATTCTGAAATATAGGATGGAGCGAGATTATTTAAGGTTTTATAAACCATAAGCAGTATTTTAAAGTCAATTCTATATGACACAGGTAACTAATGTAGTGACATCAAAACTGGAGAGATGTGCTCAGATTTTCTTTTCTTAGTTAAGATTCTAGCAGCTGCATTCTGAACTAGTTGGAATCATTTTTTGGGTAGTCCTGAGAGGAGTGCGTTACAGTAATCTAGTCAACTGAAAACAAAGGCGTGAACTAATTTTTCAGCATCTTGCAAATTTATAACGGATCTAACCTTTGCTATATTTCTTAAGTGAAAAAATGCTGTCCTAGTAATCTGACTAATAAATGATTTAAAATTTAGGTCAGGGTCAATAATTACCCCTAAATTCTTTACCTCTGTCTTGACTTTTAAGCCTAATGGATCAAATTTATTTATAATACCCTCATTATATCCATTTTTACCAATCACTAAGATTCCTGTTTTCTCCTTTATATCACTTTATACCATTCACTAAATACAGAACTACTGTATCACATATGAAGATACAGAATTGTCCAAATACATTAAAAACAAAGTAGAAACTAATTAATATAAATGATAAACAACATCCATCAGTTAATGGTAGAGCTACTGCCAGATTGTAGAAGAGGAGTCAGGCAAGCCAGACATAGTCAGAGTCCTGGAGACCCTGGCCAACAAGCCAAGAGCCAGGACTTTAGTCTGCGGTGGAACACATTACATCACCCATACGTGTCCTATTTGGTGTCAAAGACTAATCTCATATACAGCATACTAGGATGTGGGAGAAAAACAGGAGCAACCAGACGAAATCTCACACAGCAATGGAGAGAATGTACAAATTTCATACACACAGTGACCAGCCTGGCAATTAACCTCAGTGCTGTGGAGATGTGAGATAGAAGTGCTAACCATCACACCACCATGCCACTTCTTACCTGATGTGCTCTCAGCAAACCAAACTACTTCTATTTATTAGTTGACTAATTTGACATTACTGTACATAGTGCCATTAACAGCATGCACCATCACAAGGTGCTTTACAGAGCAGAGAAAATGATTATGGTGCAGCATGAAATATATGAGATAGATAGATAGATAGATAGATAGATAGATAGATAGATAGATAGATAGATAGATAGATAGATAGATAGATAGATAGATAGATAGATAGATAGATAGATAGATAGATAGATAGATAGATAGATAGATAGATAGATACTTTATTAATCCCAAACGGGGAAATTCACATACTCCAGCAGCAGCATACTGATACAAAAACAATATTAAATTAAAGAATGAAAAAAATGCAGGTAAAAACAGACAATAACTTTGAATGAACTGAGTAGGACAATAAAAATAAGGTAAATACAAAAAAAATGCAGCAGGGATGGATACCTAGCTGTTTACCTGACAGATTTTAGACAGCGTGACAGCACGTATCAAAAGAGGCTACAGAAATCAAGCACAAATAAAGTATAAAGTATAAAGCTGAATACTTTGTAAATCGGAAAGAGAGAAAGTAACAGCAAGTATCACAAGGTGCCATAAACAACAAACACTATAATTATGCAAAGCACAGTAAGAATTAACAGAAAAGGATAAATGAATAAATCTTGCATGTGGCCTTCACAGCTAACAGACCATATCATAATATACAAAGTAGTATTAACTGTGCTTACCATGTTGAAGTTTATGAATAAATGGAAAGCGGGTTAAAAAATGGCCAGGATGGACACATAGGTTTTTGTGATAGATGGGACTTCACTAATACACCTAGAAAGAGCATCCCAGCAAGCTCAATGGGTGTTTGTCCAGACCTGTGGAGAAATAAGCAGATTGGCATTAAAATATCTCAGCAATATAATAGGTTTATACGTTTTAAGCAGCACAAACAGGAATACGCTAGTGTTAAAGGAAACAGCTTTGTAAGTCAGTAGTGTTTTAAAGACAATTTGAAACCTCGCAGGAAGCCAGGGTAGACAAGCCCTGTAGGTGGTACTGTGATTACAGCATTTTGCACTGTTCAAGACTGAGTCTGTTGTAACCTTTTGATGCCCCACACGGGACGACTGTTGAAAACAGAAATCCCACTGAGAGGCGATAAAAGCAAGAGCACTTAAGCATTAAAACTGCTGGGGTATCGGTCAGAGTCTGATGAAGATTCTGTATTCTGCAGAAGAGGTCATGCTTGCTGAGGTACTGCCCTTTCATTTGTAACACTTTGTTGAAAATCACATTACTTTGATTTTTTACCATTCTTAACTTGGCAACAAAAGGACATTCAGACATCACAGAGGAAAATTGCACTTAGCTTGACTTAACTTTTTACCCGTACGAACCAATCTTGGCACATTTTTACTATGCCTAAAATCCAATTACTAAAACCTATTTTCATTGTCTGATATCTCTGTTTGCCTAATTCTGGTTAGGTTCAAACTTATGAGACCATTTCAGTTGTCTGGCTAATCTGAAGTAAGTAATTCATTCTTTTTTTCTGGTGCATAAAAACCTAACCAAAATAACCCTATCCCTAATGCTAAGTTGTTTCTAGACATACCCCACAACATTTAAAAGGACATGGCATCCGTTACTTTAGTTGTTTCTGAGCAGAATCAAGAGTCTTGAAATTGGAATAATGATGGCATTTTCCATGAGAAAAGTGTTAAACTGTGCAATATAATCTTCACTTCTCTGACTGTCTTCTGTGACCAGCTTTTGAGTCATAACTGACAGTAGCTTGAACTATGAAGCCTGCACCTCTGTAGTAGTGACAACTTCATTTTATTACCTGACTGGCTGCATTACCCAACTTCGCCTGGGAAATTTCCTAAGACAATGGGCCTCAGTTATATTGCTGAGTGTTAATCACATGTAACATGTTCTTTTCTGTATACATAATTTTTTGGGTCTTTTTTCCAACACCCAGGGCCTAATATCGTTAGTTCACTGTAGCTCCTTATTTGTGGACTTAACATACCATTTTCTAAACCTGCTTAATCCTGAGCAGTGTCTCAAAGGTGCTGGAGCCTAACCCAGCAAGCTTCGAGTACAAGGCAGGAACAATTCCTAGACAGGGGACCAGGCCATTGCAGAATAAACACATACGCATAGACCATAGCAGATTTACAGCCACCAATCCACCTAATCTGCATGTCTTTGGGAGAAATTGGAGCACCCAGAGGAAAGCCATTCAGACATGAAGCCTTGGTCTATTTACTATGAGGCAGCAGCACTACCACTGCACCACCATGTCATCCACTCTTGAACATGCTACATACAATTGCACATGAGTAAAACACTCCTGCTGTAGATCAGTTCTTGCTTTTCCTAGTGATTTGGCTTTTGTTGATGGTCATTGCAAAACACAAGTTTAAAGGAAACTTATTCTTTTGAATTTAAACAGGTAATTAGTAGGAATAATGGTCATTTTGGGTTTGAATATAATTTCATCCTGTACCAGATCCTGTAAAAGTGATAGTTTCAGTGAGATTTGAATGTAACCCTTTGATCTGTAATCTTCTAGCATTAAAAACTTTTGGAGAATTTAGACCAAAAACAATATACACTGAATCCTGGGTTCCTTTAACTTATTACATACAGCGTTGACGTCTGCAGGTTGCATATTTAACTTGTATTGTACAAAAAAATGAGTGAAAAAAAGAAATAACACTGTGAACTATGTACAATGTCCACCTCCTTTATGTTCTGTACCTGGAGGACCCCTTTAGTGAGCTGTGCAAGTATTTAGCCTGACCAAGGCATGCTGTTGCTCCCAACTTGTGTTGTACATAGATAACTCGAGGTGACCCTCCCATTACCAGAGGTTTGAATCTGCTGGTATCCCTTAAGATATTTCTCTTTAATAGATCACCTATGCCACTGGCCAACACAGTGTCCAAATGCCTCCAAAGAAGTGACTCCAAGGCAACCACCTAAAAGCCTGTGTCATGGGTCAGTCCACACAATATCACTGTGGCCATGGTTCAGCAACCTGTGTTGTCTATGTCAGTGGTCTGTCCTTGCTTGGATTTGATGACAGAGTCCAATCTTTCTAGCTGAAAGAGCTTATAGTTCTCCATTCATCAACACAAATAGGTGTGGTTCTCCAGTGCTTAACCATTCTAACTTTAGATATTGCTCAGGCAAACACAAAAATACATCTTTTGAGATTTTGCTTTTTTCTTTTTCTCATTTTAGCAGCCCATATTTTCCTGTGAGTTGTTACTAGTTATATCATGTAAAGATCAAATGCAATAAATAATAAAACTGTGAAACTCTGCTGTAAAATATTGCTAAGGACCACGTGCAGCATAACATAACACACTTTCATTGCAGTCCCAAGGCTAATACATTGTTAATGCTTTAGGGCACTGTGTAGTTATTTTTGAACAGTTGAATGCTAGTCCAGGGCTAGCAGAAGTACTGTACAAGTGTACCAGAGCCCAGATGCCTAACGGACATGCATTAAATAGGGATAGTCCCGATAGAATAAGCAAGCACACTTTTTAACTGGGTGTAAAACTCCACAAATTACTGCTCTATTTGCTGTCTAAAATTGTGTCCATTTTGCTGCAATGCTGCTGATGGTGACATGTACTCTTTGGCCAGTCTGTGACACACACACACACGCACACAGTCATTTATGCAATATTCTTCTCTTTGTATTCCTGGCACTGTTTAGTCTGCTTTGTTATTTGCCATAAGGTATAGCAAGAATGTAATGGGCATAAAGAACCCTGATCTTATTCACAAAAAAAAGTTGCATTGCATAGTTTCTCCTTTAGTCTTTTACTGCATTATATTGTTTTCTGTTGAAGTGAAATGATGTCTGTAATTCCATGAGGAAGCAACAAAAGGATAAATGAAGTGGAGAATACAATATTATTTATCTTGACTTTCAGAAAGCATTTGATAAGGTGCCACATGAGAGTTTAGGGATCAAACTAAAAGAAGTGGGAGTTCAGGGTGATGTTTGTAGATGGGTGCAGAATTGGCTCAGACACAGGAAGCAGAGGGTGATGGTGCGAGGAACCTCATCAGAACTGGCCGATGTTAAGAGTGGTGTTCCACAGGGGTCAGTGCTAGGGCCACTGCTATTTTTAATATATTTATGTGATTTAGATAGGAATATAAGTAACAAGCTGGTTAAGTTTACAAATGATACCAAGATAGGTGGATTGGCAGATAATAATGAATCTGGTAAATCATTACAGAGGGACTTGGGCAGCATACAGACTTGGGCAGATTTGTGGCAGATTACATTTACTCACATTAAATTTCAAGTATTACACGTATGAGAATGGGTATAGGAGTCGCAGTGGACTCAACACTATCAACTGGCATGCCAGTGTTAGCCTTAGGTTACATAGCTGCTGAGGCCTCATCTGGAGTACTGTGGGCAGTTTTGTTCTCCAGGCTACAAAAAGGACATAGCAGCTCTAGGAAAGGTCCAGAGAAGAGTGACTAGGCTGATCCCAGGGCTACTGGGAATGATTTTTAAAGAAAGATTAAAAGAATTGAGCCTTTTTAGTTTAAGTAAATGGAGATTAAGAGGAGACATGATTGAGGTATTGAAAATTATGAAAGGAATTAGTACAGTGGATCTTACTTTACAACGAGTTCAACAAGAACATGGCGACACAGAAAATCGTTATGGGTAAATTTCACATACACATTAGGAAGTTTTCATTCACACAGAGAAACAGATACATGGAATAGGTTACCAAGTATTGTGGTAGAGAGTAGGATTTTAGGGACCTTCAAATCTCAACCTAATGTTTGTTTGGATGAACTAAGTGTATAGCACTGGTGAGCTTTGTTGGGCTGAGTGGCCTGTTCTTGTCTAAGTCTTTCTAATCTTTCTAATTTTGCAGTGCTTAGTGCTGCTTCTTTATATTTTCAAAGTACAGGGTTCAAATCCCAAGGCCATGAATGTAAAGTTGGAACATGTTTACCAAATCCAAAAGATACTTTATGCTACTTTAACTAGCAATTTCACATTTGTCCTCGTATAAGAGAGTGTTCATTTAGACTGCAACTCTGACACCCAATACTGCTAGGATTTTCTCTAGCTCCTTATTTTAAACTATATTTAAATAAGGTTATGGATGGATAGATGCCATTTTAACAATGGTACCCATATGAATGTTTTTAAAAAGCTCTAAAAATAAACAGAGGAAAAACTGAAAAAATGTTGGGGCCCCAAATGGGAAAAGCCCCATTTAATGTGGGGGGATTGAAGTCTATGTGTGCTATGACACCACCGGCATTGCTGAAAAGTCAAGCATACTTCCATTTGAGGTCATTAGAGATACTTCTTGAGCCTGGCAGAGGTCCTCATAAAGTATATTACAGTGTGAATGGCAGTGAGCACAGAGGAAGGCTATGTTCTCAGATCTCCATCTGAGTTGGTAACTTCTAAACTGTAGAGGGTGCAGATGAATATGTGAGCTCCCTTGCATCTTCAACCAACTTTCGTGATTTCTGTTATGAAACGTGAACATACAATACCACAAAGTTCAAAGACTTTCTGAAGTAAACAGTTGCTTTCCTGACTTTTAATTTCTTTTAGCAATTACATAACCTTTTACAAAACAGGCTGGTATATAAGTAAAAGGTGAGAATTGCAGCAGCTGCTGTTAAGGAAGAATAGACAATTTGCAAGATTCACAGTAAATAAAAAATAATACTTCTGAGATAAGTGTGTTATGGGCAAGAAAAAAGATGAAAAATTCTGAAGAATCCATGAAGCACACCTATCAGCTACAACATGAAAGCCGTAATATTCTGCTGGTTCCACCTCATGTCACCAAAACAGCTCTGACCCCTTGATGCATGAACTCCACAAGACCTCTGAAGGTTCCCTGTGGTTTCTGACACCAAGATATTAGCAGCAGATCCTTGAAGTCCTGTAATCTGTAAAGTGGATTGGACTTGTTTTTCCAGCACATCTCACAGATGTTCGACTGGATTGAGATCTGAGGAAATGGGAGGCCAAATCCATAACTTGAACTCTTTGTCATATTCCTGAAACCATTACTGAATATTTTTTTCAGCATGGCAGGGAGCATTATCCTGCTGAAAGATGTTTCCATGAAGGGGTGTATGTGAATTTCAACAATCTTTAGGTAGGTGGTACATGTCAAAGTAACATCCACATGAATGCCAGAACCCCACAGAACATTGCCCAAAGAACCACCAGCTTGTCTTCCTCCCATAGTGCATCCTCCTTCCATCTCTTCCCTATGTAAACAAAGTACACACACTTGGCAGCCCACGCAATCTAAAAGAAAACATGATTCATCAGACCAGGTCACCTTCTTCCATTGCTCCATGGTCCAGTTCTGACACTCATATGACCATTGTAGGTAGGTAGGTAGGTAGGTAGGTGGTCAGCATTAGCACTCTGATCGGTCTGCAGCTACACAGCCCCATACCTAGTGAGCTGCAATGCCCTGTGTGTTCTGATACCTTTCTCTCATGGCCAGCATTACATTTTTCAGCAATTTGTGCTACAGCTGTTTTTTTGTGGGATCGTACCAAGCAGGCTAGCCTTCACTCCCCACACGGAACAAATGAGCTTTGAGCACCAATGAGCCTGTCACTGGTTCACCAGTTGTCCTTACTTGGACCACATTTTGTAGGTACTAACTACTGCTTTCCAAGAATACCCCACAAGACAATTTGGTCCTTGTCAAAGTCACTCAGATCCTTACACTTGTCTGTTGTTCCTGCTTCCAACTGATCACCTTCAAGAACTGACTGTTCACTTACTGTCTAGTATATCCCACCCCTTGAGAGGTGTCATTGTAACAAGAAAATCAATGTTACTCAATGTACCCAGGCAGTGGCTTTAATGTTGTGTCTGATCTCTATATGGATACGAGCAAAAAGCGTTCATTGAAAGGCAAATAGCTAGGGAGGGGGCTGTTTTGCAGGTTCCTCTGCAGTTTAATACCATGTGTTTCAGTGCTTCTCGTTTTTTTATTTTGATTTCCCCATTTTACAAATTGCTTGTCAGATGCAGCCAGGAAAGAATACATGCCAGGGGCATTCTACAGGGTGCACATAGATGTCTGGACTATAAGAGGTCCTCCCATCAACTGTAACATTATTTTAATTCTAGCTCCTAGCCAAATTTCATTCAAACCAGCATGGCAGATTAAGATTGAGAATCAACGTTTAGTTCTTTAAAAAAAAAGTAGCTGTTCACCTTTAGCACACACATTACATGTGGTGTCATATCCCGGAACAATTTAGAGTCAGTGATGAACCTATTCACATGTCTAAATACTATGTGGAATAAAATCACAAAACTGTCAAGAAAGTGTGCCCCACCAGTCCAGCATGGTTTAAAACAGATATCTCAATTTTGCAAGGCAAAATAAAAAGTAGAAACACACTAGACAGCTCATTTAGCATATAATCTTTATATTTCTGACTAATGGCTCTCATTACTTTACCTGTGACAAAGATCATTCTGTGGTGAAGTTGTCCAGCATGTACTTCTTAGTTTGGCAGCTGCTCTTCTGAGCCACATGCACTTTTAATATTAATAAGGATTACATTAATACATCACAGGTAAGAATCACAGTCTCTTTGAGTGAAAAGACTCAAAAAATGTTTGAGAGAATTCCAGAAATAATCCAACAACATAGCCAGACAACAGTGCCATGAGGATGACTGACACCTTTAAGAAAAACCTGCCATTTGCTAAGTGTGCCTGAGAGGTTTTGCAGGTGTGTTTTGAGGAAAAAGATGCACACCTTGTGATTCAGATATTTCAATGCACACTGTGCAAGCTACATTTAAGACTTTCTTTACCAGCAAGCAAATGAAACATTTGGCCACATGAAAAAGGCTGCAGCGTAAAAATCGGCTCTTTTGACTTTGTTTCTAAGGAAGCAGTGCCCCACAGTGGAGACACATGTGAACTCCATCCAATGTTTTAGTTCTTATTGACATCCACATCAAAGCAAACCAAAGCACCCTGATCTTCCATTGGATAAATCCCAACTTGACCTGGGAAAACTGATGTGCTCAACCTCAATTACACTTTGTATATGTGGACTGCAATATTATCAATATCCCTGACTGTTTTTAATGCCATTGGGAAGTAACCCAGTAAGCTAGAAGAGAATACATGACATAGCACAAAGAGAGTTAGAATGGGGGTCAGACAGGTCATAATTCATACAAATATGCTTTTAATGTATTGTTTTCTGTTCATCCATCCATCTATCCATTTTCTAATTTGCTTATCTAGTTCAGGAGTGCCTATCCCAGTTTCATTGGTTTCAAGGAGGGGATCAGTCCTGGATGGCCATGTATGAGTGAGTGAGCACTGGCACCCTGTTCGGAGATTATTCTTGTACGTTGTCCAGTGCCTCCTGAACAGGTTCCAGCTCCACATAGCCTTGAATTAGAATAAGCAGATTTAGTGAAATGGATGGATTAATGCAAATTTAGTCTCTGTTGAGGTCTACTTTACTTTGACTTAATGGATCCTTACTTTTGTTTCTGATTGCTGACCTGTTGTTATGCTAGATCTGACCAACTCCAACCTCTTCTACCTAAATACAATCTATTTGTCTACTTTATTAGGTATACTTATGTCAAACTGAGTAGGACCCCCCTTTCCCTCTGGAACAGCTTGAATTCTTTGAGGTATGGATTCAATATGGGGCTGGTCACACATTCATGCTATGAACCTTCTGTTCCACCTCATCCCAAAGGTGCTTTATTGGATAAAGATGTGGAAAAACTGAAGTCAGTGTCATGTTGACAAGACCAGCTTTAGATGATGTGGTCTCTCTGACATGGCATATTATGTGCTGGAAGTATCCAGGCAGTGGTCAAAAAATGATGGACATGTCATTTCAGTGACACTCAACTGGTATTATGAGGCTTAATGTATGCCCAAGAAAGCAATCCCCTCAAAACTACACTACCACCATCAGCCTGAACTGCTTATACAAAGTAACATGGATCCATGCATTCATTATGTTTAATCCAATTTCTGATCTTGACATCGTTATGTTGCAGCAGAAGTCAAAATGTTTCCAACCATACAACATTTCTTCTGTCTTCACTCATCCATAATTGTTGATTATGTACCTACAGTAATCTGTTATTAACTGACAGGGGTGGAACCCATTGCAATCTTCTTCTGCTATAGCTGATCCACTTCAAGATCCAATGCATTGTGTTTTCAGAGATGCCCTTCTGTATACCACTTTTGAAGAGAATGGTTATTTAAGTATTTGTGGCATTTCTTTTAGCATGAACAAGTCTCGCCTTCTTCTCCGATTTCTGTCACTAACAAGATTTATAGCTATACAGGGTCATTATTGACATATGTACAGACTAAAGTGAAATTCTTTTTTGCATTTATGTTTTCATTTGAAGGTCTTCCACTTACTGGATGTTTCTGTTTATTACACCGTTCTAGAAGACTGTAGCATGTGAAAATCCCAGGAGGACTGGTGTTCCTCAGATCTTGAAGCCATCACATATGCTATCAACAATGACGCTAGTCAGAGTCACTTAGATCATTCTAATGTTTGATCAAACAATAACTGAAACCATGTCTAAATGCTATATACACTGAATTGCAGCCACATCATTTGCTGATTGGAGAAGCAGACATTTCGAATCTAATAAATGGGTGTACCTAATAAAGTGGACACTTGCTGTATAAACAACATCATTTGATAGACCCTAACTACAAATTTATCCAAAAGTCCGTCTAAAACATGTCATGGCTGGTTGCAGTAGGATTGGACATTCAGACAGTGGTCATTGATCCATTATCCACACAGACTATATTAAAGTGCTTCCTGGAGTGTGGAAGAGGAGTACTTCAGCAGTGGGTAAGGACATGTACAATTCTGTTAGAAGTGTTGAAAGCCATTCTACCGTACATTTGTCCATCATCCATCAATTCTTGTGTGATACACTGTGTTGGTGAAAAGCTGATAAGGTCCTTTTTGAGGAAGGTGATGGAGCATCTTGTGAACTGCTACCTGCAGGCATTACTAGTGGGCAGCTGATTCTTAATCCTCATTGAACTGAAACTGTTTTGTCATTCATTCTCTTTTAGAAACCTATCATATTTTGCCAAACAGAAGAGCCCATCAGCTGTCATCCTGAACTTATGGGAGGCACGCCATCAGGACAACGGTGATCTGGACTCATTGGCAAGTGCACTGGAAGAGATTGGAAAAATCCATGCCAAAAGCCCCAACAGCACTGAAGATCTGACAGAAGATTGCAGCTAAGGTGTTTCCACCCATGATGGAAAGAAGAACAAAATGAGGACGAACAAGCAGAGATTTGCTGTCTGTAAACTTCTGCTACATCCAGGTCTAGCTGCAGTAGACGAAGAGAGGGAAAGAAACAACACTTCAGAGGTTCAAGGTGGAAAATGGAAGTGGTGGCAGCTGGCTGGTATGTGGCCAGGGCAGTCTGGCAGGATCCTAGCTACCGGACAGACTGACTGTGGCACTCCGTGAGACAGAGAAAGGACTAACAATGTTTTCTCATTTCAGCTCCTGTCTCTGGGGTCCAAAGTTGAGGCCTCAGTACTCGGGAAAGCTTTTCTTTTACTGGCTTCACATCTTTTGTTTTCATTTTTTTTTCTTTCTTATAAGGGACAGCTACTTCCTTCTACTAAGCTTCAGTCATATTTTAAGTATTAGTATGAACAGGTATTTCCTGTGTTTAATGTCGCAGTCACCAAGACAAGTGTTCCTTTAATGCTATTTTGCTGCCAGTTAAGGACGTCGATTCATATGGCCTTGTAGAATGGCCTGTCAGATACTAATCTACCCTTTAAGCTCCACACCCTTGGAATTTGAAAATCTTTATCGGTGACATTTACAGACAACAACCAAGATTTCAGGTGTTACATCTCCTGCCAGGAGCAAATGACTGAAAATGACAAATTAAGATTAAAGAATAATATTGGACTGTTTCTGAGAGATTAAATTTGTTGCATTTATGTAAAGGGGAAACAAAGAGGTTGGGGATGGCCAGCACTGTCCACTCACTATATTACTTTTCTTATTCAACAAAAAGTTTTCTATTCCCTTCAGGTCATTTGTTAGGTCAGTCCCCCCAGCCACCCCAGGGCCTTTCTTTGCTCTTGCACCTCCATCTACTTTTTCTTTCCTCTTCAGTAATTTCACTTCTACGGTTTCTGGGTTTTTATTACAATATGCTAATTCTGGCAGATGCAGAGGTAATGCCTAAGGAGTAGTGTCCCTCCTCTGTGGAGCATATGAGACAGAATATTTTTAATGGCGCCTCATTTCAAAGAACCATAAAGAGACTTACATTTCATTTTGAAAATGTGTGGGCCTAAAAAGACTAAAAAAAGATTCAACTGAAAAAAAAAGAAATTCCAGTGTTACTAATTTATTGATAACTAGAAAGCAACAGTTGTTAATTGATTGTCAGCAGCGTTAGTTACTTGAGCATTAGCCTCATATGTGTTCTAGGAGGTGGTAAAATGGTTAAAATCTGAAGATAGAGTGTGACTGCAGTCTGGCATCCAGGCAGATGGGGTCACCAACTGTTTAGCCCTTGGCGTCTGCTGCTCACAAAGTGTTTTGAAGTAGGAGTATCTGGAGTGTGGCCGTGCGAACGGGTAGGAACTAGGAGTTGGGATGCATGCAAGTTCCCCAGTCATGTCAGCATCATAGCAAGGACACCTTGCATTCGGTTCAGGCGCGCTGTGTGTGTTCATGCTCGTGAATACTCATCTTACTAATATTTTTTTCCCCCACTGATTCTCAGTGCGGACATGCTTTCATTCCATTTGTCTTTTGACCCAAGCTTTTACAAGAGAATACACCACAGTTCAAGAAGCTACTGTAATAATATAGAAGGAAGAAAATGAAACGTGTCCTTTCTTTAGTACCTGGTGCATTGGCCATTTCGGCCCAGCTTTGGAAATACCTGAGAGGATCCCAAAAGAGTTTTTTGCAGCTGTTTTCACACCAAAGATTTCACATTCTTTGCTTCACTTTAAAGAGATGCTGACCTCCAAATCCAATGCAGACAGAACATCTTATCCCCCACTTCTCCTACCCCCCCAGGACACAATACTTCCTTAGAAAGGTGATATGGCTCTTCTAATCTATAGCCTTGGGGTAGACTTATAGTCTCCAAAAACTCTCTGGAGGCTATTCAGGCCGGGAACACAAAAGCATTTGTGTTATATTGTAAGTCTTATCCAGTATTTGACTTTTCAGAAACCAAAATTTGGGAAGGCTACAAATGTAATCATATAAAAGTATAAAAGCAGTAATAATGGCATTTCTTACAGCTCTTTGATTTATTTTGATGGTGTATTCTATTTGATTGTGTACAACAATCATGTCATATGCACCAAGCATCTAATGAACATTTCAACTGATTGCAATCATTAACAGTATATGTCCCGTAATGAATGCCACCCGCCTATCCCACCACCCCTCATCGCCCAACACCCTGAGCTGCATCTTTAGTGAATCTAATAGTACTTACATTATCTAGCAATTTTATGTAATGAGCACTTTCACAGATCTGTACACTGTATTTAAGAACAGTAGTTCATAAACAAAAGGAATCTAGCAATGCATTAAGAATGCAAAGAATGGAGTAATTATATAGCAAAAAAATGTAAAATAAAATAGGGTCCTTAAGTATATATTAGGAAAGGAGTGGACTGATTAATGTCCATCCACCTCATTTGCTCAACCTGCTTTTTTCATTTTAAGCATTTGAGGATAATAATAATAATTCTTTGCATTTATATAGCGCTTTTCTCACTACTCAAAGCGCTCAGCAATTGCATCTGAACTTATTCTAACAGCGCCAGGCATAAGGCAGGAACCAGCCCTGGGTGGCATGGAGCTCCTTTGCTGGACCCACACTCATTCTTTGGACCATAGTGTACATCATTATGAAGGTGGGTGAAAACTGGGCCGGAACGTGGATGTCATGGGCCTAGTGGCATTAATGTATTTTGAGGAGTCAACTGTCAACTCTTTCATTTTCCAAACCTGCCTATTCCACCTATGGGGTTGTTCAGGATGAGGTCTATGCTGATAGAACTAAATGAAAGAAAATGGCCACCCATCACAGATATCCCCCACATTTATTCTTGTTGAGCCAAATTATTTTTACCAGTCATCCTAAATAATTCTTCAGGTGGTGGCAGGTGTCCCAGTAGTTAGCACAGCTGGCTCACAGCTCCAGTGTCTTTACTGGTTTCCTTCTGGAAGCTCCAGCTTTGCTGTCACATCCCCAAATTTCTGTGTGTTACATTGGATGGGAATTCTAAACTGGCCCGGCATGAGTGAGTAATGGAGTGTGTATGTGTGTCTGTCCATGTGTGTTTGTATACATTGTCAGTCACTGGTATCTACTGTTATTGATCCATGCATGTAGAAATTTCAATTTAATATTTTCCCCTGACAATATAGCCCTATTTGGACAGGATTTGTTTTACACCAAGAGGTGGCGTAAAGTAATTATTATCATCGGACCTCTTTAATTTTACTCCCGTTCAATCACTCAAATGACAGAAATTTTACAGACATTTCAATTGGCACACTACTGTTTTTACCTAGGGTGGTTTTTTACAGACTTTTTATGGACATAAACGGCTCCGTAATCTTTACTGAGATGTGATGAAGTCTGTAAAAAGTTTCTGACACGAGCAATTCAGAGAGGACTAAAATTTCAGAGGTCTGCCTTTCTGATTAGGGCTCAAGCTTGAATGTAAACATAGAAACTGAAGTATCCAGAGAAAACACAGGATGATATTCAAACCAGACGCAGATTTTGCCAAGTCAAAATTTAAAACCATCTTGACAATGGAATAAAGAGTTAAAATATTAAGTGAAAGTAAATCTTAACCTGAATTTTCACATAACATCACTAGAATTACATTGAAATATGTGAGTATGGCTGTGCATGAGTGCGTCCTGCAAACCTGGCACACCATCTGGGTTTGGCTGCCAGGATAGATGGCACAGTCTGAATTAGATTTAAAAAAAAATTAGAAAATGGATGAATGGACAAAACAGCAGGTGACAGCCCATTGGGATAGGAGAAGAATGTGCCAAAAGAACACCTTAGCACCTGCCACTGTGCCACTCATAGTTTGATCTTAAAAAGTGAATGCTGTAGAAGAGGCAGGACTAAGTGAGGTCCTCTGTTTTTATTCAAGTTAAGCCAGTTTGCAGGCTGCTGGGTCCATTCTTTGGCCCATTTTATGAGGTGACCTTTATTTCTGTCACATTTTTTCTGTTTAGTTTTCACTGGGCTAAAGTTTCCCAGGGTCATCTGTTCAGCACAAATATAGTTTCAGTTTAGGATTTTCTTTTTTTACACTGTGGCTAGTATTATTTTTGACTGCAGGTCCATCTATAAGGGCCAGCGAATGAAGTTAACAGTTCACAACTCTCAAAACTACGACTCGTGCTAACACTAGCTCACACCTGACAAACTGCTGTGCCTCCAGGCTGGGGGCCCCTCGCCTTCCATTCTGTACCTGTATCTGTGTGTAACAGTGCTTCTGGTCCACCTGCTCACCGTTCCCTTTTCCACTTTGTTCCTCCTTGCCATCCCGCCTTTTTCCTTCACTTGATGGTATTGAATTTCTAGAATGCTGCAAAGGTGTTTGTCACGAAGTCCGGTCATGGCTTGTAATCCCACTTCTTGTGCCTTGTATAACTACTGTAAATTATGAATGTTGTACAGCTTAAGACTGGGTTGTATCAAATTAAGAGAGAGAAAAATAAAATGAAAAGAAAAAAAAACAAAACTAAAGACGACAAAGTCGTACCAGAGGCTGCACCCAGCTTTACTTTTTTTTTTAGCGCTGAACCTCTTTGTTTGGTCATGCCAGGCAGCTGTGAGTTATAATGTATGTATAATTATGAACAGAATGGATGTTACATGTACAGTAGAGATTGCCAATGTATATGACTGCAGCCTTTTGAAATAAATTAAATAAATGTACAGTTGAAACATATTTTAATTGAATTGAGTGGAGACCTGCGTTTTGTGTTGTTTCTGTCTGATTGATAGAGCCAATCGAAATACACGCTTTTGAGATTTTCTCCTCATTCACATCATCTGGATTTACTGGTAATCTGAATATAAAGGTTATGGGATGATACCAGAACAGGCAATTTTAGGTTCCATAAGAGTAAACACCAGGAACAAAGCTGATGAAATGAGTCTGAAATGAAGATGGTGTGCTGTAGGTAAGAAAATTTACTTTCAGAAACAGTAATTAACATGTACCTATTTACAAAAGCTCAACATGAAGTGTCACAAAATCAAGTGGAATGGGCACGTCAGTGCGGTGGAATTAATTCTGGAGCACCGCTCGCACATGAAAAAAACATTTCTGTTTCCAATTACATGCTCAACATTTGGACAAGAGTCACCACAAAATGTGTGTCACATCACTTTCTGACAAAGCAGTCAGCATTTGAAAGAGTTCTCAAAATCTTTAGTGATTCTTTTAAGGCTCTCAGCAGAAGAAAGGTCGGAACAAGAGGAAGGATAATACACGTTTGTCTTCATAGAACCACGGGGTTTGTTTTGTTTGTCTTCATTTTTCCCACACATCAGCACCGGTTTTGTCCATTTTAAAAATGGGTGCCTCTTTGTTACCTAATGATGTGCAATTCACACAACGGGGACATTTAGGAGAACTTAAGACATATTTTAAAGAGAAGAGTTCATTCACCCCAGCAGAGCTTGACATTTCTAATTCACGTGTGTTGGATATCACTGAATCTATTATGAAGATCTCCATGTTGCTGTTCTCATTTACACTTCTCTGTGAAGAGCTGGCATTGTACCAGAGGTGATCAAAAAAGTCTGGCACCAGGAAAGACAAAACAAGATTTTAGCACAATCCCTGTGAACACTAATACCTGTGTTTTCACATTATTACGTTTATCTGTGCTGCTTATTTTGTTTTGCTTGTGCAGCCACTCTTCTCTACCTGACTTGACATCTTCATCTTTGGTATGGTGCACCCCACAGAGGTAGCGCTGCAGATTAAGAAATACAGAAGATTTAAAACTATCTATTTTTGCTTTTTTTATAGTTTTCTTTTTTTTAACTTAACAGCTAAAAATACCCAATATTTTGAAAATAACGTTTAATGTTTTAAAATATTTTTCCTCTCTCTTCTTCTCTGAGTCTTTCTCTCTCAAAATGCATAGCTGGAGGCTCAGACTCTCTTTGTTTTTCATATTTGATGTAGCGGACCAAGCTCTGATGGCTATCAAATAGAACTCTAAACTTTGCCACTGCTACTCTGACCTACTCTTTGTATCGCTCATCATCTCAGATGCTGTTTCTGTGTTTTTTCTGCTACCCACACACCTGTTACATATTCACGCTCTACTTGCTGTTCTTGTGTATTCACAAATCGTAAGCTTGGACATTACTTTCTAGTTTTCCTGTGGTTCCCATCAGAATGCCTATGGTAGACTCCAAAAAATGGTTCAAGCTCAGGGCCAACCATCCCACCAAAGTCCATACCTGTGCAAAACAGTGCTATCTGGACAACATAGACATCATCATGTTTTGTAGTGGGTAGAAAGGTTTGAAAGAAAATATCTCACATTTAGTCTGAATTCCTCACATAATGTCATCACAATTAATCCTACTGACTTAGCAGGCTGTAATGATGATCAACCATGAGGTAGGAGGTCATATTTCATAGAGGGCTTTGTAGCAATGAAGTCTGGGAATGTAAAACTGGAAATTGAAAACTTCTCAATGTCATTTCAGTCCTTAAAGTGTGTTAAATGTCCGTTAAAACTCAAACAGTGTTTATCATACCCACATATACAGTTTCAGCTAGTAGAAGAAATACATACATATGAACTTGCCTATAGTTTCTCCTTGCTTTGAGTTTTACAGTCTCCTGTCAACATAAACATGGTTCCACCTTGTTCACAATTTTAATTGCTGCCTTCCATCATGACTATTATCTTCCATGAAAGCATTCCCCATAACACTTTTTTTTTACAATAATATTCGTATTGAATATTCCACAGAACACTCTCCCCAGTGCAAGATAAGATTCACTGTTGTTCTATATTGCGCTTGACTGGTTTTCATATGATATCACAGTGTGTTGCTACTCAGCTTGGTGCCCATTCGCTTCTGCTGCTCTCCAGCTAACCTCAAGGACAGGACTGCAACCGGCGATTTGAAACAGAGGGCACAATGGGTCACAAATGTATATCATGATATAATTTAAAATTACCACACTTACAATATATATCACGGTCTAATCTTAGGTGCATATACTTTTCAGACTGAATCCAGTTTAGATGCTTCTGGGTAGTTCTACTGTGATGATTCTTTTCATAAGGACTATTTTCATCAACTGAGGTAATTCCAAAGTATCTGTACTATGCAAATTAAAAAATAAGAGGAACTGAACAAGAAATAAATAAACATATATTGCATATGACTTTAAAGACACAGTCTGGAAAAATATGTGTGCTGTATAAACTACAGTATACAATAAAAAATGAAAAAAGACCAACAATAAAAAATAAGTATTAAAAAAATCTGTTCTTCCCAGTTCCTCTAGTTTATCACTGAGCAAAAACAAGCAATCCCAACTAGACTTTAATACAAGTTTTACCTTTCAAAACATCTTTGTGAACATGAAGAAAATTTATAGAAAGACAGTCGAAAGAAAACATGACAGAATACTGGCTATTAGAACAAGCCCTACAATACAGGCTACTAAAGAAAGCTTCCACAATTCTCACACTGCTGAAATGAAGTGATCTCAAGAGCGTACTTTTCAATTTTCAAAGTCCTCTTTCTACAGAAATTGATGTTGGCGGATAACTTTTTAAAAAGATATCCTAATAAAGGAATATCCTTATTTGTACCAAACAAAACATCTTCCATTTCTTGGCTTTCTAACCGTGGTGAAATACAGCATTTCAACATACATGGATCAAAAGAT
The DNA here is from genome assembly GCF_900747795.2 of Erpetoichthys calabaricus. Taxonomy (NCBI): domain Eukaryota; kingdom Metazoa; phylum Chordata; class Cladistia; order Polypteriformes; family Polypteridae; genus Erpetoichthys; species Erpetoichthys calabaricus. The sequence continues at coordinate 95,585,337 of NC_041394.2, forward strand.
GTAAATATAATGCTTCTTGTTGCCTGCTTATGATTTCATTTATACTACTTTTTTAAAAAAACTCGGTGTCCCCTTTATCTTGGTGCAGTAAACATTGTTTTGATTTTGATTTGATAAGTTAATGGTTAATGCAGAACTGCCTTATCTCTCTATTATAATAAAAAAAATCTTGGGACAAGACGTGACTTTTTGAGAGACTTTTTGGGATGAAGTCCCGTGACACAGAGACTTTTAACATGAGATTCTTTCAAGTCACGCCCTACTTACAACCATTTTCAAATAAGACCACGGACATCCAACCTCTCAGTTGTATGAATGCTTTTGGCAGACACACTTCCTGCGCTCTCAGCTCTTATAAACTTTATCAGGACAATAATTGTATACGTTCTAGACACGTTAACGACTAAGTGAAGAAGAAAGTGCAGGGACAAACATTTGAAAAAGTCGGGTAATTTATTAGAGATAAAGAAACTAAATTCACTCACGGGAAGTTATACGTTGCATTGTCATGATGTAAGTCCAAACACGGAATCAAAATTCAATGCAATCTTGAAGAAAAGTTAATTCCAAATATTGTTTTTACTGACGTTTTAAAGTAAAAGGGAAAATAATGCTTATGTAACAATTCCCATGAAAATATAAATTTGTATATCCAGTTAACCAAACCCGAGGCTGAGCAAGTGAAGCAAGCAGAGGGCAAAGCCCCCTAATTTTCATTATAATAGACTCTGAAAGATTTGTATGCCAACTGTCACATGTGAGTCACATGTGAGTGAGAGACGCTGAGTTCATAGGCTTTTGGAAAACCAACTTTATTTCAATCAAAACAGGCACAGTCAGGGTCTTTACTCAAAGGGGAGCTACCACTTTAATACACATAGACACAGCAAACAAGGAGTGACAGGGCCAAGTCAGTGGCCGGGTGAAGACGTTCTCCGCATCAACCATCAGCCGACCGGTCTGTTACGCATTGAGGCTGTGAACCTGCGGTTGCCTCAGCGACAGACAAGCAGTACCTGACTGCGTTGATAGAGTTTTGTGCCTTCTTGTCAGCAGTTAGCTCCATCCTCTCGACTGTAGATTGGGGTGCCCTGCAGGTGGCTAGAATGTATGGGAAAGGGGCATTCCTTTTCCCTATTAAAAGAGGCCAGGATAAAGTGTCTGATACGGTGCTCCAAACTTTAAAGTTTCTCCCCTTAAATTTCAGAGGGAGCAAGATAGTCTCATATTCTTTAACATCTCCAAGAACACAGCAAATGTTAACCTGGTCCATATTTGTGTAGGTAATCTGACGGAGCACATCACGGCAGACTACACAGAGGTCACTATCAAAGTCCAACAGGACCAGGATTTCATGTCCAGCCAATTTACTAGAGACCTTGGAATTGTATTTCTTCAACACCTTGGGGGAAGCCTGAGAACCACATAACTGGGCCAGACAGAGGTCCATGGACTGTGAATGCGAAAGGCAGCACTCCCAAGCTAGATGCCCCGGGAGATCATAGCAAAAGTACCTGCACTTGATCCCAGCTGGGGGTTTCCTTCTACCTGTGGCATTGGCCTGTGTGCCCCCAGCAGTGGTGTCAGCAACTCTAGGAGCCTAGTCTTGAGCAAGCAAGAGAAACTGAGGTAGGGAGTGGCTACAGACGTTGCTCTGAGGAGAGGCAAGGATGAGATGGGGGCAGAGGCTACGACCCGTAGAGACGTGGGCAGGGACGTGATGGTTGGGTCAAAGTCTATGCCTTTGGGGGCAGAGTGGTGGCTCTGAGGCTAAGGATCTGCGCTGGTATCCTGAAGGTTGCCGGTTCGAATCCCCATCACTGCCAAAAGAGATCCTACTCTGCTGCGCCCTTGAGCAAGACCCTTAACCTGTAATTGCTCCAGGGGCGCTGTACAATGGCTGACCCTGCGCTCTGACCCCAAGGGGTATGCGAAAACTAACAAATTCCTAATACAAGAAATTGTATAAGGTGAAATAAATAAAGAATAAAGAACTAAAAAAGTTAGATTAGCCCCTCTGTGTCCAGGCGGCTTGGGCACCCACCGTCTAGTCTGCGGGTCAGGCCCAACAGCAAGTGAACATTGCTCCAGAGCATCTCATCACAAAGGTCTTTGTTTATTCCTGACAAGACTGCATCAATAGCGAGCTTTTTCCCAGTCTGCTTGAAGGTGTCTCCACGAAACCAGCTTTGAATCACGTCTACTAAGCCTTGGACCTGTCCAATAGGCCAATCTGGAATAATTTGCCACAGCCAATACTGACATCCCTTGGCCAAGGGGCTCATAGCCATGCAGAGGGGGATCTGTTGCTTCAGGAAGTCATAATCATCAACCCTTTCAGGAGGAAGATTTTGCATGACCTGTAGGGCCTCCCCACTCAAAAAGTGGGTCAAAATAGTTGTCCAGCCTCTCTTGTCCCATTGCATCATTGTTGCTGTGTGTTCAAAACAGAATAGGAAACACTCGGGGTTGTCCAAGGGAGCCATCTTCACCAGTACATCCCAGGGACAGGCAAGGACAGGAGCACCTGCAGGACAGTCATCCCGCTCTAGAGGGAGATAAATATTGTATGCCTGTTGAGGATCCATTGGGGCAAGACCCTAATTCTGGTACCATGGGATGTGTGAGTCACTGTCTTACACCCAAGAGAGGACGCTGAGTCCACAGGCTTCAGGAAAACCAACTTTATTTCAATCAAAACAGGCACAGTCAGGGTTTTTATTCAAATGGGAGCTACCAGTTTAATACACCCAGACACACCAAACAAGCAGTAACAGGACCATGTTAGTGGCCAGGTTAGACTGTTCCCTTCATCAACCTTCAGCAGACCAGCGCATTACACAGTGAAGCTTCAAATCTGCAGTGGCCTCAGTGACAGACAAACAACCCCTGCCTGCACTGATAGAGTTTTCGGTGCACTGCGCAGCTGGGGGAGTTTCAGAGTCTCAAAAACCTCACAAAATATTAAATCACATCACATATGTATTTTTGTTGGCAGCACAAAACCAGCTCATTGGTTTTGTAGTACTAAATTTCCAATTTTTTCACATCCCTGCATTATTTTTAGAGGCCCAGTCATGTAACGTTTATAAAATGCATACTTGATCATTCTGGAGAAAAGGGGTTGATAGCGCCTGAGTTTAACTGATCCCTTCAAAAATCAATAGTTATAAGTTTTGACAAGAAAAAAAAATGTAAGTTGTTTTATCTCTTCATACAGCATACACAATATAATATAACAACCCAAGTTTCAGCAGAGGAAGGACTGACATAAAGACACAATCAGCTTGTTCAGTAGTCCTAGAAAGGACCATTTGTTGTCCCTTTGAAAAAAGACACTGAACAACTCCACTAGTGGGCTTGGAAGACACCACTCTTCATCTTCAAGGGGGAGACGCATGTCCTCATGAGGGACACATCTTCACACCCCACCAGATGCCTTCATTTATTTGCTAAGTCCAAGTCAGACCTACTGACACCAGACATCCAGGCACACCCCCATGCTGTACATGGAATTTTTTCTATCTACGCAGCAATGCGACACCATGTATATAAGGTCATGAACTTTGGATGTGAAGCTGGTTACATCAATGCCAGAATGATAAGGGGCTGAATATGACTCAACGGGTCATCAAAGTGCAAGACAGATCTGCAAAAATGTTTGAATTACACCTATTTTTTATGTATACGAGAATATTTTACTTGGTCTCCCTTTACCGCTTTTGGTCTTTCCACTATCTCCTTCTCCTCTTTAAGCCTGTAAAAACAAGCACAACTCTTCTTCCATTAGCAGAGTGTCACTTCCTTTGCTTTGACATTGTTAGGTATGCTTCATTAATCAAACATGGTCACTTACTGACTAGGAAATTATTGACACAATGTCGGTTGTGGACCAAAACAATACTTTGTTTTGCAGTCTGTGCAAAAGTTTCACGTGGTAAGCATAAACAAGCCCTTCACCCAGGGGTGGGCAATGTCAGTCCCGGATGGCCGCTGTGGCTGCAGTTTTTTGTTCTAACCCATTTTCTTAATTAGAAACCAATCCTTGCCAATCTCAGATCATCTTTAATTTTATGGCTTGTTAGTCTGTAATGTTAAGTTCTTATATCGTAGATTACTTTTTTTCTTTCCAAGAAAGTCATCTAAGTGATTTGAAGCCTAAACTGGATAATTTCTACTTTGTGACATTTTTCAATTAAGTGTTGTATTAAACCAAATAGTGCATGATGAAACCACACAGGTGTAAATGGAAACAAGTTAGATCGAGAACTGCTGGCTCTTTTGTCATTTGCATCTCATTGCTAGTTAAAGAGCCATTAAAACACTGAATGCAGCTGGTAATACTGAAATAAACAATTATGGGTGGGTAACCTTAACAAGTGAGACCACTAAAATGAAGCATCAGAATGTTACTAGAGCAATAAGTCATTAAGTCATTAAGAAAGGGGGTTGGAACAAAAACCTTCAGGTATTGTAGCCCTCCAGGACCGACATTGTCCAACTCTGCCTTAACCCCTGCAGAGACTCACAAAGGTTAGTTAGCTTCCAATCTTCGACGTCTGTTTGATGTAATATATTCACCCACAAAGTCACCCCAGAGATATTATTATCATTGGATGCAGAAAAAGCATTTGATATGATTAAATGGAACTACCTTTTCACTACATTGGAGAAATTTTGGTTTGGCCCGAAAACTTGTGCATGGATCAAACTACTGTATACCAATCCAGAAGCTTCAGTTTGTATTAACAACATTTGTTCAGACTGCTTTAAACTAGAACATGGTACCAGACAAGGATGCCCCTTGTCACCACTACTTTTTGTAATCGCCATTGAGCCACTCGCAATTCACTGTCAAAATGCTTATGAGATAAAGGGGATTATCAGAGAAGGACTTGAACAGAAAATTTCTCTATATGCAGATGATATGGTACTGTATATATCAGACCCACAAAATACTGTGCATGTAGTCCTAACGACACTACCAGAATTTCAAAAGATTTCTGGTCTCAGAATTAATTTGACTAAAAGTGTGCTCTTCCCCGTGAATTCTCAAGCACACAATATTAGATAGGACACCTTCCCTTTTATCATCGCAGATCAGTTCAAATATCTAGGGGTAAACATCACAAGTAAACATAAAGCTCTTTATCAATAAAATTTCGCTGTCTGTATGGAAGAAATCAAGCAAGACTTGCAGAGATGGTCAACCCTTCATCTCACTTTAGCTGGAAGAATTAACGTTGTTAAGATGAATATCCTACCTAAGCTTCTCTTTTTATTTCAAAATATTCCAATATACATCAATTAATCGTTCTTTAAGAAATTAGATTCAACCATAACCTCATTTATTTGAAATTCAAAACATCCACGCATCCAAAGAGCGACCCTACAAAGACCTAAGGCAGAAGGCGGCATGGCTCTACCTAACTTTCAATTTTATTACTGGGCAGCAAACATACAGCATATTAAAACCTGGACACAAATAGATGAACATACACAGGCTTGGTCCACATTAGAAATAAAATTCTGCAGTAATTCTTTATATTCCCTGCTTTGTGCCCCAATAAATGCAAGTTATCGCCAATATACTAACAACCCAATTGTGCTTCACTCACTCAGAATATGGAACCAATGCAGGAAGCATTTTAAGATGGAGAATCTTTTATCTGTGGCACCTCTGAATGAGAACCACCTTTCTCAACCCTAGCAAACAAATGCAGTTTTTAATATCTGGAAAATTTGGTGTTACTGTAAATCACTTAAAGATCTGTACATAGACAACGTCTTTGCATCCTACGAACCATTACACTCCAGATTTTACTTTCCAGCAACACACTTCTTTAACTATCTTCAAATTAGAAACTTTGTTAAACAGAACCTGCCCGATGTTCCTCACCTCCCACCTCCCTCTATGCTGGAAAAAATATTGCTCAGTTTTGATGACTCAGACAGCATTTCTGCAATATATAAAACCATTTTACAGTCCCTCCCTTTCAAAGATCCAAGAGGACAATGTGAAAAAGGATCTCTCACTCAATATCTCAGAAAAGGAGTAGCAATGCAGAGAATTCACTTGAGCTCCATACGTGCAAAGCATACAATTATTCAACTCAAAATTATATATTGAGCACATCTGTCTCGTTGTCCAAAATGTTTCCTGGGCAAGATCCAACCTGCGAACATGCAATCAAGTTCCAGCCTCACAGGGTCACATGTTTTGGGCCTACACCAAATTAACATCATCCATCCATCCATTATCCAACCCGCTATATCCTAACTACAGGGTCACGGGGGTCTACTGGAGCCAATCCCAGCCAACACAGGGCGGAAGGCAGGAAACAAACCCCGGGCAGGGCACCAGCCCACCACAGGGCGCGCACATGCACACACTAAGGACAATAATTGCAATCACCAATCCACCTAATCTGCATGACTTTGGACTGTGGGAGGAAACCGGAGCACCCGGAGGAAACCCACGCAGACACGAGGAGAACATGCAAACTCCACGCAGTTAATTAGACAAATTAACATCATTCTGGACCAAAATCTTTAAGTACCTATCAGACAGCCTTGGTGTCACAATCCCTCCTAACTCATTAACTGCTGTGTTTGGTGTACTCTCAGATGGGCTTAAAGTGGAGAAGGACAAACAAACTGTGATTGCCTTTACTACACTATTGGCACGTAGACTTATCTTGTTCAACTGGAAGAATCCTAACTCTCCTCTTTTAAGTCAGTGGGTAACTGATGTTACTGTATATACTATTTGAAATTGAAAAAAATCAAATTCTCACTTAGAGGATCTGTGCAGAACTTTTTCAAAACCTGGCAGGATCTAAACAATAACCTTTTAGAAAAAGTTCTTAAAGCACCGAGGAAGCAGATTCTCTCCCAATTTCTTTTTCTTCTCCATTTATCTTTATTCGCTTATTAATTCATCTACCGTATTTTTCGCACCATAAGACACTCTTTTTTTTCCCCAAAAGAAGGTTGGAAATGTCTGTGCGTCTTATGGAGTGAATATTGCGTCACAGACCATGATGTGTATTACCTGACAAAAGTCGACATCCAGGGGTAGAGGGCGACAAAACTCACTGTTACGTTACAGGCATTCCCTCTGTGCTTGGAGGAATGTTAGAGTCATTGACTCGGCATCTAATCCTTGCGTGTGCGTGAGTTGCAAAATGTAAACAAATGTAAACAAAGGCAAGATGGCATCGACATTTCACGAGGGAGCGAAGCGAGTGCAGAAAACAAAATATTCAGCTGACAATGTTTTGCGCATTATCACTGAGTCGGACTCTGATTTTTCAGAATCTGATTTTGTTGAGAGTGATCAGGAGATCAAACAAGAGAGTGAGGAACTGGCATCAGCAGATCGGGACACCAGCCGATGCCGCCCCAGCTGAGCGCATTCGTGCAGCCAATGCACCAATGGCAAGGTTCGTGTGGGAGGAATACCTAGACATTGATCCGTGGGAGCCAAACTGGCTACCGGACTTCACAAGACAGTATGGCTTGCTGTTGGACTCGACAGATTACCAGCCACTTATATAGATGGGACTAGACTGGCAATATAACTTCAGGGAGCATTGGTCCAAATGTTCTTTGTCCCCTGGTGGCTTTGGACAGGTTATGCAGCGTGATGATAGGTACATGCTCCTGCAAAGTGATTGTGAGCAACTGAGCTTCATAAATTCTGACACTAGCGATGAGGAGTTCTTGGGGTTTCCATAAAACTAGAAGAGTGCTTGAACCTTAAAGTCTCTCCTTATTTGTTAATGACAGTGATGATATTTCTTAATACCGCTGTTGAATTTACATGGTTGAAATATTATTCTGCTATATTTTATTAAACATATTAGTACACCATTTGGGTGGCACGGTGGCGCAGTGGGTAGCGCTGCTGCCTCGCAGTTGGGAGACCTGGGGACCTGGGTTCGCTTCCCGGGTCCTCCCTGCGTGGAGTTTGCATGTTCTCCCCGTGTCTGCGTGGGTTTCCTCCGGGCGCTCCGGTTTCCTCCCACAGTCCAAAGACATGCAGGTTAGGTGGATTGGCGATTCTAAATTGGCCCTAGTGTGTGCTTGGTGTGTGGGTGTGTTTGTGTGTGTCCTGCAGTGGGTTGGCACCCTGCCCAGGATTGGTTCCTGCCTTGTGCCCTGTGTTGGCTGGGATTGGCTCCAGCAGATCCCCGTAACCCTGTGTTCGGATTCAGCGGGTTGGAAAATGGATGGATGGAGGAGTACACCATTTGGTTCAGAATATTTTTTTCTTGTTTTCCTCTTCTAAACCTAGGTGCGTCTAATGGTCAGGTGCGTCTTATGGAGCAAAAAATTACTTGTTTTTACTAGCTTTAAATTTTACTCTGCTGGCCATGCTCTCTTTCTCAGGGGTGGGGGTCGATTTGTTTTCAATCCTATTTTTGTAAAAATTGATCTACTTGTATCTAATGTTGTGTGATTTCAATAATATCAATAAAATTTTTTAAAAAAAAAAGGTTAGTTTATACTTGACGCGTCTGCGCGGCAAAAAATGACATCAGACTTGAAGACACGCCCCCTCACGTAGCTGTGCGTAGAGGACGGAAGTTGTCGAACTGGCCCTTCTCTCACAAGTCGAGTCGCTACATTAACACAAAATACAAATCTTAACAAAAGTAGCCTTAACTCTGCTACCATCGGATTCCACTCTCCACGATTATTACAGCATGGCATGCATTTTCCGTTACACATCCTTTTTATATAAACTCAATCGCTGAAACGAACACACTCAGCTTTAGGGCGTATAGGCTGTTCTTTATTTAATTACATGCGAACATTTAAATTTAATTACAGTTGAGTCTTGAGTGGACTTTTCATCTTTATTGTTCAACCGGCATGTGCTGCGCTGTTGGCAAGAAAATCATACACGGAAACTAAAAACCGGTGTGCTACCCGCCCCTAGTAGGACCACTGGCCGCTGCTTTTAGAACCTGCTTTTAGAACTTGTAACAGGAGTTGGTATTTATGCTTTGGAAACCTTATGCTTGTAAATCGCCGAACTCAATCCTCATCACAAGTGTTTGCTTCCTGGATTGGTAAACGTGAAGCGGTTTGGGGAAGCAAGGCGTGATTGCTACGCCTCTAGTACAGACGCACTCAAACTTAAAAAATGAAGGATAATCGTGACCTTTATGAAATAAATTGCAGTGGAGCTTCTTGAAGCAAAATCAGTAGTGTTATATGGAATCTTACAACGTTAAAAATAACAAAGTTTCAGTCGGAATGGGCGATTCTTTTTAACTTGGTGTCCACAGATGCGTATACTGATCAACTTCACTCGAAACGTGGCCCGACAGCTTTAGGTACAGGGCCGTCTTAACGCATGGGCACGTTGGGCAGTTGCCCGGGGTCCCCATGCTAATCTATGTATTTTGTGACTTGCTGAGTGGTTGTGTAGGTAAGGGCCCCAACTGCACTGTTTTTCTCCCGAGCTTATAATGCTGTAAAGACGGCCCTGATTAGGTGCCAAAAATGTGCAAGTCTGGTGAAAGTCAAAACTGATGCAGTGACAATACATGCCCTACATGTGCCTATACTGTATATACAACTACAGTATATACAGGTAATGAAAAAAACTTAGAGCTTCTGTAAAAAAAAATCCGCTTATCCAATATGTAAACCCACAGAAAGGGATTTGGGGCAGAACCCTACTCAGGAAGGTTTACCAATCCAAAGGGCTAACCCAAGCACACTCATACTGGGTTATTTTAGACTCTCTCGTTTTCGCTCTGGGATTAGAACCGGGGTACCTAAAGAACCCCACTTCAACATGGAGGGAACGTGCAAGCTCCACACAGTCCGTAATGTTGATTACAGTCCTAAAGGTGCGAAGCAGCAACTCTAAAAAGAAGTGTACTGTAAATCGTGGTTAATTGACACGACATAAACAAATTGAAAATCTGCCAAATATGGAAAAAGCGGAATTATTTACACGTTTTTAAGTCTGACCATTCTAATTGAACTAGTGAAAGTGTCGTGAAAACCCCTTCAAAATGATCGACCACAAGGTGTCAGTAGAGTAACATACGACCGCACTCTGGCTAGCCGGCTCACCGGCCGGCTGATTTTGTTTTAATTTGGAGGAGTGTGTGCGTTTTCTTGGAGGTGCAGGACGGTGTCGCATTAATGTGCATTGCTGCCTTAAAGTCTCACAGATCCGGGTTCAGGTTTCCACCAGGGGTTTCACATGTTTAACCATTTAGTGCACGGGATTTCTCCGACACTCCCATTTCCTTTCGCCCTGGAATTGTTGCAGATGATGTGTATGTGTGTTATTGGTTGTTATACCCTCAAAAATAAGCACATGTGTTGTTTAGCACCTCTGAGCAGCCTGCTGCGAGTGTGTTTTGTGATCTTGGCTGGCAGTGCACTGTAAAGACCAATTGATGAATGCGCAGATGTGTGCAGATACTTGATTTACAAGCTCAGGCTACTGAGTAGTTTAAGTGGCCATAAGCGCATCTGGAAATGATCGTGTAAAGACGTGACCGAAAGGTCTATACTGTACTCTGACTGAGACATTCGGGTATATGCTCAAAGTAAGAGCTCTGGCGCGGCACACTGTAGGTACTGTATATCTGATTTGTTGTGACACCAGTGGCGACATCCACATCGGAAAGAACTACAAGGCAAGAATGTTAAACCGAGTTTTATGATTTAGTCCTGTCTGGTGCTGGTGTCGTTTCCTGACATGCTGTCAGGGTGTTCCCTGGCCCCCCACGATTCTGAATTAGATACGTGAATCTAAACATGTTGTTACTTCATGTTAATCAGGTGATGGATATTTGTTGTCTTTTAATTTCATAAAAAAAATAATCAGACGTGCAGTATTCGCTGGTCTGTATTTTATTAACAATATCATGAGCTGAAATTTAGAGAAGTGTCAAAGACATGTTGGAATTTGAAAGAGTAGGTGTCTGACTGTAGGGGTGTAGATTATTAATCCATTCCTTGAATTAAGCTTGTGATCCAAATCAATACTAACTGAAAAAATGCTATTTTGAAGCTAATTCTTTTTTTATGGTAAGTGATTGCACAATTTTTTTTCCATGTGGATCCACAAACTTATAACTACGTTTTATTTCACAGTGAGTTTGTAGTAGTATCAGATCAACTACTTTTAGTAGTTTCTACAGTTTGTTCCAAAATGGCAACCATGTTAAAAATATAAATTTGAATTTAATTATTTTTATTATTATTCTAAATAATTATAATTATTCAAATAATAGTTGTAATTATATAATAATAATTTTTAATTATTATTTTAATGTCAAGATTTTCCACCTTAATAAATTAAGTAAATCTTTATTAAAATAATACACTGGGTTTAGTAAATATACTTATTTTAATATAATGAAATTAATTAATCCACAAGTAAATTTCTAAAAAGAAAAAATAACCTCAAACGTAATTCATTGAGGTTATTTTAAAGCTAATCAAGGAAATTGGGTATTACTAATGTTCTTACAGTATACCCCTCTACACTAAGAATAAAATATATTAACACTTTTTCATTAACTTATGTTGATGGCACTTTTTTGTGATATTAAATTATAGTGATGGGTGAGTCATTCTTTTTGTTTTCAGTGAATCGTATGAATTGATTCATGAGCATTCATGATTCATTAACACTATGGAACATTTTTAAAAACTGCTAAAAACCAGTCTCATTTTAAATTGTATTTTAGCTACATTTTGGTTGTAGTCCTAACAGACTATGTAGGTATTGAATTTATCACATTTTCAGGATTTTGCAATCTTTACTAGTCTCTGCTTTTCTGTGCTGTCTTTTCCTGCTCTTCTGTGGTGGCGAGTTGCACCACCACCACCTCATCGAGACACCATGAAGCCCCCTGTGATGATGAAATCAAGCCGGGTGTCTCCTCTGTCCACGAGACCAACATCATCAAATCATCTCATATGAAGCCTGAAAACAAAGGGGACTGATTTAAGAACATTTCTCTGGGTGGTCTTTTGGCCTTGGAACCCCTGCAGATTTTGTTTTTTTTTTTTTCTCCAGCCTAACTGGAGTTTTTTTTTTTCTGTCCTCACCAGACTCATCTTCAGAGACTTAAATTATGATATTGTATATAAGGATACTACTCTTCTACTTGATACTTATCTGTTTTTTAAGATTGTGTACAGATCTATTTGCTTTTTCTTTGTTACTTATTCTTTAATATTATTGCTTAACATTATTTGTTTTTCTTTTCTTGAAACTTTCTTTTTGTTATCATGTAAAGCACTTTGAGTGACATTGGTTGTATTTAAAATGTGCTATAGCAATAAATGTTGTTGTTGTTAATTGGAAAGAGACATAGTGGTGAACAAAGAGGTGCAGGATGTGATAAAGGCTAAGAAGGAGTCAAAGAAGACACGGTACCACTCAGATAGAGAAGTGTATAGGCAGACAGACAAGGTAGCAAAGAGGGCAGTGGCAAGAGCCAATGCACAAACTTTGGAGGAGGTGTATGAAAAATTGGAGACAAAAGGGGAGAGAGAAAGATTTCTGGAATAGTGAAGGCTAAGATCAAGGCTGGAAAGGATTTTAGACAGATAAAGCAGATTAAAAATGAGCAAGGTGTGGTCCTAAATAAGCCTGAAGGGATCAAGAATAGATGGGAGAGGTACTTTGAAAATCTGTTGAATGAAGAAAATCCAAGGATAGTATTTGGGGATGGAGTACCAAATGAAGGGCTACTACCAAGAATAAGAAGTTAGGAAGTAAAAGAGGCACTGAAAAGAATGAAAAGTGGAAAGGCAACAAGACCAGATGAGATAGCAGAAGTGTGGAAGAGTTTAAGAGAAGAAGGAGCAGATGTGTTGTGGGATGAAATTCAGAAGATCAGTGAAAAGGAGAGAATAGCAGAGGAGTGAAAGAACAGTATGATTGTACTAATTTTTAAGGAGAAGGGTGATATTCAGTATTGTGGAAACTGTAGCGGGATAACGCTGATGTCACACATAATAAAAAGAGACCACCATAGGGGAGGAGAAGTTTGGTTTTATGCTAGGAAGAGGAACAACTGATGCTTGTGTTGTACTGAGACAGCTGACAGAGAATTATTGAGAAAAAGAGAAAGGATTGCATATGGTGTTTATTGATTTGGAGAACACTTGTGATAGAGTGCCATGTCAGGAGGTCTGGAGGTGTATGAGAAAGAAAGGAGTGCCAGAGAAGTATGAGAGGATTGTCCAGGATATGATTGAGGGACTGTGAAATTGGGTAGCAAGGCTGGGGTAACAGAAGTTAGATGGGGCAGAAATAAGAATGTTGATATGGACATGTAGAGTTACAAAAAAGTATAGAATGAGTAACAAGATGATCTGAGGTACAACAAAAATGGGAGAGATACTGTATCTTAAGAAAGTACAGGAAAGTATTTTGAAGTGGTATGGACATGTGATGAGGAGAGACAATGAATATGTGGGCAAAAGAGATGGGAATGGAAGTACAGAGGAAGAGAAAAAGAAGGAGGCCAAAGCAGAGGTGGATGGATAAAGTAAAAGACCTGAAGGAAAAGAGCTTGACTGGTGAGAAGGTGCGGGACAGAGCTGTTTGGAGAAGGTTGTTTGAGCCCATCGACCCCGCATAAAAGTGGGAAAAGATGAAGAGGAAGAATCAAGTCATGAGCACAAACAAGTTGATTCAGAGTGGTACAACAGGAGTGCTAAGACGCATGCACGTCTTGCATGATGTTGTCAACATCTTTCGTTTCACTGACACTAGTAGACATGTAAAGTGCATGCACAAGAACAGCCTGAATGATGAGTCCCAACTTATTTGATTTGTGAACGAGTCACTACTCAAAAACCTGATTTGTGAACTAATTATTATAAGTTGCAGAATTCGCACTCACTTCTGATTCTGTAAAGAAACTCATATGTTAATTAGGTATCTTAAATATGTTATCATAGTATGTGTACAGAAATAGGACAGTGGCACATGAATTATCATGTTAAATATAGAATTAATTATATATAAATGAGTAAACAAAATTGTTTATATTTATAAACACACATACATAGCATATATATCAAAATAATGTAAGAATTATTGAATTATACCATCCAAATTCCCATATACACCACACTCAAGCTCAAAATGAATCAAACAAATCGATTTACTTAAATGGGCAGTTCAACAGAATGAATCAGTAAAAATTGACCATGTTATTGGAAGCAAAGGAAAAGATTCTTTTGTGATGTGGAGTGGATAATACTTTTGCCAGTGTACGATATATATACATATATATATATATATATATATATATATATATATATATATATATATATATATATATATATACACAATAGACCCCCGCAAAGTCACAGTTCAGAGTTCGCAGCCTCAGTCATTCGCTGATTTTTCCTTAGAAACTATCTAATAATTGTTAGCGGAAACCGCAAACTTTTATGGCTTTTTTCATGGAAATACTGTACTGTAGAGAGAACAGGAAGCAACTGTAGTGGAGAACGCAGCTAGGGATGGTGAAAATAGCCAGTAGAATTTGAAACTGCAACTCCCAACAGTCCCTGCAGTGGCTTTGATTGGTCTTCTGCTGATGCTGCTGGGGCTGTTGGGGTCAAAGGATGTCAGTGCGGCTTTTAAAAAGGGGGCCAGTGACCAAAAGCAAAAAAAAAAGTACTAATTCGTTTTGTCCTGGATCGTTTCGTGATTGGCATCTGGATTGTCTGCCATCTGCCTGTGTACATGAGGACTGTAAGTGGATTCATGGCCGTCCTGCAAAGAAAGGAGCGCTCCTGAACCCGTCCACCCGTCTTCACCATTTCAGGAACTAGCGGCTATCTTTACATTCCCATTCAACGTGCGGATCTCTGGACTTTCTATTTTCATCATTACATTTCATCCGTTGCCATTTTTCATGACCATTTTTCATGATTTACTGTGTGTGTTTTCTTTGTGCTTTGTTGTATTTAATGTGTAATCGCCGTAAGGGGAACAGGGGTGGTATCGTTGTTTTCATTTCTTTTCATTATATTCTTTATTTGCTGTTTGATTACCGGTTTGCTTTGCTTTTGTCTCTGTTTGTGAGTGCGTGTGAGTCGGGCCAAGGCTGGGTGCATCCCTGGAATCTCTACCATAAAAATAAATCACCGTCTTCTAGACGGTGTGAATCTTAGCAGCACCGGACCACCACAGTGTTATTCATTTCTCCTTGCTGCTGATTGACTGTGATGCATCTCCAGCTGAGTGTTCTTGTATTTTCCGTTCTGTTCCTCTGAACCCTTAAACCGGCTATATTCGTTTCCCAGTGCCATTTGCGAGCACGCAGGAGCTGATCAGTCAGTGCCGTACATTAGTTGAGCAGTCAGCTCATGACCACAGCCAGCCCCTTGTGAGCAGGGGGGCTGAACGCACCCCTAGAAGACACGGACACTCTTAAAAAACGCTGGTAGACTACTTTACATTGCTCCCTTACTTGCTGGGCTTATTTGCAGCTGCTCTGTCACGTGATATGGTTCTCGCGAGATCCTACGCTTACTTAAAAGCCTGAACAGCACGTGTCCTTTTTGGCTGATTGCTTTGTTTCTCTCTCCACCCCCAGACATCCTCTGCTCCTGTTGCGGGTCCCGCTCTCGTTGTGCTCCCCTATGATGTTTGCCTATTCTTTTAAATGAGAACTAACTGCATACTAAGCTCGTTTTACTTCTGAAAGAGACATGTTTGTTTGAAGCGTTTGAATAAAGTTCCTGTCTCTACCATCTCCTGTGTCTCTGTGCAATTCTGTGACGCAAGTGTGACACACTGCAGCCTCACTGTCCCTGGGATTGAGTCACTGCACTAGACTAGCTTGCGTGCAGGCAGTTCAAGCGCAATTGGCTCTGTGTTTTAATCCATGGCGTCAGTTACACTTTGTACATTTTTTTCCGTAGTTTTTTAAATAGTTTTTACAGTTCATTAGCAGTGTGTAAAATGATCAGTGTTGCAGTAATTGTGATGCTCTTTGCATGAAAAAAAATGTGTTCCATTAAAATTTCACTTTTTCTTTGTAAATTGTGACATTTACTTAAAGTGCAGCAAAAAAGTATTTGACGTCCAGAGATGCATTAACCCCCAAGTATGTGGTAGTTT
Source organism: Erpetoichthys calabaricus (assembly GCF_900747795.2). Lineage (NCBI taxonomy): Eukaryota > Metazoa > Chordata > Cladistia > Polypteriformes > Polypteridae > Erpetoichthys > Erpetoichthys calabaricus. The sequence continues at coordinate 95,601,478 of NC_041394.2, forward strand.
AAGGCTTAAAGCCCCAAGATGCCGTCGAAACGCCCTGCACTTTCTAAGGCTTCTGGCAATGAAAATGTGCTTGCATGAATTACAGTACATATAGCAGTAACATCGGTATTTTACATTCTAGCACTGTGGGAGACATAGCACTGAGACATAGTACTGTGCTGTATACGGGTTTACCTTTACATTCTTTTTTTAGGTAATGTATTAAGCTGAGTTTGAAATTAAATTAAAGTGTTTTGGGGGCATATTTAGGGTTTAAACTATAAAAATAGGCATAGACATCCAAAATGCACAGTTTTTCACAATTCGTGGGTGCTCTAGGAACGTAACCCCCGCAAACTTTGGGGGTGTACTGTTCCGACTGTTAACGTAGCACCCACATCTGGGGAAGCAGGAGGCCGTGGACGTCACCATGGGTATTTCGGCAGTGGGGTTGAATGAAGATGCTTCCTGTGTGATCAACCCAGCCACTTGGTGAGGGAATGTCGCCTATCCCCTGCTCAATCGATGGAAATTGGTCTCGCTGAGGTTTGTTGCTCCCATGTTCCTTATTCTTCAGATAAAAAGGATGGCTTGCTGATCTCTGTGAAGTTGGGGGGCTATGAGATCTCTGCATTATTGGACTCAGGAAGTGACCTTTGTATTGTCAGACGGGACAGTCTTGACAACAGGTACCTGTGAAACACTAAAACTGTAAACATACATTGTGTAAATGGAGATGTTAAAGACTATCAGACATTGCTTCTTCCTTTAACATATAAGGGTTGACATTTTAAAGTTTGGTCTGCCGTTTCGGACTCCTGCCCCTGGCCCTTACTGATCAGCAGGAGGAATGCCCTTTTTCCTAGACTCATGACCGAATGTCGGCTGCCAGTCAGTGAGCCCTGTGTCAAGCTTAGTGGTGGGGGGGGGGGGAGAGAGGAAGAACTGTTAGCTGTTGGGGAAGATCTCGAGCCCCATTTACATATTGAACCCAAAGTGGCTGTTGGGGAAGTTCTCGAGCCCAGACTAGATATTGAACCCGATCTCTCCAGTAAGACCAAGGGAGACACCCCCAATTTCCCAGAACGGCTGGCTGGCCCATCTACAACTTCTCAACTTGCAAATGCCTCCCAACAAGATCCAAGCACTGGTGAGAAGACAGATTTTGTGCGCTTGCAGCATGCCAATAGGTCATTAGAATATGCATTTAAACAGGCTCGCTCTGCTAGTGACTCTTATTACCAAGAGCGTGCATCCAAGGGCTTAAAAACCCTGCACTTTCTTGAGAAAGACGGCTGCCTTTTTAGAGTGATATCAGATCATTTAGTCTGGGAATTTATTGAACAGTTAATTGTACCTGAAGTACATAGGGACATTCTTTTGCAATTAGCTCACTCTCACATCTTGGGTGGGCACCTGGGGGCTGATAAGACTAGAGAACGTTTATCAAAACGATTTTATTGGTTTGTTATAATATGTTTTGTTATTAAGTTTAATGTCACAGTTCTCTGTGTCCACTGCTATGGACTCATTCATACAGGCAGACCAAGTATGGCACACAGGGGCTCAGCATCAGCATTTAGAATTGCCGAGCCAAGCACAGGACTAGAGAGCCAAAGACAACTGGAGAATTGAATATTCAGCCTAAAGACAGACTAGTATATTTCTGTCCTTTGTCAGCACACCATCCTCTTTCCTTGTTGGGAGAATGAGAACTGTATGAAGGCATTGTGCTATTCCTGTATTTTTGAAGGTGGGGTTTGAGTCCTTTTCTGTCCTTGTTTTGATCTAGAGAAGGAGCCTGCACATGGAGCAACCAGAATATAAGGATGGAACTACGGCCAACACTTTGAAGCTGCTGGGCGGAAGATTATGTCTTCTGTCCGGTGAAAATCCTTTCAGCGTGGCAACGAAAGATGGCAGACTGCGTTGATCAAGACCCCCACATTTCTTGACAGAGTCTGTCATAAGCTTGAACCCGTCAGTAAAGAGCTAAATTATCCTTTATACTTCTTGTGTAATCTTGTAACCTTCATATTGCATGCTGGGGGGGATAATACCTTTTTTATTTATAATTATTTAAATTTAGGTTAATTAAAATGCTGCAATTGAAAAGAACACATTTCCAGAGAGCTAATCCCTCTTAAGGAAACATGGTTGAATACAGGGAAAGATGTGGAGTGATTCTGTACTTCTTGTCATGATTGCCAGAGTTGTCTCTGCTTATAAACCTCCTCGGGCTCTCCTTTCTCCTATGCCTATTTTAGAAGTCCCCTTCCAATGGGTTGGATTAGATATAGTAGGCCCTTTACCTAAGACAAAAAATGGGTATCAATATATGCGTTGTGTTGGTTGACTATGCAATGCGATATCCGGAAGTGCCTGCTTTAAAAAAAGCCAATTCCCCCACTGTAGCCAAAGTTTTGTGCGAGATTTTCACTCGTATTGGCATCCCTAGAGAAATTTTAACTGATCAGGGCACACCTTTTACTTCTTGCGTGATGAAATAATTGTGTGACAGCTTTGCTATTAAGAAATTAAGCACCACTGTTTACCATCCACAGACGAATGGTTTGACTGAATGATTTAACAAGACTTTAAAACAGATGATAAGGCGAGTCGCTTATGTCGATCCGACATCTTGGGACTCTGTCCTGCCTTTTATTATGTTTGCGGTGCGAGAATTGCCGCAGGCATCCACTGGCTTGAGTCCATTCGCGTTGTTGTTTGGCAGACGTCTGCGAGGCGTCTTGGATGTTGTACGAGAGGAATGGACAGTATTCGGGACAATAGCTCATTGGCCGAGCTTTGCAGATCGGGTAATTAATCGTTAATCATTGCAAGAAAGAATTTCTAAACTTTCTTCTATTGCTGTGGAGCATCAGCGACATGAGCAGGAAACTCAGAAACGTCTTTACGACAGGCGCTGTAAGCTCCGTGAATTTAAACCTGGTGATCGTGTTCTGGTACTGATTCCAACTGACTGGCACAAATTCCTAGCGAAATGGCAGAGCCCTGCCATTATTGAGGAACGAATGGGGCCGGTGAATTACAAGGTTAGAATACTGGGCAGGCGCAAACTATTCCAGATTTTACATGTTAATCTCTTGAAGGAGTGGCATGACCCGGCGGAGGGGGTTTACACTTCTTTGGCTACTGTCTCTCAGACTGATGCTGCCATTGGTGATGATTTGACTGACAGAGACAGAGTTGTCATCTTTGATTGAACGGAACACTGATGTTTTTTTGGACTTGCCAGGCATAACTAATATTGCAGAACATAAAATCACTACTGAACCCGGTTTTAGGGTGCAGATGTGCCCGTGTCGGATTCTGGAAGCATGACAGATTATTGTGTGCGAGGAAGTCAAAAAGATGCTGACATTGGCTGCAATTCGTGAAAGTAAAAGTGACTGGTGCAGTCCAGTCGTATTAGTCCCAAAACAAGACGACACAGTTCGCTTCTGTATCGATTTCAGGCGCTTGACTAAAGTCTCAAAATCTGATGCTTATCTAATGCCCCATGTTGACGAACTGTTGGAAAAACTGGGTCAGGCATCCTATATCTCCACATTGGATCTCACGAAAGATTACTGGCAGGTGCCTCTTGAGGCTGGCAGTTGTGAGAAAACAGCTTTTGCGACTTCTGACAGACTATGAATTTACTAGACTCCCATTTGGCATGCCTCTAACTTTCCAGCGTATGATAGACCAGATTTTGCGTCCTCATTTCGAGTATTCCGGGGCGTATCTCGATGATGTCATGATTTTCAGTAATGATTGGCAAATACATTTAGAACATCTCCAGGCTGTCCTTGAAAGCTTAAGACAGGCTGGTTTGACAGCTAACCCCAAGAAATGTAAATTGGGAATGTCTGAGACTCATTATCTGGGCTACTCCATGGGCAGGGGTTTACTCCGACCTCAATTCAGAAAAGTGGAAGAGATGCTTGCTTATCCACGTCCAGAAACGCAGAAACAAGTATGTGCCTTTCTGGGGCTTGCTGATTATTACAAAAGATTCCTCCCTGATTTTGCAAATAGGGCTGCTCCTCTTTCAGATCTGACTAGAGGCAGGAAAATCCGCCCTGTTGTATGGACAGACGTTTGTGAACGTGCCCTTTGTGATTTGAAAACAGCTTTGTTTTCTTATCCAGTTCTGCGGAATCCCGACTTCTCCAAGGATTTTGTTCTACAGACAGACGCAAGTGCGTTTGGTGTAGGCGCCGTCCTGTCCCAGGTTTTTGATGGGGAAGTGCACCCTATCACATATTTGAGTAGGAAATTGCTTCCTAGGGAGCGTAATTATTCGACTATTGAGAAAAAATACTTGCCGATTAAATGAGCTGTGGAATTATCAGAAGGATACGAACTCTTGTCTCATGAGATGGTTTTTGGGTTTGCAACCTTACAGTTTTACAGTGAGGCATCGACCCGGCTCTGAACATGTTAATGCTGATGTCTTTTCACACTTGTTTGAACCTGGTTTGGAGTGTCGCTTGATTCATGAAAATGTGAATAAAGCTGAGGGAGAGGGTGTGAGCTGGGGGGCTGATCGCACCCTTACAGGTTACAGATGCTCCTCTAAAAAACGCTGAAAGAGTACCTTCACATTGCTCTCTTGCTTGCTGGGCCTACTTGCGGCTGATCTATCACGCGATCCGCGCGGTACTTCGCATACTTAGAAGTCCAAACAGCACCTGTCAGATTTTGATTGTTTGCTTTTTTCTCTCTCTCTCAGACCTTCCCTGCTCCTGACGCGCACTCCTTTGAAGAGGAAGATATGTTTGCATTATTTTAATTGTGAGACGGAACTGTCATCTCCGTCTTGTCAAGGAGCACGTTTAAACTTTTGAAAAAAACTTACTGTATATATATTGTCACAAAATGGATGCTTGGTGGTACTGTTCCTCACCTTTACCTCAACAGACAAACACTCTGGACACCGGTTAAAAGTACTAAGAATATTTTTACTTCTTTTCTATAGTGCCCCAAAGCACTTCCACCACAACAAACAGGCAATAACTATAATAACAATACAATAACTATAACAATTCTCTCCTCCCAACAGCTCTGTCACACTCCCTCCCAACTCCGGCTCTCTTGCTGGGTCTCCACTAGTGCTTTATATAGTCCTTGACCCGGAAGTGCTTCTGTCCTTCATCCATGTGATTCACCAGGACTTCCGGGTCAGATGGAGACTTGTATTATCTTCTGTCCTTCCGTCCCCGTGACTTGGGAGTACTTCTGGGCTATATTGGAAACAGAAATACCCATGTCTCCCTGCAGCATCCCCTGGCAGCACCCACAGTACCCAGCAGGGCTGTGAATCCGAATTCCATCTCCCATAGTGCCCTGAGGGAATCTGGGGCACTGCTAAGCTACAGGGAAGTCGCCATCTAGTGTCCTGGGGGTTTCGTCCAGGTTGAGCTACCAGCCATCCATCACTATATACAGGTGCTGGTCATAAAATTAGAATATCATGACAAAGTTGATTTATTTCAGTAATTCCCATTCAAAAAGTGAAACTTGTATATTAGATTCATTAATTACACACAGAGTGATGTATTTCAAATGTTTATTTCTTTTAATGTTGATGATTATAACTGACAACTAATGAAAGTCCCAAATTCAGTATCTCGGAAAATTAGAATATTGTGAAAAGGTTCAATATTGAAGACACCTGGTGCCACACTCTAATCAGCTAATTAACTCAAAACACCTGTAAAAGCCTTTAAATGGTTTCTCAGTCTAGTTCTGTAGGCTACACAATCATGGGGAAGACTGCTGATTTGACTGTCGTCCAAAAGACGACCATTGACACCTTGCACAAGGAGGGCAAGACACAAAGGGTCATTGCTAAAGAGGCTGGCTGTTCACAGAGCTCTGTGTCCAAGCACATTAATAGAGAGGCGAAGGGAAGGACAAGATGTGGTAGAAAAAAGTGTACAAGCAATGGGGATAACCACACCCTGGTGAGGATTGTGAAACAAAACCCATTCAAAAATGTGGGGGAGATTCACAAAGAATGGTCTGCAGCTGGAGTCAGTGCTTCAAGAACCACCACGCACAGACATATGCAAGACATGGGTTTCAGCTGTCGCATTCCTTGTGTCAAGCCACTCTTGAAAAAGAGACAGCGTCAGAAGCGTCTCGCCTGGGCTAAAGACAAAAAGGACTGGACTGCTGCTTTCTGATGAAAGTAAATTTTGCATTTCCTTTGGAAATCAAGGTCCCAGAGTCTGGAGGAAGAGAGGAGAGGCACAGAATCCACGTTGCGTGAGGTCCAGTGCAAAGTTTCCACAGTCAGTGATGGTTTGGGGCCCCATGTCATCTGCTGGTGTTGGTTCATTGTGTTTTCTGAGGTCCAAGGTCAACGTAGCCGTCTACCAGGAAGTTTTACAGCACTTCATGCTTCCTGCTGCTGACGAACATTATGGAGATGCAGATTTCATTTTCCAACAGGACCTGGCACCTGCACACAGTGCCAAAGCTACCAGTACCTGGTTTAAGGACCATGGTATCCCTGTTCTTGATTGCCCAGCAAACTCGCCTGACCTTAACCCCATAGAAAATCTATGGGGTATTGTGAAGAAGAAGATGCAATACACCAGACCCAACAATTCAGAAAAGCTGAAGGCCACTATCAGAGCAACATGGGCTCTCATAACACCTGAGCAGTGCCACAGACTGATCAACTCCATGCCATGCTGCATTGCTGCAGTAATCCAGGCCAAAGGAGCCCCAACTAAATATTGAGTGCTGTACATGCTCATACTTTTCATGTTCATACCTTTCAGTTGGCCAACATTTCTAAAAATCCTTTTTTTGCATTGGTCTTAATTGATATTCTAATTTTCCGAGATACTGAATTTGGGACTTTCATTGGTTGTCCGTTATAATCATCAACATTAAAAGAAATAAACATTTGAAATACATCAGGCTGTATGTAATGAATGAATCTAATATACAAGTTTCACTTTTTGAATGGAATTACTGAAATAAATCAACTTTGTCATGATATTCTAATTTTATGACCAGCACCTGTATATATATATATTTATCATGTCACGCACATGCGCGTAGGGAGCCACGTAAAGACCCAATGAGCAACGTAAAATATCGTGCCAGGGGACAAAGGCAGGGTACTAACCTTTCTTTCTTTTATCTCCACAGAAAGACAGAATCAACGCCGCCATAACTTTACCCAGGTTCCCTAAACCACTACCACTTACGAATTCCATCCCTTCCTCTGGTCCCCTCCTGATGATGTCATGGCTCCCATACAGCACCTTGATTCCTTCCCAGCATTCCATTCACCACTTTCTGGTCCCACCCCATAAATGGTCCCTTCACCATATGCATCTTGTCTGTTGTAATGCTGAAAATTCATATCACTGACTGTATTATTTGTTTTTCAAAGCTGTACCGTATATGGGGCCGGAAAACCCCAAACCTTTATGCGATCTTGTGTCTCTTTATTACAGTGGTGTAGTCGGCAGAATACTTTGTCCAAAGGACAAGACCTCAATACTGTTTTAACAAGTCTTGGCGGGCACAGCTCACGGCGGCTGAAGCAGCAAAGCCAGAGCCCGCGCAGTCTCCACCTCCACCTCCTCTGATCATTCCACTTTCAGAAGCGGACAATATAGAATCTTTTTTGTTGACTTTCGAGAGGACAGCCTCTCGGAATCAGTGGCCATACTGGCGCTGTACTTGAAGGGTATCACGCAGAGGGCCTATCATGACCTCCCCTTCGAGGAAGCCGCTGATTATGACCTCCTGAGGGTCGAGATCTTACGCCGCTACAGCGTCACATCGGACCAGCAGGCAAGTGAGTGGAGGTCTGGAAGTTCAACCCCGATCGCCCTGCCCGAGTTTTGGGACAAAATGGAGCGCTGGCTGAGGCCAGATATCAACCAGGCTCACCAGGTGGTGGAACAGGTGGCCTGTGAGGGGTTCGTTAATGCGATGCCAGAGTATCTCGCCCAGCAGGTCCGGCGACATCCCTTTAAGGACATGAAACACCTTATGGAGGTACTAGAGCGCCAACTCACGGTGAACCGAGTCGGGGGGTCGGAGAGGTCTGCTCGCGGGACCCGACAGGGATGTGTTGCTACTCTCGAGCCCTCCCGTCGCATTGCGGAAGCTCCAGGTAAGCCGAGAGAGAGAATATCAGCTTCGTCGCACTGTTTCAAGTGCGCCGAAGTCAGACACACCCTACCCGCCTGCCCCTAGAACGTGGACTTCATGGACTGCACCTGGGCCAAAGGAGAGTGGTACTGTGCTCTATCTAATCCCCTGGCTGTCTCGAATACAGGAGTGGTCTTAGTTAACGGGCATTCGGTTATGGCATTGTTATTATTTGAATTATTTGATTCCAGGAGTAACATTACTATTGTTGCTCACCATTTTCTCCTGCCATGACAGTGGACAGCCCAGCATGTGAGTGTAAACAGTGTGCATGGAGTGACCAAGTCGTATAGATCCGCTAAGTGTTGCATAACCTGGAAGGGTGAACCAAGGCAGCTGCTGGTGGCCGTGTTACCCGAACCGCCCTTTCCAGTTATTCTGGGACAAGACTGGTCTGAAAGCAATTGCGGTAGAGAAAGCACCACTCCTATTGCCAAGTTGGGTCTACTTATGGATGGACAAGGCACCGTCCCCGCAGCTCCCACGCAGTGCAGCCCGGCAACCAATAATGACGTAGAAAGCCTGGGGGAAGAGTTTCTGGCAACGGACCTTGACCCAGAAGTGCAACTGGATGAGGGTCTGGGTCAGGCAGACGACAACCCCCCGGCTCCGAAAGACACCTTAAGCGGCATGGACTATCAGATTAAGTCCATGCCGGCGTCACTTAAAAGAGAACAGTGGAACGATGATTCCCTAAAGTTTGCCCAGAATGCTATTGTTTCCATTGACATCAATACGTCGGACATTTCCATACCATCAGGACCCTACTTTGTACTGGAAAACGATCTGTTGTATCGAGTCATGGACCACGAAGGCGAGGTACGGAAGTTGTTGTTAGTGCCACGGACCTACCGGCAGGAGGTCTGTGAACTAGCTCACAGCCACCTCCTTGGCACCCATCTAGGGTCCGAGAAAATGCTGGAGAGAATAAAACTCTATTCTCTGTTCTATTGGCCCGGAATTAATGAGGAGGTCTGTCGTTTCTGTCAGTCACGTCCAGACTGTCAGTTACATCAGATACCTAGGAGGGACCATGCTCCTCTCGTTCCGATTCCCCTCATTGATGTCCCCTTCGATGCCAGGTCGCATCTCGCTGATTGAGCACGACATCGTGACAGACCCGGGGGTGGTAGTTCGGGAACGGCCCTATCGCCTCCCGAAGGCAAAATGTGCAGAGGTGGAGCTGGAAGTCCAACGAATGCTGGATATGGACATCATAGAGGAGAGTCACAGCCCATGGTCCAGTCCCATCGTCCTCGTTTCTAAGCATGATGGCTCTTGGAGATTCTGTGATGACTTTAGGCGTCTTAATCAGGTCTCCAAATTTAATGCCTATCCCATGCCTCGGGTGGACGAGCTCATTAAATGCTTGGGTACGGCTCGTTACCTGACTACTCTTGACATGACTAAGGGATACTGGCACATTCCCTTAATGGCATCCGCTAAAGAGAAAACAGCCTTCAGCACCCCTAGCGGGCATTGGCAATATAAGGTCCTCCCATATGGGTTGCATGGGGCGCCTGCTAAAGGCCCACCAGTGCTAAAGGCCCACCAGTCCTATCGTAGTCATCTATTCCGGCACCTGGAAGAAACATATTTTGCAGGTTTACGCTGTCCTCCTAACGCTAGCGAAGGTGGGCCTCCGCATTAATCCGCGTAAGTGTTTCTAACGAGCCAAATATTTAGGCTACCTGGTGGGGGACGGACTGGTGAAACCACAATGTTCGCAAAATTAAAGACATCCTTGAATGGCCCCATCCAATAACCAGGAGACAGGTGCAAGCTTTCCTGGGGTTAGCGAGTTACTACCACCGGTTTGTGCCTCATTTCTCCAAGAGGGCCGCACCCTTGACAAATCTGACAAAGAAAAGGGCCCCTTTATATGTGGTATGGGATGACCTAATGGAACGAGCATTCAGTAACCTAAAGACGGCCCTGACAATGGCACTGATATGGAGAACCCCTGATTTTTCTCTTCCTTTTATCCTCCAGACCGATGCTTTGGACACAGGTCTAGGCGCCGTGCTGAGCCAAAGCATCGACAGTGTTGAACACCCTGTGAGCTATCTGAGCCGGAAACTGCTGGATCGGGAGACAAGGTATGCAGTGGTGGAGCAGGAAACTTTGGCTATCAAATGGGCAGTAACACACCTGAGGTACTACCTGTTGGGTCGGGAGTTCACTCTGGTGACGGATCGTACCGCCCTCCAGTGGATGGCTGTACACAAGGAGTCGAACCCCTGAGTTACCAGGTGGTTTTTGGACCTCCAGCCGTACAAGTTTGCCGTCACTTATCGCCGGGGTAACCTACAGGCAAACGCTGATGATCTCTCCCGGGTTCACGACCTCTCGGTTCGGAGTTTCATGTCACACACGCGCGCATAGGGAGCCGCATAAAGACCCGATGAGCAATGTAAAATATTGTGCCAGAGGACAAAGGCGGGGTACCAAGGTTATTATAGTTAACGAAAACTAAAATCAAAACTGAAACTATTATTAAAAAAACATTTTCCTAAACTGAAATAAAATAATTAACAAAACTGAATTGAAAAACTAAAACTAAACGAAACTATTAAAGTAGCTGGATAGACAACTGAAATAAAATAATAATTTACTAAACATAATTTTAGTTTTCATTTTTGAATTTATTTTCTTGCTGTTAGTTTTTAACCCTTATAACTTTCATCTCTAAAACTGAAAGCCATTCACCACGAGCCACCTGCACAGATTCATCCAGTGAATGGAGGCTGGTGATGGAGGCCGATTTACATTTCGCCTTTCTTTGCACTTGTTGTATATCAAGATGTAATTCAAACGCCTGAAATTGGAATGTGCTGCTCAACAAAAACTTTACCGTATGGAGAGAAAAATCACGAGTGAGTAACGTTTCAGTTTATTTCTCAGGTGCCTGCTTTTTGTTGACAGTAATTCACCTGCCACTTCGCACTCGAAGTATACAAAGTATAGAGAAAGTATACTAATCATGAAAAAAATTCGACCTTGACATTTTGATGAATCTTGACGTTTTAGAACTCCCCGAGTCCGAAAATACAGTTTTTTGGAATTATGTCTGCGTGTGAGTGTGTGTGTGTGCGTGTGTGTGTGTGTGTATAAACACAAGATCTCAAAAACGTAACTAGATAGATGGATGAAATTTGCCATGTGGTTGTTACACCAGAATTGTAGATCTGTATTAACTTTTGGGCTAAATCCATTAACTGGAAGTGATACTTTACCTAAACAAATATTCCATTTTTTTTATTCATGCAGCTGCAGAGTCCGATTTATTCAACTTTACTTTTATAATAAATGTTCAATATATTATTAATTTGATTTGATTTGTTGTTGGTGGTTCTTTATTGTACATAATATAATCATTGTCTTGCGGTTTACTCCTCAAATATCCATCCCCATATCTGAGTACACGAGAAAGTCTAGGGGAGACCACTCCCGATTTTTGAAAATAAAACGGCACTGATCGAGAGACTGACAATGTCATCATGCAAGATCAGCATATTGTTGCTGACCAATCACTTTTGCTTTAAAAACATCGCTTAACAATGAAGCAATGTAAACCTTGTAAAATCCCTGAGTTGGCAATGTCTCTACTGAATTACAGGTAGGTGGGGGGAAGCGAGTCTGCCAAGTGGTGAAAAGCTAAACATACTAATTTGTTTTTGTATTTATTCTATATTTATTAATTTATCTTTTTAGTTCATATTCACAGCTCAAAATACCTGATATTGTGACAATAATCCAGTAGCAGAATTATGCTTTAAAATATCTGTTTTTTCAATATTTCTCTCTCTCTCTCTCTCTCTCTCTCTCTTAAAGCAGATAGTTGAAATATCATATTCTTTTTGTTCTTAACATCAGCCATATCTATATTACTAAACGACAGTTGTATATATGCACGGATGCAGGACGACGGACGCAGGATGCATCGAAGCGCACGCGCACTGCGACTCAGTGCCCCAGAGTCAAACCCAGCGGCTTCCCAGACTCAGTAGGTAGCGCCTAAACAACACAACACAACCTGTAAACTAAACTTCAGGTCACAATACAACTGCCGCCCGAATGCGCACACCACTGCATATAAAACCTTCGTTTAGTAATGTTTACGAAGGTTGTATATATGCACGGATGCCAGACGCAACCCGTGCCAAAAGCGCATGCGCACTCGCACAGCGCCCAACAGTCAAACCCAGTGGCTTCCCAAAGTCAGTAAGTGGCGCCCAAACAACACAACGCAACACAACCTGTAAACTAAACTTGACGTAAAGCGTGTATGCCAACAAGTTGCCATGGTGACATATTTAAACATTGACATAGAATAACTAGATGCCTCATGACTAGCAGAATCGTACGTCAACGGCGCCGCCATATTGTGAGTGGCACTGCTGTGGAGTGAAGTAATGAATAATGTGCTGCTTGGGATTGTACAAACCGCTGTACACTCCAAACCAGATCCCGGGGGATTACATTTCATAGGTAAGGCTAAACAATTGTTTTGGTTATATTTGGCCATTAGAAAATCCTGTTTTATAATCTTTACTTTAGCTAAGCCAGGCTAAGCTAGCAAAGCTATGCATTTATGTGCTCAAGTGTGCCTCCAAACAACGTTTTGGCTAAACGTATTTAGTCACTATGTAGATTGTTGTTAGCTGTTAACATTTCTCAAACTTGATGATGTTTTTTCTCAAGGAGCACATTGAGGAAACACAGTTTGAAATTGACAACCATCATTTTATGCTCATGTCTTTAGTTGTGTCTGTCTTCCACAAACTAAGGCTGCACCATATTGCCAGACTGAATACTCTCAAATTACAAGATCTGAGTGAGCGAGAGAAGTGTAAGTCTGGAGGAGATCAGTGAGGTTGTGGAGAGCTTTAAATGTTAAGAGCGGTATTTAGTATTGTATTCTGTAGTTAACTGGGAGCCAGTGAAGTTGAGAGAGAATCGGTGTAATGTGTTCAGTGGATTTACAACAGCAGGATATTATCCTGTCAGCAGAATTTTGAAGAAGTTCTAAGCGATTGATAAGTTTTTGTGGGATGCCAGATAGAATACCATTACATTAATCTATACGTGACGTGACTCAGGCATTAAACAATACTTCAGTACTGTGTTTCGTAAGAACAGGACAAAGTCTGGAAATGTTTTGAAGATAGAAGAAGGCAGTCCCCGAAATGTTACTTATATGGGAGGAATGGTTAATAATAATAACAATTATTATTATTATTATTTAATAATTGCCATTATTAGTGTATAAATGGATATAAATAATTGCATTTAAACTATTCGCCAAAATCTGTTGTATGTAAACGATACTGTTTTAAAAGTTATTGTTTTTTCATCAGAAAACACAGTTTCCACGTCTACCTGTATTAGTTTAAATGGCACTTTTGCCACTCGTAATAAGGCTGACGTATCGTGTCTACTGGGAAACACAGTGAATGCGGCGTCTATCTATATATGTGTATGTATTTAAACTTGAAGTAGTGGTGACTACTGACAGTGCCAGCAGTCAGCTACTCCACAGTGCCTGCGGTCAGGAGTTCAATTATGATTCCTAACAGCAAACGACTTCTAGCTAACAACACACCCATAGAAAAACAAAAATGAGACTGCATAGATAAAAACAATGAACGAAGGCGCCTACAACGTGCTTCTGAAACACCAGAACCAAACGAGTCATGACTCCAAAAAGAAACAGCTTTTACTACAAATATATTTATTTCATTAAATGAAAACTTTCCCAGGACGCTCCCACCCTCCATGATCTTACATCCCTACAAAGATTGGAGGGAACAGAAAGTAATTGCCATTCTTGGATTTGCGATTCTTTAGAGAATCAGGGGTTTACTGGTCATACATATTGCATACCAGGGAGTTTTCCTGCCTTGCATCCAAACCTGCTGGGTTAGGCCCCAGGTTCCTGTGATCCTGCTCTGGATAAACAGGTTTAGATAATGTATATATTGTTCTTAATCTCAGATGCTGTCTCTGTCATTTTGTGCCTGCCCATACTCCTATTACCTGCTCTTGCTCTTCTCATTATGGGTTTACTGTTCTTATGGTGGGCTTTTCAAGTCTCACTGCCCCTAACCTTCACACTACATGCTTGTTTTTCTTTGTTTCCCTCAATACAGCTATGTGGGGTCTGCACGCTCATTCAAGCCTAAGAGTCCTGTTCTTCCTTAACCCCTGTGACTTTTATGGTCACACACCTGTCCGAACACAGTAGAAACTCTTTTCTTATTTTTTTATGTCTTTCCAGGCCTGCAGATTCAAAATTCTGTCTATAAATTGTTTGGGCCTGATATGGAATCATAGATCAATATGGCTGATAGAAAATAACAAAGCCCAGTGTTTGAGATTTTTGAATGAAATATTGAAGGCATTCATTATAAACACATTGTCGTTGGAGCGGGATATGTTGTGTGCTGTAGACATTTAGAGTAAAAAACTCTTAAACCTTAAAATTCACCTAAAGTTCATTACAAATTGGCCCATTCTGGGCAATTAAAGGAAAAGAAAAAAGTGCCAACAGTCAGCTCAGATTTGTTCAGCACAAATGACATAAAAATATTTTTAAAATTATAAAATTGTGTAAAATTGTTCATATTCAGTACCTGGTTTTGATTATGCTTGTTTTTATAAGACAAAAACAAAACCAAATTGTAAAGTGTGTTGTGTAGTGTAGCAAGCTTCCACTAACATTAAATTCATATTATATCCAAAACCATTAGGTGTACAGTTCTGTCTCACTGTGATACAAAAACTAAATTCCATAGTAGCTCTTTAACCATACTATAATTACTAAAACTAAAACTGAAACTAATATATATAAAAATAAAATAGAAATGTCTTTGTAAAATAAAAACTAAACTAAAACTAAAAATACACGATGAAGGAAAATTAAAACTAAACTGAATTTCCAAGTAAGGTCAGAAAAAATATAGAAATAAAAACTAATATAAAAAGGCAAAACTATAATAACCTTGCAGGGTACTAACCTTTCTTTCTTTTATCTCCACAGAAAGACAAAAACAACACCGCCATAACTTTACCCGGATTCCCTAAACCACACACTACAACTTCCGCATTCCATCCCTTTCTTTGGTCCCCTTCTGATGACGTCATGGGTCCCATACAGCACCTCGGTTCCTTCCCAGCATTCCATTCATATATATATGGAAGAGAAGGTCTGTGATACGGTTTGCATATTAGCAACTGGAGATCCACAAAGGGAGAAAAAATTAATCACGTATCATAAAGTAGTTTTTATTCCTGAGCTTTCAACCCCTGCCAGGGGTCTTCATCAGAGGATAATGCTTAGACTTACAAGAATCAAAGGCAATATATAGCAAAACATTATGTGGAGGGGGTGGGGGGGGTGGCTAAATCAGTGTGATGGTGGGGGTATTGGGTGTACAGTTTATTTATTATGAACATGTTCTTCTTAAGTTTGCATATGCTGGATTTATGTCCAAGTGTCTGTTGATGGCGTTCTCATTTGATAGCCAAGATTCGGCCAGCTCTCTGGCACTTCTAGTAATGACCTTAAATTTTACTTGTACATTGTCCCAGTTAAATGTATGTCCTGTTGATTTAGTATGCGTGTAGATCAATGAAAGTGAGTCCTTTCTTCTGACGCGTTGCGATGTTCCTGTATACGTGTTGCGATTCTTTTGAAGTTTGTCCTATGTATACCGCTGAGCAAGAACTGCATGGAATGCTATAAACTGCGTTTCGTGTTTCTGCTATAGATTTCTTGTTTTTAGCATTAAACAGGACCGTGCGCAGATTGTTCGTGGGTTTGTGTGCTATTCTGATGCCTGACTTGGCCAGGATGCGCGCTGTACCTTCAGACACCTTGTGGTGATAAGGGAGTGAGTGCCAGGTGGAGTGGGGGTTCTGATTCAATTCAATTGTTTGCTGAGTTTTTTGGCGTCTTCTGTGTAAGCTCCGATTAATGAATGTTTTTGAGTATCCGTTTGAAGTGAAAAGATGGAAGAGATAGCGTCTCTCATTCATTTTTGTTTCCTTCGTATTACAATGGGTGTGGACTCTTCTGAATAGGGTTTTCACACAGCTCCATTTATGAGATACCAGGTGGTTGCTGGTGAAGTGTAATATCTTGTCTGCGTAGCATTCTTTACGGTAAACACTTGTGGTCAGGGTGGCGTCATTATTTCTTTTGATGTAGATGTCCAGGAAGCTGATGTGTCGGTTAATTTCTTTTTCCATTGTGAATTGGATTGCAGGGAATATTGTGTTGATGTGGTTGTAGAATTCATTCAGCTGGTTATTTTTTAGTATGACGAATGTGTCGTCTACATAGCGTATCCTGTAATAAATCATCTTCTACAACTACACAAAATTTGAGGAATTCGAACAAATACATTTTGTAAAAGTCTGTCATTTTCCTTCCAAATGGACAAAGCTGTGGGGGTGTAACAAAAGGGCAGGTCTTTTTGCAAAATATCACACTTTGTTAAAAAATAGAACAGCCATGTACACAGATCTTGTTTATTTTAAGTGAAATCAACCTAATGCAACTGTGTATAGCCAAACTGGCCATATGTTTTGAATATTAAAAAAAGTATTGATTTTAAGTAAAATTAACAATAAGTGAATAATGACAACAGACCCTGAGGCTAATTCTCCTCCTGTTGAAAGGAAATAATTTAATGACTTCTTTCAACTTCAAATATTTGGAGATAAGGACATCCTGCTTATCGCACCAGTTTGCCTAGGGATGGCACTGGTTCTTTATTTTATAACAGGCTGTCTCACAGAGCATCGACAGTGCTCTTTATAGGCCCAACAATTCCCCCACCCTTAACCTCAAATATTTTCTAATCCAATAGCAAAATATTTGCATGAAAATGTTACAAGATGCAAATCCATCTAAAAGGTGCTACAGCAGTAGTTAAAATTGAGGAGGCATTTTAACCAGTGGTGCTTCTACAATAAGGGCCAGTGCTCACAGCCCCATCGGATGCTGGGAGTAATAAGGTTCCCTCTGTAGTTTAACTTTGTAGTAAAATGTTTGTAACTGTCCTCAGCTTTGTCTTCTTAAGCTTTTTGTTTCCTATTTTCTAACATATGCTCAATGTAACTTACTTATCTAGAAAAAAACTCCTTCTTGTAGTATACAAAATCATCTTTGTGCTGGGGCCTGCAAGTATTCTTCCAGCAGAGGAGCTTCACCTACAGGCCCTGCAGTGTTCTCTATCCCAGGAGCCTGCAAAGTCAGTCCTGGTGGACCATAATGAGTACCAGTTTTTGTTCCAAACCAATTTCTTACGGAGTAGTCAATTATTGCTGTCAAAGCTCTTATTGCTCAAGTAACACTTTTATACTTCATTTTAGTTGTCTTTAGCTGCACCACCTCAGAGCCCTCGGAATTCCTTTTTTCATATTTTTCTTACAAAGCATCAATGACAGGACCAGAGTCTAATTCCCCACACATTGTTGCCTATTTTCGTCTTAAGTTGCTGTACCTCCTGACCTTAGTAGCTCCTTCTTAGCAATAAGATGTAAATGATACCAGCAGTTCTCCATCTAACTTGTATCTATTTACACCTGTGTGCTCATCGTGAACTATCTGCTTTAATAAAATATTTGGAAGGAAACTGTAAAAAAAAAAGTAAAGGACAGAGAATTACTCATCTGTATCAAGCTACAAATCGTTTGCATGATGTCCTTTAAAATGGAAAATTTAAATGATGCAAGAATTACTTGACAAACAGCATAAATGCAGTAACAACTCATTAAGTTAAATAGATCTGTTATTGGCAAGAATTGGTTTATAATTAAGCAATCAAGTTGGAACAAAAGCCTGCTGCCACTATGGCCTTCCAAGATGGACCCCTAATGTATATGCTCTGTGCTCTTGGATGTGTGCACATGTGTCCATCTGAACTTTCCAATTTAGGAACAGGGCTTGAAGGTCATCACTCACATCAAAATGAGACCTGCCTGTTCTTGATGTGTGTGTCTGTGTGGTTTTGTTTTTGCATGCCATTTGCACTTCTGATTTAGGGTTTTCCCAGTTGACTCCATGCCAGTGAAGAGGCACACAAAGCGTATTACCATTTGCTCTCATAAGGATAATGACACTAATCTGACAAACAAAAAATAAGAAAGCAGATCAATATTAGGAATGCACTGCTAACAAAGCATTATGCTGCATTTTGATTTTCCCCGACTGCTGAGGAGAACCAAGGAGGCCTACGTGTGTTCCTTCCACTTTGTGAAGAAGGTGCCAGCTGTATGATTCCACTGTTACAAAGAAACACAGACTTGTGGTGCAGAAAGAACAGGTATGTATATTGAAAATAATTTTTTTCAGTTCTTTGCACTGACCATCAAACACCTGCTCACATGGGCTTAGCACTTCTACCAGACGTGCAGTGTGCGTAGAGTGCACGTTCTTTCCATGTTAATGTTACCAGTCCATTTTCACCTCAAAGCTGTTCAGTTCTAAGCTTGCCATTTCAATTTAGGCAGATCATAGCCAATATATTTTTCTGAGCGGTGGGTGCTTGTGAGGCTTTTACTTAACATTTTAATCTATATTGCTGTATTTCATCAAAAGATGAATGATGCCAGTGAGCGTCTCAACAATCTAATTCAACTGAGAGAGACCAGTCACCGGCAACCCATTGTTTGGTAATTGGTTTTTTTTTGTGACACGAATGACAAGAGGAGCTACACATCTCCCTAGTCATTAGGAAAAAAAGGGACAGACATTATTAATTAGGTAACTTAATACTTAGATTAGAGAAATCTGCACGAATAAAGGGAAATTCTGATACGGCCTCAGCAGAATTTTCAGGCCAGAGACCTCCCTGGTCTTAACACTTAACACTCTGGATTCTGCCAAAGTACAGTCTAAAAAATGTTACAAACGTGTTTATTTCACATTAAGTTTAATTGACTGAGCCTAAGTGGGTTATAAAAAAACATATTAATAATTACAACTTTCGGAAAAGACCATTCAATAAATAATATTGTCAGATTCACCAGACAAAAGGATTTGTTGCTTTGAATTGTTCAGGAGACCCCAGGGGGACATTTCTTCAGGTGTGCACCTGCTATAATCCCTCACAGTCCTGACGGATTTCTGTAATCTGCTGTTGTTCTCTTCCTACTGCCTTCTGTTGCCCCAACAGTCAGTCTCCATCTCAAGGTGTTTCTCCTCTCCTCTCAGTATCCTCTCTGCCCAAGACCAGTAATTGTGCCAGGCAGAGTCTCTTCATTCGAATTCTGAAGCCATCTGTGGGCTCAAACATTTAAACACCGAAAACAACACATTCTGGTGTAAGCCAGCCCTGGATGGGACATGGGCCCAGCGAATGGCAAACTGTACAAAGTGGAAAACAAATTATTCTTTCATAAATTAAATATTTTTTCATTAGAACACTAGAACAATCTAGACAAGAACATGCCATTCAGCCCAACAAAGCTCACCAGTCCTATCCACTTAATTCTTCCAAAATAACATCAAATCGAGTTTTGAAAGTCCCTGAAGTCCTGTTGTCTACCACACTACTTGGTAGCTTACTCCAAGTGTCTATGCTTCTCTGTGTAAAGAAAATCTTCCTAATGTATTTGTGAAATTTAGTCTTAACAAGTTTCCAACTGTGTCCTGTTGTTCTTGTTGAACTCATTTTCAAATAACAGTCTCGATCCACTGTGGTGAGAGAGGACATGCAGGTAGTGGGTGTAACAGAACAAGATACAGAGGACAGAAAGATATGGAAAAAGATGATCCTCTGTGACAACCCTTAAAAGGAGTAGCCAAAAGAAGAAGAAGAAGTCTTGATCCACTGTACTAACTCTTCATAATTTTAAACATGTTAAACACTTCTTAATCTTCTTTTGCTTAAACTGAAAAGGCACAGCTCTTTTAATTTTTCCTCATAGCTCATCCCCTGCAGCCCTGGAATCAGCCTAGTCACTCTTCTCTGGACCTTTTCTAATGCTGCTATGTCCTTTTTGTAGCCTGGAGACCAAAACTGCACAAAGTACTCCAGATGAGGCCTCACTGGTGCATTATAAAGTTTGAGCATAACCTCCTTGGAGTTGTACTCCACACCGTGCTATATAGCCTCACATTCTGTTTGCCTTGTTAATGGCTTCTGAACACTGTCTGACAGCTCATAGTGTTGTCCCCACCATGACACCTAAATTTTTCTCATAAGGTGTACTCTCGATTTTCAGACCTCCCATTGTGTATTCAAATCTAACATTTTTACTTCCTATGTGTAATACTTTACATTTACTGACATTAAATTTAATCTGTTACAAATCTGTCCAAGCCTGTATGCTGTCCAAGTCCCTCTATAATGATTCAAAGGACTCCATATTATCTGCCAATCTACCTATCTTGGTATCATTTGCAAACTTAACTAGCTTGTTACTTATACTCCTATCTATATCATTTATATATATTAAAAATAGCAGCAGCCCTAGCACTGACCCCTGTGGAACACCACTCTTAACATCGGCCAATTCTGATGAGGTTCCTCGCACCATCACCCTCTGCTTCCTATGTCTGAGCCAATTTTGCACCCATCTAAAAACATCACCCTGAACTCCCACTTCTTATAGTTTAATGCCCGACTTCTCATGTGGCACCTTATTGAATGTGTTCTGAAAGTCACTAATAAATAATATCATATGCTCCACTTTGATCGTATCCTTTAGTTGCTTTCTCATAGAATTCCAGCATGTTGGTCAAACATGACCTCCCTCTTCTGAACTCATGCATTTAGAGTACATACACCTATAAGCACAGCATGTTATACAATAATTAAAGAAAAATTATGGATTCAGTGGACATGCATACACACCTACAGGGTGGTTTTACATCACAATTCCATCAGTCCTGAAAAGAAGACACAAGTTCATCAAATCCAGTTTCTGACAAAAGTTCAGAATTTTAATGTTTTATCAAGTCATTAGGAAATACACCATTCTATTTCACTAGGCAAATTAACTCTTATCTACTCATGGCTGCTGTATTTGTTTTTATTTTCATATTTAGGAAAGAATATTTCTGGTAAGGATCTGACTCCACTGAATCTCTGAGCTGGTTTAAGTGGGCTTCAGAATGTTGTGATTTTTTCTTTTTTAAATTCACAAATAAATAAACTACTTGGGTTTCTCTAAAGTAAATTAATGTGCACTTGAATGATGTTAAAGTATGAAGGATTCATCAGTTTCTGAGCCCTACCATGATTAGACACAGAACTTATCAAAGAGCCTCTCCAGTCGTCTGTTTTCACATTTTTTATCACTTTTAATAATATGTAAAGTGCAATGTTTCCTTCATACAAGTAGTCCCGCCTTTTTGAGGTGTCTGCCTCAGCATCACTGATCACGTTATTCCAGGTTGTTGAATTTTGGGGACTGATTACTACCAAATGGTAAACTTTCAATCCACCTAAGAATAACCAAAGAAATACCATTGAAATTGCAAATATGAACCAAAAATGTCTATCAAGCAACATTCAATAGATAGAAAATACTAAGACATGACCCAACATCGCAGGCTGACATGAAATGAAAACAAATAACCTTTAGTCTGTACAGATCACTCAAAAAATGTATAATATTTTTTCAGTCAGAAACCATCTTAGAATAGGAAAGCAGCACACACTTCCTCTACCACAAATGTTAGCAACAGATTGATAAAGGAGGTAGAAGCTGAAGAATTAAAAAGGGAAAAAAGACTTGCCTGTAGTCAGAAACCATGTAATCAAACCGAACCAGTGAACTGATCGAAATTACAGAGAATTATAGTCTAGAAACAAACCAAACTAATCAAAGATTTCTCCAGCTAAAATAAATAAAACATGTAAAATTCTTGTTGTTTTTTATCCTAAAGCTGGACGTGAATGTATACCATGTCACCGGTTTAAATAGTTGCCACATGAAGACATCGTGCATACCATCCACAGCAATGACGTGGTAGCAATCGCATAGCAACAACAAGCTTCTGAGCCACAAAACGATGCTAGAAATGTTTCAAAATGGTGGTGACCTTCAAAACTGTAAAATTAAAGTAGACAATTTTAAACAAATGAGACTCGCCTCAACTGGCTTTTATTAAAGTTTTTTTAAAGTCAATTCACACCTGTTGTAGACAAAATAAGACAATCAAAAATACAGTCTCTTAAAAAAAAAAAAAGTGGTTTGCCTCCACCGAGACGACACTAATTTTCATCTGTCGCCGGATTGGTGGCTGTGGTTGTGTTGCCTGCCTTGTTTCCTTGCTGTCTGACCCCTGGGAACCACTTCTGTAAATGTGAGTACCAAATCTGACCATTATTCTTTTCAAAAAGTAATGCAGTCATCTCTGTTGAGGTGGGCCACTTATTTGTGGGCCACCCTGTAGATATATATATATATATATATATATATATATATATATATATATATATATATATATATATAAATGATGACCTTACGAGGTGTGTTTCAGTCCCCTAAACCCCAGAGAAAACATCATACACACAAGGTTTTTATTACAATAAATTACCTCCACAAAGGTTTCTTTGTAATCATTGACAGAAGTTTCTTGTCTCTTTTTCATCCCTCTCTATCCACCCCACCAAGTGAGCTTTGCTCTGTCCTTCACTCCCAACTACAAGTTGCCTGGATTGAGGCAGACCACCTCCTTTTAGTACTTCGTGTGCCAGGGTATTGCTCACACACAGGAAGCACTTCCAGGTCACCCAAAAGTCCCAAAAAGTAGGGGTTATGAATCCCTGCAGCACACTCTGGTGGCATCCACGGAACCCAACTGGGTTGCCTCACGGCACTACAGTTCCCAGCATACCCTGCAGGTGTCCTAAAGGTACTGAAGCTCAGGCATGCTGCCATCAAGTGCGTCGTGGAAAATATAGTGTTGCCTAATTGCCAGGTAAAGAGCCTGAAACCATCCCTGCAGGGACCCCACCCATGCATGGCATCCATATTTATAAAGGGTGCATCTTAAATCGTTAAAAAAAAACTTTCATGAATGGAAAATGACCCGTCTGACAAAGGTATGGCTACATAAAAAAAAAAACAACTTTAGATTTGTTAGACTCAAATGCATTAGAAAAGCTGACCCTTCCTGCCCCTCAGGTGTGAAAATGTGAAAGCTTGACTGACCATAATCAGAGTCACTGTCACAATAAGGTTATAAATGATAGATGTGTTGACATTGCCCTGGCCTCTTTACTAATTTAAGAAGGTAAACTAAGTATGACATATTGTTTTGAAAATTAAAGAAATTGTGTTCACATTTAACAGCAGAAAGAAAATTAAAATGGAAGACCCAACCTGACCACTTGAGAATAATAAAGAATTGTTCACATGCTCATTCAGCTTCAATAATATTATAAGTATGTAAGACTCAAGTCCCTACAATCTATATATAAATATAACAGAATGTCTATCTGTCTTTATGTTCCCTATGCAATCCTACATCCTCTAACTGATCTGCACCAGATTTTGCACAGTTGCTCTCCAGGATAATTCAGACTACATTGGAACCCAATATTTTGACCCTGGGGGTCCGAGTGGGTTTTTTTTTTCCCCTGTGTGTTACAGTTTGCACACCAGTGTCACCTACTGGCTCAGAGCAAGTGGAACATCTGAGCCAAACCAACAGACAAAATGACCAGAGCTTAACATTACTTAGTGTGCTGCTTCTCCCTACTGTAATATAAAAGAGGGTGTTGGGTGAGCCATAATCAAGAGTGGAAATGCAGTGCAACACAAAGGAAAACCAAAGGGTAGTTTCTTTAACTTCTGCTTTGTTGGCTATTCTTCATAATTTAAGCACTACAAACTGTCCACCTTGAAGTACAAGGAGGAGTCAGAAAGAAGAGCTTTCATGGTTACAACGCAGCAAGGAGTGGATGCAAATCTAGAATCCAATCAGATCCAAAATGAACAAATTCTCAACTCACAAGAGCAGAGATATTGACAGAGAGGCAGTGTGGATGAAGGATGGGATGACTAGAAATAACAACAGGGTCACCATTTACAAAACACAATAATTTCTGTATTCATTTCTTGCACCGTTCTACAAATATACCTGGGCTTACCAGGTACTTGAGTAGTAATTAATAAAACCAACAAAAATTTAACTATATGAACATTACCCTATTCTCTGTCATGAAAAACTGATACTACTAGAAGACTGTGATGGAAATATAAGAAAAGCTAGTCCCCTCACCCTCTCCACTGGAATTCTCTACAAGCTGTATCAGATATGGCAGACAGGGGTTTGGGCAGAGAAATGGTGATCACTTCTCAAAGACCACTAAAACGAAAACAAAAGTTAAGTACAGAGACCTAACCCTAACCTATTAGGAATAATACAGGCCTCATTCATCTTCATCTGTTTTACTTTTAAAATAATAAGAAAGGGATACCAAAGTTTCACCTATTTGTAACATAGACAATAAAACTAAAATTTGAAGCATATCAACTCTTCCTCATATTAAGCTGTGAAAATAAGAATTTGTCACAGAGTTACTGACATACTGAGATGGAAAAAATAAGAAAAGGCATTCGCTTTATCCTGTCCTCAAGTACATGAGGTCAAATCAACAGACTGAGGATGCTAGTAACAGTGGATGACATTGGGCAACATGAATGGGAAAATAAATGTGACCTAAAAGTCTGAGGCAACTAGCAAAAACTATAAATATTCTTTAGGCTACTATGTTATTACCCCTCTCAATGCCAAAGACATGCAGGTTAGGTGTGTGAAAAATCAAATAAAGGGACATCATCCCCTCGTGCTGATAAAACTGTAAGAAAGGGCACCCAATGAAATATTAGGACCTCCTAGACCTACTGAAAACCATTTATCCATCAATCCATTACCTAAATGAACCCCAGTGTGTCTGAGAGCCAAAGTCTATTTCAGCAGCACTGGACACTCTCTTGTGTGACTGTAACCCTTAGGACAGTAGCAGGTTATGTACAGATCTATCTGTATGTTGATTTGGTTGGCTTTATTGCTTTTAGACTGCAGACCACACAACCGGATAAGGAGCTGCTATCTCTGATGAAAGATAAACATTGCAAACAGGCAGAACTCGGCTACAGGGAGCTCTCAGTTTGGCCCCTGACAATCACATTTTCTTATGACGCAGTGCAGGACCACAGGGCATAAACAAATCACATTTGAATTAGGTCACAAAAAAAAAATCATATCCTGTAGGAGCACAAGTTTATAAATGAAGTGGTCATCTAGGAAAGAGTCATTGTGTCGAATCTGGAGAGGAGCAGCCACATGCCAAGCAGGGTGAGTGTGCAACACTTTACATCTGAAACCTGCTCTCTGTTTCATTTTCTAAAATATTTAAAAAAAAAGATCAATTTGCCTTATTTTCATAAATAAAATGGGTATGAAATCTTTCACAATCTTTGTAAGTACCAGTTTATGTATTTTTACATTGTTTCCTTTAACACTTTTGCACAATGTAATTAGTATTGTACTGAAGGAAAGCAATTAAATACAATAAACAATTAAGGAAAATAACTAAACTCTATTATTAATGCAGTTTCTTTGCTGAATACACCTTTCCGAACTCTCATTATTTGTGAGAGAACACTTAGTTTATCGTGTCACTCGTATTCTTATTTTTCCATATTATAATAATTATAAATAGTGCACTGCCGTGACAAAGGAATAATGCGCTGATTATTTTTTTATTCATCCTGATGCAGGGCATTAAATAATAAACACTTTTAGGATGTAAAATTTAATATTAAAAGTCACCATAGTGTGAAGAATGCAATTCTTTCTACTACAATGGACTTTTTCTTTCATATTGGCAATATAAATCTAGCTTTGCCTCTCTTCATTTATGGGTGATATCATCAGACTTGATGTTTAGATTTGAAAGTTTTCATATTTCACTTTTGTGTAATGTATTATTACATTACTTTATGCATGAATACATAAATGTATGTAAAGAGTTATGAAAGGAGCTATATTAAATAGTGATAGATATGAAATTGTCTTAAATGCAGGTAAGAAATTAACTAAAATGTATTAAATGGGGCTGTACTAAATGGAAATGTTATGAAAGGTCCTATTTTAAAGAGAGTGCTATGACGGGAGTCCTATTAAACAAAGCTAGATAAATAGATTTGAGGGGAGCTATATTACATTGAGATAAACATAGCTCTGTTTAATATTTAAATATATATCAAAGTAGCTGTACTGGAGATTAGTTGCTATATGGTGGATGCAGACAGACGTGAGATGTGAATTGTAGGTTCACTTACCTTTAAACTCAACTGCATGTTATCTAAATGTTTCCTGTGTTCCGGGGTAAATTCACACCACTCAAATGTACACTACATTTAAAGTGAATTACAGGTTTTCTAGCCTGTATGTGTATTCAGCTTGTGACGATGTGTCTGTCGCCTTGCTGTCTTTGCATTGTGACTTGCCAGGTAAAAACGCGAGCAATGCCGCCGCACCGTTATAGTTACTTCTTTGTGAACACTTGCTTCGTTTTCCGTTACTTTTTGATACGTGGAACAGGGGTGTAGCACAGAACTCTGAGCCCTATACATAAACCGTCTCTGTGGGGTCCTTTCCTCTCAAAAACAAAGTTTTCATTCCGGGCTTCGAGAACCCCTCCGCCAAATATACCCCAAAAAGACAACCCTAGCAAGCCCCCACCCCCCAAATCTAATTTGCTGGCCTTTCTCTCAAACAACGACGCCCATCCACGGCGCTGTTAAGTGCGGTTAACCTCTTCGTTCGTGATTAAATCGACTTACTGACCTACTGGCCAGACTCGCACAAGGCACATAAAGTATAAGGTGGAAACAAAATTGTACGCTCGTAAATAATGACCTGATGATGCTTGTTCCTGACCTCGCAGGTATTTCGGGACCGTTTTGTTTATTTTAAAGTTAGTTAGTTAGAAATAGAAGCCTGTGTTTAATGAGCTATTCTCTTGTGTATCTTCATCTCCAAATAGCTCTGATAAGTGTTTACAAACCTGCGGTCATGGCCACCAATAAAATAACGGAATGGCTGAAGAAGAGCAGGGAGTCCCGAAAGCTGGTCCTCACTGTGGTCTTTGTCGCTCTTCTGGTTGATCACTTGCTTTTAACGGTTGTAGGTAAGTCATACAGTCCTTTCATCTCTGTGTATGTCTTCCGTTTACGCTACGGCTCATCACGGCTGAGTTTGAACCCCATCCCGGTAACTGTACGTATGGAGCTTGAAAGCTCCCGCCCCATAGTCTACTTGGGTAGTGATTTCCCATTATATTTCTTATTTTATTGTTATTCTTTAATTTTCATATTTGTGTGGCCATCTTTCATTGCCCTCTATAAGCAAGTGAATGCGTGTGGGTCCATGTACAGTATGTTCCCTGCAATTGACTGGCATTCCTTTAACGATTCGTTTCTTTCTTGCGCCCGATTAAGCGGGTTTGATAATTGATTAATTTTCACAAAAATTAGCATGTCCTAGTCGGGCGGTAGAAGACACAAAGAGAGACAAATTGAGAGAGAGAGTGAAAGAGCGTGCATTTACACTGCCCGGGCTCCTGTACGACACTACATGTCTCTACATTTTAATCACTCGTTCATTTTTAGAACCCACTGATTGCAGTACAGGTCGCAGGAAGGTCGGGAGTAAAGCAGGAGTCAAATTGAACTGAACATCATCCCACCGAAGTGCACGAAAGAGGAAACCATCTTTGCCAGAGATGGAGCATAAGAAGCTCCACGCAGCAGAAAACCGAAGTTAATACACGTCATTTTTTTTTTATTCGGATTGTAAACTAAACAAACGTTAAGCCTGTAAATAAAGAGTTGCCAGGAGCTCAGAACACTATTGGTTGCGGTTTTCTCTCACTAAATATTTGCACTAAAATTATAAGATGTGCCCTTTACGACAGTTTTAATTAAATCGTTCCCCGTACACTCTTTGATTTATTCGAGCGGTGCTTGTTGAATTGTAAAACAATCCCGATATCCAGGTGCCACAGTGAAGGGAGGGCGCCGCTGTTAACTTGTGCTTCTTCACTGAAGACTGTGCCGTCCCCGCTGTGCCAAGTGCCAGGACTTTGCAAGCTCCTGGACATACATTTGGACCTGTTATTTGCCAAGACAGCTGTATCTGGACACATTGTCAACATTTTTTTTATTGAAAAAAAACAAGTGCCGTCCCCAAATATACTATACATAACCAAAAGTATTTTTACTCTCTGGTATCTGGATACTGCGGTGGGTTGGCGCCCTGCCCAGGATTGGTTCCTGCCTTGCGCCCTGTGTTGGCTGGGATTGGCTCCAGCAGACCCCCGTGACCCTGTGTTCGGATTCAGCGGGTTGGAAAATGGATGAATGGATGGTATCTGGATACTCATTGTGTCTTCAGGCTTTTTTACACTTCAATACATTACAGGCATTTATTGATAGAATAATTATAAATCTAGCCAAAATAAATCTTAAGGGATTCTATACTTAGTATGTGTAAGAGACTAGCTGCTTTCGATCACGGTGGCAGAAATATATTTTTCAAGGAAAGATTTTGTACGCACTGCTACAGAGAGCATCTATGAAGGGATTAGGAGCACCAATAGGCAGGATACCTCCTTGGCAAAAATGGACATTTTCTCAAGTAATGAAGAGAGTGATTTTTAAACTTTCACATTATAAATAATATGCAAACACATAATTAAAAACTGGGGGTTGGTGGCAGAATTGGCACTCCAGCCACCATAAAAAAACCTCACACTGGTTCAACTCCATCTGATCTAGTGTGGCATGGCTGCACTTGGGTCCTAATCTGGGATCCTGAGTTGGTTTGTCATGTGGTGGGTGCAGCAATGTGCTGTATCAGTGTGTGCTCTTAACCTCTCTCCCTCTCTTTAAAAATGTTTTGGAGATTCTTAAAACTGCCTTTTTTCATTTACACCCTTGCAATGGACAAGGTCTACATATATTTGTTCTACGATGGATTGACCTCCAGTTCAAGGTTGATTCCTGCTGTGCTTCTCATACTGTAGGGATAGACTTTGTCCTTCTGCTAATTCTATGGACTAAGTGATTTTTTCCAATGAATGTATTGTTAGATATTTTTTTTTAATTGTAAGTCAAACTGTATGTCATGAGTGGTTATTGTATTCAAACACAGAGCATGAATCGCATAACATAGTCAGAGGTCCCTCCACATTAATGGCAAGAGGGCACTTCCTCAGTCTGACAGCAGATGTAAAAAACTGAATAAGTAGTAAACTCATTTCAAAATTTAACATGTTAAAATGTTTATAGTAAACTCAGCTTAGATATCATAATCAAATGTTTTTTTATTTTCTATGATATGCTCAATGCATTTTTTAGGAAAATATATCTTTTTGGAGTTTGTGATTTTTTTTTTGGGATGCATGAACTTACATATCTCAGTATATTGGTCATCATCATTATCATAAATCACCTCACTTACTTCTGTATGAAACAGTTTAGAACTTTACCTACTGTAAAAAATGAGATATTTATGATTTTTTATTGATTTGAGTTTCTGCTTTCAAATGAATAAAATTGCTTTCTATTTGATGCTATTGTCTCTTAATCCTGACCTTTGGTGGTGATGCTGGTTGTGGCAGGTTTTTTTGCTTGTTTGCTTTGTTTAATTTTTTGTGTATTTTTGCTTTTATGGATTTATTATGCTGACATATAATCATCAGAAATGTTGGCAGCCTAGCACATCGTGAAATGCAATGTCTCACCTTCACGTGATGTTTACTGAAGGCTGTTTCCTTCTCGGCAACTCTCTGTCATTCATTATCTGGAGCTTGATTATCCTTCCATAGTGTAGTACTAGGGTGTTGTACCGTGTTAGCCATTATGAATGTAGAGAAAAGCCAAGCAAAATGACACCTTTTATTGGCTAACTAAAAAGATTACAATATGCAAGCTTTCGAGGCAACTCAGGCCCCTTCTTCAATGATTACATCTTGCCTGAAGAAGGGGCCTGAGTTGCCTCGAAAGCTTGCATATTGTAATCTTTTTAGTTAGCCAATAAAAGGTGTCATTTTGCTTGGCTTTTCTCTACTTCCATAGTGTAAAATGCTAAGGGTGTGAGTGAATGTGGTTGTGTGTGTAAATGTGCCCCATGAAAGACTGGTGGGTGGTAAGGTGTGCCATGGGGTTTATAATTTTTTTTATCATAATTATTATGTATCTTGCTTTTAGTTGTTCAAAGAGGTGCTGGTCTCACTGGAAGCGTGATGCCCCTACTGGTCTCCCTTAAAATGAATGACCACTAGTGGAACAGGGAGATAGAATGATGAAGGGATCAGATGGAATGGTGAAAGGGAATGATTGATTGGGCCACTCTTTTAGCAGAGATGATTAGAAATAAAAAGAAGTGAGACAGGTTTGATCGGGGCAGTCGATCAGCAAAGAGAAGGAAAGAGAGGAAGATTCCTAGAAATGAGCCAGGGAGTTTGCAATGAATTTCACGTGACATAAGCAGGAGAGGAGTTGGGGGTCAAGGCAGCGAGTGAACACTGGGAACCTGTCGATGTGGTAGTGAGGTGGAATATGAAAAGGCCTACTGGGAATATGATGAGAAGGATGTGAGGTGGGTCTAGGCATCAAGAGTCAGGGACGGTGGCAGGCGGCTGTTGAAAATACCACTTATTGATGCATCATGGAGAGGTGAGGTGGAAAGCAACTCTGCTGTCACGGAGAAGTGTGCATACCTGTACAGATGACGGGTAGACAAAGTCCTAGCAATGATAATTAAGAGTTGTCTCTTCTGGTGTTGGTGTAACTGTTGTGCAGTGATGGCTTTACTCTCCTGGGATTAATTAGTTAATTTTAAAGACTTTTTAATGACTGACTATTTAATTCTTTCCTGGATTTTACCCGTTTTGTTCTTTAAGCTGATTTATTCATCTGTTGAATTTATTGATGTTGCACTATTTGAACAATAAACTTGATATCCTTTTTCTTTTCAAAGAAATACCTATTTTATGTTTCTCACCACTGGGTCCATCTTGGTCTTACAAACTGCTAGGGGATCCTCTCAACATGTGAGTGTCCGACATGCCCTGGCATGCTGACCTCTGACATGGGGTTCCCACAAGTTTTGGTTACTGCCCTTATTGCTGCCCCCTTCCCTCAGTACTGCGCCATGTGGGGATGGATGGATGGGTGTATGAGAGACATGGCATTTTACTGTTTTCTTTTGCACAGTGTTCCAATGTTGTATGTGGACAGTTGTATAGCACCTTTTTGATGGTGAGTTTCAATCCAAAGTTCCTACAAGTACAAGACTATATTACAACTGCTTTCATGTGTTTTGTTTGTTTGGTTTTTTTTACTTTTTTTGAACTAGTGACATTCAGGTTTACCAGGCAATGCCTTTGTCTCTAGGCCCACCATTTTGCCTGCTCACAATTGTTACCATTTATATTAGAAGTCCTCATGTCCAAATGTATAAAAACAGAGCAGCATCACTGCTAACCAAAAAGAAGTGGTGCAGTGAAATGCACTTTTAATGGACATAACAAGAAGTAAAATTGTGGTAGGAAATGTTTGAGGGTTTAGTGGTGTAAGCGGTTTACATTCTTCTCTGGGTTTTTTACTCTTCCACTGTAAGTTCCTCAGACATGTGCCCTAATCCAGTTTACAAACCAAGTTTTGCTAGAATTGTCTCTCTTTAACTCTTTCAGTACCTATTGTGCCAAGTTTTCTCTATACCAACGAACACCAAAGATCCAATGCTTCTGTGACCACAGATGAGTGGCTTTCTGAAGGACAATTAGGTGGTAAATCAGAGATCTCCTCTGTCTTCTCCTACTATGATAATGCAACATATCTGGTGAGAAATGACTCGAGTAACCAAACTCTGAACACCACTCAGCAGAGCCCCGGGCCAAAAAATGAAGACAATACATGTGTCACGGATGGACAGTTTCTCAAGGATGAGAATATCAGAGTTGGCATCTTGCTCGCATCCAAATCTATCATGCAGCTCGCCTTCAACCCCATCGTTGGGCCGTTAACCAACAGGTACAAAGTGTGTGAGCACTTTCACCCTTAATAGAAAGAAGTGAGAATTGTAATCATCAATGATATTTGCATGTAAAGTCAGGTCCGTAAATATTTGGACAGAGACAACTTTTTTCTAATTTTGGTTCTGTACATTACCACAATGAATTTTAAATGAAACAACTCAGATGCAGTTGAAGTGCAGACTTTCAGCTTTAATTCAGTGGGGTGAACAAAATGATTGCATAAAAATGTGAGGCAACTAAAGCATTTTTGTAACACAATCCCTTCATTTCAGGGGCTCAAAAGTATTGGACAATTGACTCAAAGGCTATTTCATGGGCAGGTGTGGGCAAGTCCGTCGTTATGTCATTATCAATTAAGCAGATAAAAGGCCTGGAGTTGATTTGAGGTGTGGTGCTTGCATGTGGAAGATTTTGCTGTGAACAGACAACATGCGGTCAAAGGAACTCTCCATGCAGGTGAAAGAAGCCATCCTTAAGCTGCGAAAACAGAAAAAACCCATCTGAGAAATTGCTACAATATTATGAGTGGCAAAATCTACAGTTTAGTACATCATGAGAAAGAAAGCAAGCAATGGTGAACTCAGCAACACAAAAAGACCTGGACGTCCACGGAAGACAACAGTGGTGAATGATTGCAGAATCATTTCCATGGTGAAGAGAAACCCCTTCACAACAGCCAACCAAGTGAACAACACTCTCCAGGGAGTAGGCGTATCGATATCCAAGTCTACCATAAAAAGAAGACTGCATGAAAGTAAATACAGAGGGTGCACTGCAAGGTGCAAGCCACTCATAAGCCTCAAGAATAGAAAGGCTAGATTAGACTGCTAAAGAACATCTAAAAAAGCCAGCACAGTTCTGGAAAAACATTCTTTGGAGAGATGAAACCAAGATCAACCTCTACCAGAATGATGGCAAGAAAAAGGTATGGAGAAGGCATGGAACAGCTCATTATCCAAAGCATACCACATCATCTAAAACACGGTGGAGACAGTGTGATGGCTTGGGCGTGCATGGCTGCCAGTGGCACTGGGACACTAGTGTTTATTGATGATGTGACACAGGACAGAAGCAGCCGAATGAATTCTGAGGTGTTCAGAGACATACTGTCTGCTCAAATCCAGCTAAATGCTGTCAAATTGATTGGGCGGCGTTTCATGATACAGATGGACAATGAACCAAAACATACAGCCAAAGCAACCCAGGAGTTTACTAAAGCGAAGAAGTGGAAAATTCTTAAATGGCCAAGTCAGTCACCTGATCTCAACCCAATTGAGTATGCATTTCACTTGTTGAAGACTAAACTTCGTACAGAAAGGCCCACAAACAAACAGCAACTGAAAGCTGCTGCAGTAAAGGCCTGGCAGAGCATTAAAAAGGAGGAAACACAGCATCTGGTGATGTCCATGAGTTCAAGACTTCAGGCTGTCATTGCCAGCAAAGGGTTTTCAACCAAGTATTAGAAATGAACATTTTATTTCCAGTTATTTAATTTGTCCAATTACTTTTGAGCCCCTGAAATGAAGGGATTGTGTTAAAAAAATGCTTTAGTTGCCTCACATTTTTCTGCAATCATTTTGTTCACCCCAGTGAATTAAAGCTGAAAGTCTGCACTTCAACTGCATCTGAGTTGTTTCATTTAAAATTCATTGTGGTAATGTACAGAACCAAAATTAGAAAAAAAGTTGTCTCTGTCCAAATATTTATGGACCTAACTGTATGAAAGACCAGTATACAGCAAGTTAGTGTTGCTCATTTATCAGAGTTTCAAAACATTTCTGTCAGTATGCCTGTACTGTCCGTGCTTTCTAAAGCGTCCTGCTGATATTTTAATATCTTTTAAACTGAACAGACTGATTACTTTATCACATTACACTTGTCTAGCTGTCAATGGTGTTTCGTTAAATATTCCATGACTCTTTCAGTCTGTTCAGAGGTTTGCACCCTGTCAGTTTCCTTTCCACCTTGAGCCCAGTAATCCAGAATAGACTCTAGCACCTAAACACCTTGAACTGGATAAGTAGATTAGAAAATGGATGGTCATTTTGATTCATAGAAACATTATAGGATATTGCGTCTTTTAAGCATTGGCCCCTTCAGGTTTTTGTGTATCTGATGTCTAGTGAGCTGCCTTGGACTCCACACTGAAGGAGGGCAGAATGTGCCCTTGCATAGCAACATGTTAGTGCTGTCCTTTCTTGTGTTATGGCATACATGGTGAAATGCTACATATCACTCCATTTCATATTTCTAAAAATAAGAGCATACACAAATAAAAATAATTTCATGTATGCATCAGGACATTAACTTTAAATAAGTGTAAAATCATCACAAATTTACTTTGTTAGGAATGAAGAAAATATTAATTAACTATTAAATAAGACAAAGGTTTCGGTCTTTGGTTTTACCACACCTAAATGTGTCTTGATGATTTAATCCATCACCAGTACAGAATCAACTTCTTCCTAAAGTCAGTTTCATGCAGTCATAGATTTTGATGAGTTCTTACATTATTATCTGCCTTTAAAAGCCTTTATAATAAAGCTCACTATAAGAAATGCTCAGTGTTACTGCCCATTTTGCAGATACCTTTAGCCAAGGCGACATTTTTTTAAATAATTGGAATAAAGGCACGTGCAGCCATGTAGTTGAGGGTCCGGAGGTTTAGTTATTAGGCTAAACTAGGGTTGCCAGATTAGAAAATTAGAAATACAGGAAACTCTTAAAATCTCTCACTATATTACTATATGCTGTATATAAATGTATACATGCTCCTTACACACCCAGACCAATATATTATATAAAAGTAGAGACATAAGTTAAAAACATAAAGCAAGCATTTTAATGGGTTATGAGGAAACCAAAAGTAAAATCATTTGAAAATTATTTAATACAAGCTAAAAAAATTCTGTAAAAGTGAAATCATTTGAAAATATTTTTTTAATACAGACAACAGAGAAATATTATTATTATTTAATACAGGCCGTTAGAAAAAAAGTGAGCCGTGGCAAGTAGTAAGAACACACTTTGTTGAAAGTGTACATTGCAATGCTGATAACAGAACTGCACAGCAGCGCAGCTGGAGAGCAAAACGGTAAGAGTGTCGCTGTCCTCGGCCAACCATAGCAACTGAACAAGTTACAAATGGCCAGCAAATACTAGTTTCCTCATTACATTAGGTTATTTTCATCAAGAGAATCTGAGAAAGGAAAGTATAATTACTTATAAAGTTACAGTACAGCTAAATACCGCAAGAAAGTAGTAAAAATATATAATTTTATTACGAAATTTGAAAATTAACTAAATACGGGACATGTGGGTGTCCCTGAAAGGTCAGTATGGGACAGGGGATAAAATTATCAAATATGGGACATGTCCCGTATATAAGGGACGTCTGGCAACCCTAGGCTAAGGTGCCTGTACACAAAGTGATTGAGTATAACGCATAAGGACGTTTGTAACAATACTGTACCTTTGTTTCATTAAATGTACTCCAATTAGTGGCTAAAGTTAAGCAGGTCCCTGCATGTATATTTGCTTTTCAGCAGTGTTTTAGCTGCCTCTGTCAATTAGTTGATTCAGTATGTTGTATTGCCATATACTCACAATATTTTACGATATTTGTAAAAGCAATTTTATGTAGTACGAAAGCATGCTTTATAAAATATTCAGTCTTACTCATAGTGAAACAATTTAATCTATAGGTTAATGATGGTAGAATTTTAATAATTTACCACAATAGTTTTACTGATATAAACTGTACAGTGGTCTGATATCTTTTAACAGTTAACCATCAAATTAGAGTTACTTTTTTTGAACATCATTAATTTATTCACTCATTTTTCCAATCAAGTGACTACTAGACATTTGTCTTTTTTTTTGTTTTGTTTTGTTTTGCAGGATCGGATTTCACATCCCAATGTTCACCGGCTTTGTCTTGATGTTTTTTTCAACAATAAGTAAGAATTCATTTACAAACCGACATTTGTGGTTTTCTAATCTCTAGAGTTAATCTTAATATTAAATCTATTTTTCAGCAAAAACAAACAACTGTCCATGTTATCTATTAATCCCACCTTCTCAATTGGAGGATGAGATAACTAACATCTGAGGTCAGCTCTGAGATAGGCAGCTAGTTTGATTATGGTTAGTATGCACTGTTGTGTGGCCTCCTGGAACATCTCTTCACCACCAAGAATGAGTCTTTTTGAGGGAAATAAGCACAGATATTACAGATCGCATAATTAGTAGTTCTTCCATTTTCTGAATCCAGCTCTTCCCAGTAATGGACCTAACATTTTTGAGGACCCTGAAGCTTGAACTGTTATGGGGACCCCTTCGTAACCAGCAATGAGGTCTGTGTAACCAATGTTATTTTCTTCAATGGGGTTGCTCCATGACAGATCACCACAATTTTTTTTAAAATTTTAACCACTACATCTCAGATTTTGATCAAAATTACTGTACTTGATTATCTCACATGTTAAAGTCACCTGGTTGAAAACAAATTTCTTATGCCTTATAGTTTTCGAGTTATGAGGAGATGAAAATTAAAGTCGCTTCTGGGTCCCCACTAGGATTAGGAGTCCTAAAGATTAAGCTTCATTAGTTTCATAGTAGATCTGCTCCTGCTTCATCCCGATAACCAGGTAACTAAAATTTCAGAAAATGGAATGGCATTCTATCACACAACATGCTGATTCAAAAACTTGCCCAGTGATTTGAAGCCACCAATTAACCTCACATGAGCGTTCTATGATGTGAAAACAACATGAACAAATTGCAGACAGGGATCAGACTTTGGATTTGAGCCCATATAATTAGAATAATCCAGATTATTTTTCTAGGCTTGAATGTTCGTCACTTTTCAAGTCTGACTTCTTCAAGGTGTTAGTATGGGTACCTCAGGTTCAGCAATCATCTGTTAATGTATGCCACTGATGAATTGGTGATCGATTTACCCATCCCTTGTCTATACTAACTTTTTCCAGTACAGGCTAATGGGGACAGAGATTATCCAATCATCATGAGACACAAAGTAGGAACAATGTGTGTACTGGGCTACAGTCCTTTGCGGGGCATGAAAACTCCACATGGTTGGACAGCAAACTCCATATAGTGATTGTGCTGGTATACAAATCCAGTTTTGTCCTCCTGTGCAGAAGGTGCACTGACCAATGCAACATCTCTATGCCACTGCACTAACTACTGCACCAATATGTTGCCACCCATCTGGATGATGCAATGGCAGCCATTACTCAACCATTATGCTCACCACACATTAGCTATTATGAAGGAATAAGAGAGAAAGCCAATTAGAGATAGTGGGTGTTTAGGGGGCTGGAATGGACAAGGCAAGGCCATAATGGGCAATTTAGACAGGTCATCAGGATAAACCCTACTCTTTTCAAAAGTTGCCCAGGGATTTTTGATCACCAGAGTGAGTCAAGACCTTGTTTTTACGTCTCATCCGAAGGACGGCACCATATTTACAGCACAGTGTCCCCTTCACTGCACTGGGGCATTGGGATCCACACTTCTGTGAAGAAGTTGCACTAACCACTACACCTTCACACTTTATGGCTATATAAAATGTAGTTACCAAGGAAAACATAACCAAAGCTTCTCAAACCTGCACTGGGTACAAGGGGGGCTTGGATAGAGTAACAGTTCTTTGCAGAGCTCACTATCACACCACTGTCACAGTGCTTGAAGTAGATACAGTATGCATAAATGCCTGTAACCAATGTATATCACAGATGTATTAAGGTGAAAATTGAAGAGTATAGAGTAGTAATTACAAGTATTGCTATATAAGTTACCTCTTGAAGAGCTTCCCCCTTTGAGATTCCAGCTCTGTGATTAGAGAGCAGGATGGGAAGAATCCACTTGGGGTAGCAAATGCTGCATCATTAGGGCCGCTTGAATAACCAGGATGCACACAGGTATGCTTCCAGACACTGCAAGTATACAACAAAGAGTGCCAATATACACTTCAAGCACTGGGTATATGGGAGAAACACTGTAGTACCAAAAAGAAAACCCACACAGTCTACACACAGACAATGATAGATAGATAGATAGATAGATAGATAGATAGATAGATAGATAGATAGATAGATAGATAGATAGATAGATAGATAGATAGATAGATAGATAGATAGATAGATAGATAGATAGATAGATAGATAGATAGATAGATAGATAGATAGATAGATAGATAGATAGATAGATAGATACTTTATTAATCCCAAGGGGAAATTCACATACTCCAGCAGCAGCATACTGATAAAAAACAATATTAAATTAAAGAGTGATAAAAATGCAGGTAAAACAGACCATAACTTCGTATAATGTTAATGTTTACTCTGCCAGGTGGAACTGAAGAGTTGCATAGTGTGGGGGAGGAACGATCTCCTCAGTCTGTCAGTGGAGAAGAACAGTGACAGCAGTCTGTCGTTGAAGCTGCTCCTCTGTCTGGAGATGATACTGTTCAGTGGATGCAGTGGATTCTCCATAATTGATAGGAGCCTGCTGAGCGCCCATCGCTCTGCCACAGATGTCAAACTGTCCAGCTCCGTGCCTACAATAGAGCCTGCCTTCCTCACCAGTTTGTCCAGGCGTGAGGCGTCCTTCTTCTTAATGCTGCCTCCCCAGCACACCACTGCGTAGAAGAGGGCTCTTGCCACAACTGTCTGATAGAACATCTGCAGCATCTTATAGCAGATGTTGAAGGATGCCAGCCTTCTAAGAAAGTATAGTTGGCTCTGTCCTCTCTTGCACAAAGCATCAGTATTGTCTGTCCAGTCCAATTTATCATCCAGCTGCTCTGCATCCAGGTCTGCACCCTCTGCACACAATCACCTCTGATAATCACGGGGTCCAGAAGGGGCCTGGGTCTCCTAAAATCCACCACCAGCTCCTTGGTTTTGCTGGTGTTCAGTTGTAGGTGGTTTAAGTCACACCATTTAACAAAGTCCTTCATTAGGTTCCTATACTCCTCCTCCTGCCCACTCCTGATGCAGCCCACGATAGCAATGTCGTCAGCGAACTTTTGCATGTGTCAGGACTCCGAGTTGTATTGGAAGTCCGATGTATATAGGCTGAACAGGACCAGAGAAAGTACAGTGCAGACCTGCAGTTCCCGAGACACGCATACTGAGGTCTGTCTGTAAGATAGTCCACAATCCATGCCACCAGGTATGAATCTACTCCCATCTCTGTCAGCTTGTCCCTAAGGAGCAGAGGTTGGATGGTGTTGAAGGCGCTAGAGAAGTCCAGAAACATAATTCTTACAGCACCACTGCCTCTGTCCAAGTGGGAGAGGGATCGGTGTAGCATATAGATGATTGCATCCTCTGCTCCCACCTTCTCCTGGTATGCGAACTGCAGAGGGTCGAGGGCATGGCAGACCTGTGGCCTCAGGTGGTGAAGTAGCTGCTGCTCCATGGTCTTCATCACATGTGAAGTCAGAGGGACAGGCCGGAAGTCATTCAGCTCACTAGGACATGATACCTTTGGGACTGGGGTGATGCAAGATGTTTTCCAAAGCCTCAGGACTCTCCCCTGTTCCAGGCTCAGGTTGAAGATGCACTGTATCCAGCAAAGCTGGAAACCCCAGCTCCAGCGCACAGGCCTTCAGCAGTCGTGGCGATACTCCATCTGGGCCCACTGCTTTGCTAGCACAAAGTCTCCTCAGCTCTCTGCTTACCTGGGCTGCTGTAATTGTGGGTGGGGGGAAACTCTCTCTTATGCTGGTATCAGCAGAAGGATTGGTGGAGGGTGCAGTACTCTGAGGTGAGAGTGGGTTAGGGTGGTCAAACCTTTTAAAGAAGTTGTTCATCTGGTTTGCTCTCTCCACATCTCTCTCGATGGTGGAACCCCGCTTCGAGCTGCAGCCAGTGATGATCTTCATCCCATCCCACACTTCCTTCATGCTGTTATTCTGCAACTTTTGCCCCAGCCTTTTCCTGTACTGCTCCTTCGCCGCCCTGAGCTGAACTCGGAGTTCCTTCTACATGCGCTTGAGCTCATGCTGATCACCACCTTTAAAAGCCCCTTTCTTCTGGTTCAAAAGGCCCTTGATGTAACTTGTAATCCATGGCTTGTTGTTAGCATAGCAGTGTACTGTTCTTACTGGAACTACAATGTCCACACAGAAGTTGATGTAGTCAGTAGTGCAGTCAACAACCACCTCAATGTTCTCACTATATGATCCCACACAAAATTTAAAATTTATCACAAGATGCAGATTCTCATTGTATATTTCATTCTTGTTCACTGAGTATACTTAGAAAACCTAGAAACAGACAGGAAGTCCAAACAATGTTTTCATAAATGGGTTTCCACACAGAATATATTCAATAAGCACTTTTGACATGGACTATGCATAATGTACAGTGCTTGTTGTGATAACAATCAATTTGAGCCTCATTTTTGTTCTCATGCTCTTTTCAGCATATGCCTTTGTTACGACCTATCCCCTGATGATCTTGGCCCGGACCATTCAAGGAATTGGCTCGTCCTTCTCATCTGTGGCAGGTACTACATTTGTCAGGGTTCCTGGAATTGCATCTTTTGATTTTTTTGGAGTGAGGTGTCACAAAGCTTACTTGTGCATCTGCTCCAGCTCCTTCGTTTTCCATCTGGTTCATGTGATTTTCAGTGGATAATTTAGAACAATGTTCTGACGATGTGATGCATGGTTTATGAAGCAGCATTTTACCTTCTCGTTGCTCGTAAATATCCACATGCTGCCTCTCAGATTATGATTGTAGGAAATGAACAAACCTTAATAGGCCTCTTCCAGATAACGGCTTTCTTAATCGCTATAATTTTACCTGCTCTGTAGTACTTTAGTGGTGTGTTGAGTGGCAGAATGCCAGCTGTTCAGCCCTTCAGTCTGCTGTCTTGCCTGTGTGACTTGATTTATTGGGCTCTGGTTGCTACGAGCTGTAAATTGACTCTTTTATTCAGCTGTTAGTTTACTTGTAATGTTCACATATTCAGCTGGAGGAGCAGCACCTTCCATACTGACTGTTCAGAACAATAATCAGTGGTTTGAAAAATCTGCTAGCATGAATTCTGACCAGCTTTTCTTGCATTTTACAAGATAACATTTCACAAGCAGGAGTTCTCATTCATCCAGTGTAAATAAAATACTGGAATTTTCTGTATCCAAGGTTGTTTTTATATTTTCTAAATCATTCAATTCAATCATTTCTGTTTTTTTAGTTTCTATTATTTAATTTAATGAGATTGTATTCATTACTGAATCACAAACATCTGCAAACTATGGTCTGTTAAAGAAACCCTTCTGCACCAATAGAGGAAGCTGCAGCTGTTAAAAAATGCAACTCTAAACAGAGAAAAAAAAGAAAAAAAGGATGATAACAATTACATTATTAACAGATAGAAATTCCATGTAATCTCTACCATGGTGTTAAGAAGCATGATGAAGGAGAGCATCTAAAGAGTATTGAATATACGTAGGTAAACAACTGTCAGAGGCACTACATAATAGAAAGAAAAATCTGAAAGGTACTAAAAATATTGTTGAAATAATAAAGATTAATTACATTTGTATAGCACTTTCCTCACTACTCAAAGTGCTTTACATAGACAATGGAGAACCACTTCATGGAACCACCAATGTGTGGCACCCATCTGAATGATGCAACGGCAGCCATTATTACGCCAGTATGCTCACCACACATTAGCTATTATCTGTGAAGGAATAAGAGAGAAAGGTGGATGATTAGGGGGCTGGAATGGAAAAGGCCATAATAGACAATTTAGATAGGACATCGGGATAAACCCTACTCTTTTCAAAAGATGCCCAGGGATCTTTGATGACCACAGAGATTCAGGACATCAGTTTTACATCTCATCTGAAGGACTGCATCATATTTACATCACAGTGTCCCCATCACTGTACTTGGTCATTGGGATCCACACACAAACCACAGGGTAAGCACCCCATCACATCACACTGAATAGTTAAAAATTTAAACACATCTGTAGCATCTAACTGGCCACAAGTTTATAGAGAATTGAACTCTGATGATAAAATGAGATGAGGATCTGGAAGAAGGAGGGTCACATTTAGGAAGGAGCTGAAATTCATGCAAAAGGTTGAAAAAGAGCAGCTGGAATAGCTGCACAGCATTGGCCTTTCGAAATGGACTCCTCAATGACTTCAGACCACCATGGTTTTATCTCTTACTCTTCGGTTTCCCACATTAAAAGCCCCAGGTAGATAGGCTCCTGGTAGATTGTAATACAGTTGGCGCATCCTCTGGTGCATAAGAGAGTCTTCCCAATGAGACTTTGAGTTACTAAACAGAAAAGTTTGTTATTTGCAGTTTGCACAGCACTTAACAAGTATTCTGCATTTTAGACTGGATTTAGTGTTCAAATGGACACCATCTACTGACTCAGTAGTCTGTCTGGGACTCTGTGACCAATGATGGAGGTGCACGATTGAGAATATTGGACTGACAATTCTGAATTTGATCAGTGAATTGTTACTGGATTTCTGTGCTAGTTAACAATTGTCCATAACCAATGCCATGATCACACACACAGTTGCTTAAAAGTGTGACTTGGTACCAGAGCATCTTGGACCAAAGGGCAATGATTGTCTTTGTAGTTGTGTATTCCAGAAATCAAGTAAAGGGAGGTGCTGAACAGTCATCTGATTACCATTTTGTGATGAGCTGGCTCAGGTAGACACAGCACCTACTTGACTGATCTGGATGACCCAAATGAATAGTGAGGTTATGTTAGCTATGACTGTTTGGCATATTTTAAACTATAAGCTGCAAAAGAACTTTTCCTGCACTTTGGGAAAGGTCAGGAACATTGAGTCTGAATAGAAAGTGTTAAAGACCTAACCAATGGTAAGAAGCTGTGGATAAAAGATCATTGGTTCCTACCATGGTCGTAACAATTGAATCTCTTGGTTGTCACCATCAATAAGGTAAGCTGTCAGATTGAATACATAGTCTTTCCATGCAGTGTTAGCAGGAGCTTCTCCAGATTTAACTGAGAAATGTTGGGAAACCAAGAAAGCGGGAGCTGCAATAGGCAGTGGGTAAAGGAAAACTCCCTTCTGGGTAGAGTTTAGTTAGGTTATGGAAAATGACTCCAATGAGTTTGAATATTGTGGTGCTGTAAT
Source organism: Erpetoichthys calabaricus (assembly GCF_900747795.2). Taxonomy (NCBI): domain Eukaryota; kingdom Metazoa; phylum Chordata; class Cladistia; order Polypteriformes; family Polypteridae; genus Erpetoichthys; species Erpetoichthys calabaricus. The sequence goes on from NC_041394.2 coordinate 95,644,912, forward strand.
TGTGTGGAGGTGATAGGAAATAACATTAAAAGGAGCTAGATGATGCTATTTTTGCTAAAAATGATAAGCATAATTATACAAACTTGTATAACTTGCACAAGCGGAAAATTCTTCTATGTCATCCTGGTTGATTATATTATAGAACTAGCCATACCCCACAGCTTCACCGACATAGTAGTGAAACCGGACAGCGAGGAGGGCCCTGCCTGGTTCCCCTCTCCTGACGTCACGCTTCCCCCTCCCCTTGGCCCGCAGCCTGTATCTCGGATTAGCGTGAATATATCACTCCTGCAATCAAACTATGATTCTTAGCACAATGAGAGAAGTCACAAAATCAACCGGAATGTTCAAGTAAATTCTAGAAAAAAGCCTGATCTAAAACCATTAAGTAGTTTTCTCGTTCACTGGCTAAGCGGAGGTAAGATACGCCCCAAGGCTGGCACGTGAGTGAGGAGGGCTCCTCGCCCGTCCCCTTGGCCCGCTGCGTCTCTCTCAGATTCGCACAAATAAATTGGTACCGTAAGCGCACTATGATACTTAGCACAATGAGAGAAGTCGCAAAATCAACCGGTATGTTCAAGCAAATTATAGAAAAAAACCCGATCTAAATCTGTTAAGTAGTTCTCTCATGAAAAGTGGATAGACAGACAGGCAGACGTTGGGTTTTATATATATTGAGGTGTCCTTTATTACACTGTTTCGGTCAAGATTAAACAGAGCCATTTCTTATTTTACCACATGAAGTGTTATGGAGTATATGAATTATTATTATTATTATTATTATTATTATTATTAATTTATGCAAACCTGTTGCACTTTCCTATGACATTTCTCTGTCAGGAATGCATTGGTATTTTAATTTCTGATGGTTTCATTTTATTTTGCTCAATTGTTTTTTTTTATTTTTTTACTGTGTTTTATCATGTATTTGTGTCCCAAACATTTCTGCTGCTTGCAACACCATTTGTTCCCAGGACACTCTCTACATTCTACCTAACATGTAATTCTCTGTATTTCATAACATCAACAGTTGCAAATCAAATAATTTACTCTAGGTATACAGGGCCTGTTACCCATTGGTCTAAGTTGAATCTATCACTTTTCATATTTATCACTAAGTTGAAATCGCTCGTAGACAATTACTTTTTCCTTTTGTTCACTGATACCTTCTATATGAAAGGTCACCAGATAAGACTAAAGTAAAACCCATCCTCTCCCCATCTCCTGTTTATGGTGATAGTACATTATTGACATTCTGAAGTCTTATTACTGTATTGTCCATGTCACCTGTCTTGTTTCTCAATAACTTTTCTTTGGCTCTTATTTTAGGATTGGGACTGCTAGCCAGCATTTACAAGGACAACACAGAGAGAGGCATTGCCATGGGAATAGCACTAGGTGGACTGGCTTTGGGCTTGCTTGGTAAGTAAAGATGGCACACATGATATTGCACAGAGTCCTCCATAGTAAAGCTGAAACAGTGGATCAACCCATGATTATTGCTGGGAGAAGACCATGAACTATTATATATGTTAATTGCCTATAAATTATTTTTCTAAGAATGTTACAGTTCTAGCAATTCCACACCAGCTGAATTATTTTTCACAAGCTAAATTAGTTTAGATTGGCCTCCTTTTCTAACATGAAGGCCTAATTGCCATATGAATTCAATTCAATTCCATATGAGCCCACTCGTGCATTTTGTACTGTGCTGTTAATTAAAATGTAGACATGGAAATAAAATCTTGGAGCAGTGGGCAATATGAAGCAGTGCTCTCAAAGAGGAATTATTTTAATATGCTTTAAGTTGCACAGTATTAATCATTGGCATTAAAAGGTCAATTAGGATAACTAACCGACCTGGGCCTGCAAGATAAGACTGCAAGTTAGCTATGGTGGAAAGGGAAAACTGGAGCAGTAAGTTTGAGCTGGGTGTGTGTAATCTGCTCAGATAAAATGTGACAAGGATGCGCTTCAAAAAAGGAACTTGGTAGAAATGCGATAACTTTAAGTCACGTATTCTGGATAAAGTAATCATTTTATATGTTAAAGTTGTATAACCATGAATCAGCTCATCTCATGTAGCCACCATAAACATATAAATATATATGAATCACTTTGCTGATACTCTGATCAGCTTGCTGAAAGCAGGCACTCCCTCTTTGAAGAGAAAATGAAAGATGCAATGAACAAGCTTCCTCCTGCCTGATTTCTGAATCAAAGAGATCCTAATTGAGGACAAAATTTGTTTATTTAATATAGGTCCAATTTTTTTCTTCCACACTTCCTAAAGATATTAATTTAGACTTAACTCTATCTGGTGGCTGACTAACAGGTAGGACTTAAAGGATGGAAGTAAATGGTTGTCTCTCTGATGTACTGTCCTCATCCACGGAGCACCCTCAGGGATGTGTTCCTTCATCTCTTTTCTATATTCTCCACACTAAGGGTTGTCACCTTAAATCTGAAATTGGTTTCATCTAAAAATTGGCTGATGATTCAGTGATTGTAATCCTACTTAATAAGAATGATCTAATGGTAGATGATTTTGTTAACTGGCTGAGGCTTCTTTAAACCAAATGTTCAAGAAAGACAAGTAATAATTGATACAGTCATCAATGACCAGGTAGTTACAAATATCCGGGAGCAGCTATGGACTCAAGAGAGACTTTTAATCAAAAGCAGTCTGTAAAAAGAGACAACAGCACCTCTACCGTCTAAGAAAGACGAGTCTTTTTAGTGTGAGTCCTATTGTTATGTCAGTTTTTCATAAATCTTGTGTTTAGTCTGTTTTAACTTATCATCTGCTGACTTGGTTTGAAAACCTTATTGTTAGCAACCATATTAAAATGGAGCTGTAAAATTACAACGTCTCAACCGCCAAAACTGGCTGATCTATTTAATAAGCATATTTTGAGGAAAACAGAATATCTTCTCGCACAAACCTCACCCATTATATTCTTCAATTCCACTTTATGCCATCAGGTCACAGGTTCAGTTTCTGAGGATAAAAAGCAACTGGTTTTCATCCCAACTGCTGTTCATCTTCGAAATAAGTTTCATTTTAATGAACATCCACTAGTTTAAACCCTGGCTGTTCAGTTGTCATTTGTGTCAGTCATTAGAGAAGTGTTATTGTCATACTGTAGGTGCAAAATATTACCACAAATAAGTGTTTTCTTCACTATCATTTTTTTGTACAAAGTTTATTTTTGATGGCTAAGTTCTTGCTTATTGTGTTCTTAATGTGATGTCAATCCAAATCTGCTGGTAAGCTAAATGTACCTTTTGGAACACAAACTTGAATTGAGATGAGCAGAACTGACAACGATGCATATAAGCGGAATGTGGGAGCCACTTTGTCACTAAAATATGTCTGACCTTTGTTTTTCAGCTGGAGCCCCTTTTGGAAGCATCATGTACGAATTTGTGGGGAAGAAGGCTCCATTTCTGACTTTAGCCTGCTTGGCTTTATTTGATGGAGGTACTATGTTATCGTCTAGTCGTAAAGTGTGGTAGATCAGGAAAAGGCAGCCTGCCAAGTATAGAACATGGAGACAGAAAATACTAAACTTATCTTTATACTAAACTTTCCTCTTGTATGTGCATGGATGCTGAAATAGTGAACAGGGAATTGACAATGTGTCATTTAGTGTTGATTCCTACCTGATGTCCAATGCCAGGGGGACAGACCTTGGCTCTCTGTGACCCTGATATGGATATGCAGCTTACAAAATGGATAGATATACCCATCTAATTGTAGCTCACAAGGAGCAGGTGGATCCCACTGGTGTGCTAAAGCTACACTTTGAAGGCTCTGCACCAGTCTCTTAGCACACTTTACTTTTCGTTCAAGAACCTTAGAGATTGGGTAGGAGAATTTACCTGCTGAGGATCACCCTGTGGCCTGGTGGCTTATACTCTGATTCCCAAGACCAGTGTTTCCTAAACATTTTTTTTTCTTATGGCCCAGTCTTTCCCTTTGACCCATCACAAGATTCTTTGCAAACTGTATGTGTCCCCATTGAATACATTTGTGAGTTATGACTCTTCACAACCCAAAAGGTGGCATTCCATAGTTTAAGAATCTCTGCCTTAGACCATGCATCAACGTCCTTACATCACACATAAACAAAAGGCATGCTGATGAAATGAGAGAGATAGCTTAACAGAAAATAATTTGCTATCCATCAAAAGTTGTATTAACTTTTTAAAAAGATGGCCGTCCATGAGATGTTGATTTTAAGGACTGGGAGATTCTATCTAATATATGAGGAGACAACTTTAAATAATCTAATGATCATTTAATGATGCTTTAATGATCTGACGGTAGAGATGTCCACCTACATGGGCAAAACTGGATACCAGGCCTATGACTCCTATCATGTTCTTTATTAGAGGTAGACTGTATTTTAATAGAAGTCTGTGTGACATTGAATGATGGGATTTTGTTGAAGTTGATAAATGTTCCACTGTTCAAAGGCATGGCTTCCCTTTCTCCCCTGTGGAAACCTGTTCCCCAGATGATAGGAAGCTCCCACCCATCTAAAAAGGCAGCAGCAGCAGAAAGACCAGTGGAGCAATAATTGTGCTATCTGCTTTATAAGCTAACATCTAGAGGAGGATGATTTGCATGCCAGAATTTATGTCATTTTCATTCATTTCTTTCTTTTTCTATGATATAGCATTGCAGCTTTGTATTCTTCAGCCCTCCAAGATTTCTCCAGAGGTGAGCTGATATTTGAGAATTATTTATGCTTCACTTTTAATGCCTCACCCCTTATGCTTCACTTTTAATACCAATGGAGTTGTATCTTCAGACTCATTGTCTATTGGAGGAAAATGTCTTCAACTCTTAACTGATCCAGAGAGGTTTATATGTGTGATGCATTGTCCTTTTAAGCTCATCAGTGGAAAAGCAACAGGGTCTTGGGTAATGCTTTGGTACTGGAAATGGGGGATTCTAATGCCTCTATCTTATTGGCTTATTGCCTCTTTCACCATATACATGGGACTTGGTTCAGATGTTGGAAACCTCTATTGATGTAGTGCCTCACAAGGTTTAGTGTTAACTGCCCATTGAGAAATATCCTTCCATTTTCTTTTTATTTCAGGAACTTCATCTAGCAAGAACTTAAGTAGGAATTATCTCTGGAATGGGACCTAGCCACTCTGAATGTGTTGTACTGTACATATATAATACTGAAAGGTTTCCTTATCACAGCCCTTTTGGTAAACAGTACTGTTGTTTTCTGAATGCATTCTGCTTTGTAATTGAGCTTTTTGAACTCCACCAAGCAGACACTGCTGTCTGGAGGCTAAGTGTTGACTTTTAAACTATTATACTGCTGATTGAGTCCCTACCACTGACTCACATTATTGTTTTGTAAATTGCTAAATATCAGTCTAAGACCAATATTTGGTTCCATTGTAGGGCAAATGAGAATTTAATTTTGGTTAATTGTTTATCAGTTTTGCCTTCTGCAATGCAGGTAATTGATTAAATAATTCAGTAAGGCTCCTACTTTATTTATCTTACCTTTCTCTGTTGTAGGAAGCAAGTCTCTGGCCATTAGACATATATCAAGGTGCCTGAGACACACTCATTTTAAGAAACAGAATTATACAATTTATTGGTAAGCACAAGGGGTACAGAAATAGGATGACAACTTACTGTATATATTAACATAAAAGACAGGAGAGAAGACAGACGAGACAAACAAACATACAACACAGAAGAGGCTGGCTGCTTACTGGTATTTAGAGTTCCAATTTATCAAGTCTGATGTTGTGTGGAGTTGTTGTTGTTGTTGCTCCGGGTTCAAGTGGAGGATTCTTCTTGTACTGCAGTGCACTCTTTACCTTTGCAACGTGGCCCTTTGTATATGGTGTGCTTTGCTTTTCTCTGTTAGGCTATTTGCTGCGTCTGCTGCAACTTCATAGAGAAAAGCATTACTATTTCTTATGCAAGAATTTAGATGCTGAAGTACCCTTCTTGAAGTAATGGTTGCTTCTCAGACTGGGGTCAGTTGCTGGCACAGGACTTGGCTTGGCAGAGTGGATCTCAGCTTTCATCTCCCCTAAGTGGGAACAGATGATCAGCTTTTAGGTTTCAATGAGTGGGTTTTAGAGAGTGCCCAGGAGTGATGAGTGAAACCAGTTTTTGAAGGAAGGTGTAACCTCTTGTGATTGAATTAAAGTCACATCCAGTTTCCAAATCCTTGCTTGCTCAAAGGTGCATTGTTTTGTCTAGCACAGTTTTCACACATTGCATTATAGTTCTTTGTTTGGACTTGAGCATTTATTTGACATCTTCTGGTCTGAGAGGAGCCTCTGCAAGGATGTCAGTTGAATTCTGACCTACACTTTTGTTATCAGATGACGTGAAGTCTGATACTGGTATGCACAGCAGTTCAGTCACTTTCTGGAAAGTAGGCTGAGGGAAAGTGAAGTTGGATTTTTGCAGCCCTGTTAAATATGCTGTCTTAACAGGCCTTGTGTGCTGCGAAACGTCTAGCAGATTTGGCAATGCCCAATGTGTCCTACACCAGTATCAAGAATTAGCTGAGCTTGTCTCAGCTTTCACGCCAGCAACAAAGCTGGAATTAACTGTGGACACAATGCCAGTAAATCAAACAACTGGAATCCAGCAGGACCATTCTGAGTCTCTAATTCCTTAAACTTTCTTTCTTTATTTAGTTATCTGCCTCAGGGCACGTCTTTTAATCGCCAGTTATTCCATTGTATTCCCTCTTCTTTTTATTTATTGGTATGATTTACAATCTTTCAGATAATACAACATATCCTGCCTTGGCCTTCCTCTTGATTTATTTCCCTCCAGCATTATTTTCAGTGATTCATCTCCTCCTAGTATATGTCCCATTTCATTTTGTTACCTTCTTCTCACTGTTTCCAACATGCTCCTTTCTTCACCAATCTTTCCACCACATTTTTATTAAATATTTTTATCCATTCAACTGACCTTTTCCATCTTTCGTAATAGTCATAGTTGGAGTTCTTCCAGTCTGTTTATATTCCTTTTCCTCATTGTTCATGTGTCTGCTCCATACGATGCAAAATTCCAGATTACTCTTTTTATTATTATTTTCTTTTGTGTTCAATCTATTATATTTGTTAGTAATTTTTGTTTCACATTGAAGGCCACTTTTTGGGCAGTAGGCCTTCCCATCCCACACTCAGACTTGCACCCATTCATATCCAGCTATTTTGTAGGCTCCAGTTAATCAAGCGCATTCTTTCTAAAGTGTGGCCGAATGTCAACCATTCTAGTGCCTGCCCTTATCCTGGACCTGAGTGATTTGCTAGTTCCTTTCCTATAAAAGCAAAATAAAAGAATACAGGCAGTCACACAAATCACTCTGTCTGGCCAGAAAAGCATTTTACTCCATTACATGTTACTCAGAAGATGTCCCCTCAAGCCATATCACAAACTGTGAGCACAGTTTCTGCTGGAAGGCAACTTGAAATTGGCTTACCCACCCAGGAGTCACTGCTGTTTTGGGCCCTTGATTTAATTTATAATTGTATATTGATATTTTATTCTATAACTGGCTGATAAGAAAAAGAACAGAAATGAAGTAAAATATAAAAAGCACACACATTTTAGTAAACTATCTGCTGCACTTTGTCAAAAATCAACGTTCTCAGAGCTTGCAAAGTCCTGTTTTGCTTGTGTTAGTATGTTTAAGGACAGAACCAGTCAGAGCTGCCCTTGCCATTTTATATAGCCGGGCATCGGAGGGTGCTACTGCAAGTGACAAGTGGAAGAAAGGTAACATCTAAATTGGGGATGCCGACATCGTGCATTGGAATGAGTTGGTTTCTACTTTGAGATATGTAAAGCAAAATCAACCAGACATTTCAAGAAAACTGCTCTTGTGCAAGGCATGGCTGAACCCAGTGCCCATACATTTAATTTAAGTTTGTTGCTAGTTGGTATAGGGATTTTATTATACAGTATTTTTATAATCAATGTATCCAGCTCCTTCTACCTTACAGGTCATCCTTTGCTGTATAACACACTTGTAAAGCCTCATTTAGCACATTGTGTGCAGTTTTATTCTTCCACTGCAAAAAAGACGAAGTTAGAAAATGTTCAGAGACAAGCTAAACAAGGACAGATGGATATGAGCTGTAAGGAACCATAATCTCTTTAATAAGCAATTAAATTAAAAAGATGATAGAAGGGTTTAATATTATAAATTTAATATTACAAGAACTAAGTTGCACGTTCCTGTCTGCCCTCAATTCTCTTGGGAAAGGCTACAGCCCTCAATAATATTATAATGGGGTTAGTGTTTAGAATTATGGACGTGGATAAATTTGTTTTTACTCCTCAATGAAAAAAGAAGAACCCACAATTATTTCTGAAATAACCTAAAACTGACAAAAGTAATTAGCGTCCACCATTGCTTAGAGTTTTAGAGTTTTAGTTCAACAGATAATTTCAAATAATAACACACATGAAAATGGCATGGACAAAAATGATGGGACCCTTAACCTAATATTTTGTTGCGCAACTTCTGAGATTTCCGCACCTGACAACAGGTAGCTATGTCAGGTTTGAAGGGGGCCTTCTCTTTACTGCATATTTCTGTTTTTTCCATAGATGTTCAATAGAATTCAAATCAGGGCTCATAGTAGGCCACTTCAGAATAGTTCAATATTTTGTTCTTAGCTATTCATGAGTGCATTTAGTTGTGTGTTTTGGATCATTATTCTGTTTGAGGATCCATGACCTGCAACTGAGACAGATCTTTCTAATACTGAGCAGTATGGTTTGCTCCAGACTGTTGTGATGGTGCGGGTTGGCTCCACACTACCACTCCCTTCTGGCAGCACCTTGAACCCGACACCATCCGTAATGTAACCAAGGGATGAGTCGAGCAGATGAGGGCACATCTAGCCAAGGGGTAGGTACAAAAATGTGACAAAGTGCTTTTATTAAAAAAATCCAAATCAAATTGTCCAAACGCAGTGCAAAATCTCCAGTACATATATAAATAGTCCATTCAAACAGCTGACAATTTGTGAGTTTTAAAGCAATACTTAAAATGAGAATAAAAACCATCACTGTCATTGAGTCAATGTGACTTCCACTCTTTGAACGAGCCTGGCACAACTCCCTCTTTATCTGCCAAGCTCTCGCATTCATTGTTTCCAGCATAGACTCAAGTCACCCCTCAAGTCAGCCTCCTCCATGTTTCAAACATTAGAACACTAGAACAATTTAGACAAGAACTGGCCATTCAGCCCAACAAAGCTCGCCAGTCCTATCCATTTATTTCTTCCCAAAAAACATCAAGTCGAGTTTTGAAAGTCCCTAAAGTCTTACTGTCTACCACACTACTTGGTAGCTTATTCCAAGTGTCTATTGTTCTTTGTGTAAAGAAAAACATCCTAATGTTTGTGCGAAATTTACCCTTAACAAGTTTCCAACTGTGTCTCTGTGTTCTTGATGAACTCCTTTTAAAATAACAGTCTCGATCCACTGTACTAATTCCCTTCATAATTTTAAACACTTCAATCATGTCACCTCTTAATCTTCTTTTGCTTAACCTGTATAGGCTCAGCTCTTTTAATCTTTCTTCATAATTCAACCCCTGTAGCCCTGGAATCAGCCTAGTCGCTCTTCTCTGGACCTTTTCTAGTGCTGCTATGTCCTTTTTGTAGCCTGGAGAGCAAAACTGCACACAGAACTCAAGATGAGGCCTCACCAGTGCATTATAAAGGTTGAGCATAACCTCCTCAGACTTGTACTCCACACATTGTGCTATATAACCTAACATTCTGTTTGCCTTCTTAATGGCTTCTGAACACTGTCGGGAAGTCGATAGCTTAGAGTCCACTATGATTCCTAAATCCTTCTCATAAGGTGTACTCTAGATTTTTCGACTGCCCATTGTGTATTCAAACCTAACATTTTTACTTCCTATGTGTAATACTTTACATTTACTGATATTAAATTTCATCTGCCACAAATCTTCTTTCTTTACACACAATGCTTCCCAGTCTGGCTCCAATGCTCCACAATCCTAAAGGTTGAATGAACTGCCTTAGAAAATAAATGGAAGGATGTGTTCCTTTAAACTTCCTTTAAACAGCTTCTGTTTCTTTTGTATGTTCTCCGGCTTCAGCCTGGTATTCATTTAGCATAAAATAAAATCACTTCTTCATTAGTCTCCTTCTTAAAATTGAAATGTAGTGTTCAATCACATGTGTGGATTATTTTAAATATTTAACTTGCTGTTCTTTTTAGACATGTTGACGTGTTAATGATTGTTTGTCATTCATCTTTTCAAAGTTTATGCTTTGTGTACACAGGGGACATCCTTAACTGACTGGGCCTTTCACATCAGTTTGTGAAGTGGCACTCATATGGGTAAATAGCACTGCCCCCACCATTAAGACGATCGCTGAATTGGCATTTTTATTCAAATGGATCATGCTAGGTGCCAACCCTGAGTCAAGACCAGCTTTAAAAACTATTTTTATTTCACACTATACACCAGTGATGTGGCAGTGAATTGGATCAATCATGTTAGAAAATCAATGAAGCAATTAAATTCACACATATGTCAGAATGTCATTCTAGCCACTGCTCAGTAGCTGTCATAGATATACAATTTGCCCCGCTTGGAATGCACTTCTGTACTATCAGAAGAAATGAAACAACAAGGCATTGGAGTGATATCCCATAGTGGGTTGTATCCTGCCTTGAAGCCAACGCTGGTTATCAACTGGGTTCAGAAAGTGAAGGCATAAATTGACTAATGATGAGGCAAGTGAGGGTGACCTTCACCCTGTCACTGCTGCACATCTCTATCATTTGCACCTAAAGCTTGAGAGGCTCAGGTGATTTAGACCAATGGTTCTCAAACTAAGGCCTGGGGAACTCCATGTGGCTTCTGATTTTTGTTCCAACCAACTCCTGTTGTGAATTGGACCACTAGTGTAATTAACCAACCTATCATTTTATATGTTATTTGCTTTGAGGTGAATGTTGAAATTACAAAACTAGGGTTGGTAAATATTAATTGAATGTGCTAGGCATTTACATTTGCTACATGGAGTTAGTTTAGTGTCTTTTTTTAACCTGTTTTTAAAGATTTTCATCATCATGGTCTTCATTCTGCTTTTCCAGGTATTCTGGTTGTTTAATCCATTATTTACTAATGAGCATGTTAGTGGGTCTGATGCTGAAGTAGCTGCAGCCTTTTAGTATTTGCTCATTGTTAATTTATGTTATTCGCTATACAGAAAAAAGGCAAATTAATAGAAAGATAGAGAGTTATGCATTTAACATTATAGCCAAAACTGAATTATTTCTAAATATCTCATAAAAATTAAAATTGCTTTGATGTGCTTTTCCAAATGTAAAATAGGAAAAGAGGAATAAGACCAGCTAATTAAATAAGATGAATTATAGATAAAATGACTCACTAAGTGTGCAACTGGCTGCAACAAAAGTCCCCAAGATGGAGTTTGAGAATCAGTAGTTTAGACTTTCCAAAAGCTTATCCTTACAGATTGACTTGTAGACACCATTTCCCATGCCTGGTGTTTTGCAGCTCACAAGGTGTTATGGCTGAAAATGCAATGGACAGACTAACAGAAATCTGATCAAAGCTTTTCCTGGAACAGTGAGCCTGACTTGTGAGCCATGTCCTTAAGGTAGATCTGTTACATTAGGATGATCAGAAGTAGCCTGAAGCTGAAGTCTGCAAACTTTCAATTATTTTCCAGTTATGCTGACACACCTAAGAGCAGCTGGCCATAAAAGACACGAGTGTCAGATCATGCCGGGCTAAGTGGCTTTGTCTCTCTCTTTCTGTGCAGGCTGTGAAAGGCACACCATTGTTAACTTTACTGCGGGATCCCTACATTCTCGTTGCAGCAGGTAAGTTAACTGTCCTCGGTACAAAAAAAAAGATAAAATTAAATCATCTTTAAACTGTAATGTGATTAACATTGTAATTGACACAGGGATGAGATGAAATCCCCACACAGCTGACCAGCAGAGATGAATGTTTGTAGAGAATTAACTGGCAGAATTATTACTTAAACTGAATAAGATGTTCATAGAATTATTGCACTTCTAAACTAACATGGGATCTTTGAGAAGTAAAATGAAACCATAGAAAGAAAATGTGGTTCATTCCACTCATCACGCACATCTTAATCTCCCTCGGCTGCTGGTCATTAGTCTTCCATCATATGCAGAACACTTTTAAGTTCTGGGTTTCACTGAGTCAAAACCTGTCCCACGGCCTTCTGGGTGCCGGTCCCTGACAGACCTTGTTAGGATCATTCACAGTGACCAGATGGCTGGCTTTATGACCCAGCTAAGATCACAATCCCACATGGTGAAAGACTTTGAAAGTATTAATGATACCATAAGCATTTTTTTTTATTTAAATTAATTTTTTTGTTTACAGATTCACATTGACAACATTTTTTTTTATTTTCCATGTGTCATTTATATCTACTCATAGGATGGGTGAATTTCTCGTTTAGGTCCTGCTTGCGTCTTCTGGTACTTTTTGGTTGCCCTAGTGTTTGACAACTTTCATCTTATGGCAGTACAGCCACAGAAGTCATTATCTTGTGACATCCAAAGATTTGTAGGGACCTCATCTTCAGATTGACACTTCCTATAATGGTGAAGCAGAATTCACTAAACGCTGAATTCTGCAATCACTAATGTGGCACGTGAGGTGGGATTAAACCATTATGAGACAGCTCCGTTTTACCCTTCTGATGATATGTTATCACAAGTTCGATCTCCATATAGTTTTGCTTGAGGCATGACCTGGATAATAATCATTAGCATGTTTTGTACACAGTCAGATCACAGAGAAGGTAACTGTTTGGAATGAACATGGATTTTGAGACCATGACTGAATAGTTTAGGTATCTACTGTCACTTTGAGCAGTAGACAAAGATGGTTCATTACGGAGGAACTCCTAGATGTCTGTGGACAAATAGCACAGTGGCAGTCCAAGCTACTCCATTTCTTCTGCCTGTCTTATTGATAAAACATTTAGGTGTCTTTGCCATTTAAGTGACACTTCATATTTCTCCTAATGGTAGATAGTATTGTAAACTGTGTTCTGAGATGTTTCAGGTAAGGAAGGCAGAAGTTTCAAGGTAAGGCCGTTATTCTCACTAACCGTGGCACCAGAGAGTGGCAATGTGTTTCAAGTTAATTAGCACATGTAAGTAAGAGTTTCACTGTACTCTGTAAATATGACCATCATGACCCTACAAACCTATAATATACAGTTAAGACTAGGAGAGCACAAAGTAATGAATGAAGATATTCTAATTTAGAAAACTATATGGTAGTGAATGGGAATGTTTCAACACAAAGGGAAGTAGTCAGGGAAAATTTGGGATTAAGACTAAATCACCATTAAGGACAAGAAAAAAATAAATTTTCATTATCTGGTAGTGTTGGTAGGATGATCTGAATAAGAATAATTGATTCCTGCTTGCTGAGATTGAGGCCTGCTAGAACAGGGGTCGCCAACTCCAGTCCTGGAGGACCACCGTGGCTACAGGTTTTCATTCTAACCCTTTTCTGAACTAGTGACCTGTTTTTGCTGCTAATTAACTTCTTTTGCATTAATTTTAATTGATTTGCTCTTGAAGACTCAGACCCCTGGATTGTTTCTTTTTCCTTAATTAACAGCCAAACAATAATGAGATACAAAATTAACCGAAACAACTGGTGTCCATCATACAATATCTGAAAATAAAGAAAGGTTAAGGTCTCAGGAATGTCGATCTGCTCAGGTCCCCAAAAAATTTTAACTGTGCTCTTAGAAAAGAGAAACTCAACAACTTCAGGGATTTCTGTCTGCTACTGCACCACAAGAGCAGCAACAAAGATATGAAATTAAAGAATGGGTTTAATTAACAACAAGAATTGGTACCTCATTAAGCTGCTGGTTGCAGTGACATTGGTTGGAGTTTAAGGCCTTCACTTAGTTGGTCTTCTGTTGTCTCCCTCACTTCACATTTCATTTCTGTTTGGGTGCCATTTAAGGAAAGAATGAAGAAATTCAGGGGAACAAATCTTGAAAAAGCAAGTCAATTAAAATGAATTCACAAGAAGTTAATTAACAGCACAAACAGGGCACTCATTAAAAAAAGGTTTAGAATGAAAAAATGCAGCCACGGTGGTCCTCCAGGACCAGACTTGGCGACCCCTGTGCCAGAAGGTAACAGATTGTCTTGACCATTTAAGTTTTTATAGAGCATTGTCCAGTGACAGTCAGGAAAGAGTCAGCACATGTGGTAGTCTTTATGAGTCCTTTCCAGGCACACCACTGTAGTATGATTCCCCAGGTAATGTTTTACTGAAAGCATCAAGATCTTGGAAGTAACCAATCCTGTCTGTGCCACCAGTTGTATAGTCAGTTCTCATTCTCTGCAGGGTTACGTTCCTGAAAAACCTGGTGGATACAGAAACCACAATTACTGAAGTATTGATCCTATCAGAAAAATGTGGTTAGGTTCCATCTGGGTGCCAACTTGGCAAGAAATTAGAGAACCAGTCGGGTGGATGTGTTGGCCCTCCTAGCTTGCCCCTTTATGCTTGTTAAAGATCCTTCACCTATAGAAACCTTGGTATGACTTTTACTGTCTCTCTAGTCAAATTGAAGGATCTTATATGTGTTCCACACCAGGGCCAATCTGAGGACCTCACTAAGCTAGCCAATCAATAGTAGTGATGGCGGTGTGTACAAAGGTCAGGAATTTAATCAATGTGACCTTATGACCAACACTTACTGGGAGTTTCTTGTCTGTGGGGAACTATTGCAATTAGAAATGGAATTCGATGGCTTACCCACACCTTCCAGCGGCAAATAGACGCTCATTGATCCATTCAGTGTATTGCGCACATGCAGCCCTAGACATCTAAAGGCATCACAGGCCTGTTATTGTTTAATCTCATGTTTTGTTGCTGCACATTTGCTTCTCAGATTTTTTTTTGTGCTGTGCATAACTGCAAAGGGGTGTGAGCGTCACAAAATGGGTTCCACTTTTGTAATAACTCATAAGTGAATCCCCACGATTTACTGTGAATAGTGCACAGTAGTTTAGATCTGACCAGTGCCTACATGTCACCTGAAGATGCTGTGGAGCTTAAAGCATGGAGAATGTAGGCAATGCCTGATTCACTTTTTTTTTGCATTTACCAAAAGTCAGAATAATAACAGAATTTTATTTTTCAGAGTAATTAGCTTCTGGCAAGATTTACCATATAAAAGCCAACATGCTTGGAATAAAATCAAAATATAAGGAATTCTCCTGTTTTTTTTCCTTTCTCCTATGTTTTTATGAAATGCTAGTGTGATGGCCCAAGTCTGACACGATAAGGAAAACAGTTCATGAGGCTCCTTCTTTTGGATATAATATAATTCCATTGGAAGCAGCCTTAGGGTTATGATCCAGGAAGGCTGATTGTGCTACCTACCGATCTCGTGTTTGTCTCTGCAGATGAGTGTAGTGCCAGATTTGTACCCCTGTCTCTCTCTCTCTCTCTGTCTTTGCAGGGTCTCTCTGTTTTGGAAATATGGGAATTGCAATGTTGGAGGTGACTCTGCCCATTTGGATGATGCAGACCATGTGTGCGCCAAACTGGCAGCTAGGTAATAATGTGTATCCAAAGACACCAATTAGCGGGTTTTCACATTTGTTTTAAATTGTCTCTTTTCTTTTGTTTTTGTGCTTTTATTATTTTTCATTGTTCACGCCTGCTATACATTTTCATTGTCTGCTTGTTTTTCAGGTGTGGCATTTCTTCCGACCAGTTTAGCTTATCTATTTTCCATCAACATGTTTGGCTTCCTTGCAAATAAATTTGGAAGGTAATCTTTACACTGTTTAAATAGCTTCAGGACAATGAGCAACCTAAATTGTGAGAATGGTGATGCATCTTTACACACTGGCAGATGTCCTTGTTGGAGAAGTGGCACCAACTGGGCACAGGACAAGGGCATGGAGGCAGGGCCATCTTAACAACATTATAGGCCCCCGGGCAAAGCAGTGCACTGGGGCCCCTACCCACACAACCACTCAGGAATAAAAAAGTAAATGGTCGATAAAATTAAACATGTATTTATTATATTGGTATTCCAACAAAATCAGCGTTTAAACATTAAAAAACCTGCTGTACAGCAAAAATTAATCAGCACAAACATTTGAACAATATAACATGAGCCTTGAAAATCACAAAAATTTCAACATATAATTGATACTCAATTGGTAAACTATACAGATGGAGATGGCACAATATGAAATTACTATGAATTACTTATTATTAGTCAAGTGTTCAACACAAACATTTGCAAAATTTCTTTGCAGAGAATTGAGTTGAAGTGACATTAACATACTGTATACGCTTTTACATTATGTAGTGCGTGAGATCCGTACACATACATACACGTCAGATTGCAGAGGTAACTGTGATACTAAATCACAGGCGAATACCAATGTCCACTTGTAACACAATAACAATATTTATAATTTAGTATAGTATCCATCCATCCATTTTCCAACCCGCTGTATAGTACTTATTTATTGACAGCAAGTCACAACATACATAGATTAGCATGGGGCCCCTATGCTCGTGGGACCCCCGTGCAAATGGCCAGCATTCCCATGCGTGAAGATGGCCCTGCATGGAGGTACTGCATACACTACCCATCAAAAGTTTTAGAACACCTCCGTTTTTTCCAGTTTTTTTTCAACTTTAACCAGTTGAAATGCAATGAATGACTTAAAATAGTGAAAAGGTAAAGAGTAAAGCCCCAGAGGTTTAAATTTAAAGTTTAGATTAGCAAAAACCTAAAAAGGAAATATCAGAATATTACAAATGGGCCTTCTTCAAGGAACAACTAAGAGGTTACAATCTACAGATGTTCTGCAGAAATCCAAGTAAATGAAGCCTTGTAAGTTGAAGCAAACAATTTGCACAGGTGTCCCAACTTCTGTTGATTGCTTAAAAAACCTCAGTCCGTCTTAAAGCAGAGTTGGAAGAGAGTGTGTTACTACACCTGCTGATGTACTACTTGGACCATATTCCAGTGATAACGTCAAGAAAATGGCAATTAACAAATGAAATGAGACAGAGCAGTGTTACCCTTAGAAGAATAGATAGATAGATAGATAGATAGATAGATAGATAGATAGATAGATAGATAGATAGATAGATAGATAGATAGATAGATAGATAGATAGATAGATAGATAGATAGATAGATAGATAGATAGATAGATAGATAGATAGATAGATAGATAGATAGTGTAGACCCATTTGTAATTTTCTGATATTATCTTCTTTCAGTTTTTGCTAACCTAAACTTTAAATGTAAACCTCTGGCAGTTTACTGCTTAACTTTTTCACCATTTTAGGTTATTCATTGCATTTCAACTGATCAACTTAAAGAAAAACTGAAAAGACTGAGGTGTTCTAAAACTTTTGACAGGTAATGGAGGTGGAGTTGGATTTGAGTGCAGAAAATTATGTTTAAATAATGAAGGCTGAATGGTAGGCATGAACTTCTTCCTTCTGTGCTGCCCCTGCTTTATAAAGAGCAATAGATAAAAAGTAAGCTGCATTCAGTAATACGCCTTCTATTCTGCTTCTCTCAGTTACAATTTGCTTTGAAATTATAAATACATAAATTAATATGCCAGCACCTCATCCAAGGTGTTTGTTGCGTTGAGGTGTTGGGATTGTCATGATCTCCAGCTATTTAAGATGTTGTTTTCTTATCTGGATTTAATTCATTTTGTTTATTTCACTTCTGTTTTGTCTCACCCTAATTAAAGTCATTCATTTTGCACATCTCTCTTGCAACAGTTTTTAATATTGTGGACATCATGTTTTTTATGACCAAAAAAAAACGGCACTAAACAGTGTCTGTGCTTTGCCAAAGGAATAAAAGAGAAAGATTTTGTAACATTAAAGTAATACTTTTTTTTTTTGCAAAGAATATGAGGTTCCTATTTAGGGCATTTTCTCAATTACAATTCTCAATTTGTCTCCTTAAAAATGTCAGTTTCTGGTTTGTATTTTCAACCTCTGCCACTGAAAAACAAGAAGATACAACAAAGTGCTCTTTTCTTTTGGAGAGACGTTCTTATACGGCACAGGGATAGGTTCCAGCACCCTTATACCCTGAATTTAGAATAAGCAGGCTCAAAAAAAGCATTAAATGCCTTTGATGCTTTGTGTTTGTGATGAACATATGAACTCACTGTGGGTGCTTAATACTCAATGTTTATGGCTTTTATTTTTCTTTTACAGGTGGATTTGTGCTGTGATTGGGATGCTATTCTTGGGTATCGGCCTCATCCTTGTAAGTAGACTGCATGGAGATGAGTAAAAGTTAACTGAGCATGGAAAAGAATTTGAGTACAGGAGGTTGCAAAAATGGACACTTGAAATGGATGCACAGCAAAAACAGGTGACTCAAAGGACTGGGCAAATCTGCCAGTGCTGAGCCTCCCTGTACATTATCACTTGCAGTTTCAAAGTGTAGCTCCGTATGTAACATTAATCTTCTAACCTACTTATCCATTTCAGAGAGCAGGACCTTCTCCTGGCAGCATTTGAGTGTAAGGTGGGAATGAAAGTAAGATGGGGTGTCAGTAATTGGCAAAGCATGTTCAAATGCAAAACCACACTCGTTCTCACTGGGTCACATTGCCATTTTAACCAGCATGATACAATGATCAACAAGCTGTTTAGGAAATTTGATATGTGTGAAGCGTGCCAGTATATTCAATAAAAGTGTCATACTGCAGCAAGCACTGGCCATCACCTAACCTACACATCTCCAGTATGTGGGAGGAAAACATACACTAACATAAGGAGAACATGCAAACTCCACACAGCAGGTGAGCAGGCTAAGATCTGAACCCAGGACTCTGGAGCTACTAATGCATTTATTGCAGATTTAAAAAGCCAAAACTTGGCCTTCATTAATCTAAAAATGACTGAGCTGAACAACACCTCCTGCTAGACTTAGAGAAATGCGTAGGGCTGTAAAGAAGCAAGTCAGTCTTAATAAATACCAGCGTCATCATGAAAACAGCTTTGCATGCAGAGGTAGCCACTCAAACACTCTTTAGAAGTGCATCATAGTAAACAGCCTTACTGAAGAAGACATGGAGCCAAACAAGCTGGCATTTACATAAATATGCCCACTTTTCCTCAGGATATTTTCATATTATCTTATACATTTTTTACAGTTTCAGGTCACAGATAGCTGGAGGCAGTTAAGACACACTGGGCTCAAGATGGGAACTAGGAGCCAGTCCATCAAAGGATGAGCACACACACACACACACCCTCACTCATACTGGCCAGTTTAGAGTCATAAATGAACTGAGAGGTGCAAGAGGGAAAAAGAAAGACATTTATAAGGTTATTATTGTCACGTGAGGGCGGCACGGTGGTGCAGTGGTAGCGCTGCTGCCTCACAGTAAGGAGACCTCCCATGCGTGGAGTTTGCAAGTTCTCCCTGTGTCTCCGGTTTCCTGCCACAGTCCATAGACATGCAGGTTAGGTGTATTGGCGATCCTAAATTGTCCCTAGTGTATGCTTGGTGTGTGGGGGTGTGTGTGCCCTGCGGTGGGTTGGTGCTCTGCCCAGGATTTGGTTCTGCCTTGCGCCCTGTGCTGGCTGGCTGAGATTGGCTCCAGCAGACCCCCGTGACCCTGTGTTAGGATACAGTGGGTTGGAGAATGACTGACTGACTGACTGACTGACTGACTGACTGACTGCCTATTGTCATGTGAACAGAGTACTGTGAAATTCTTAACTTTCATGTGCTAATCATGTAACGTATCACGACTCTGTAACACTTGGGTTAGCGACTGTGATGTTGATCACTACAAAAGGCAGCATATGAAGAAAAAGAAGAACTTTGAAAAACCTTTAAAAATATACATTTCTATATTAATTTCAGCAAAATCTGAAATTCTTTAATCAGGCTAATTTGAAATGTTAACCTGCCAGATCAGATCAGATAAGATCACAAGTGGCTATTCAACTTGAAAATCTGAACATATCAAACGTTGGATGGCTTTAAAACTTTTTTCTGTTAATGGTAACTCTGATTACATCCAATTTACAAGAGAAAATCCTAAGTGTACAGTATGAACAGAAGGGCTGTGGATGTCAGCTTAATATACAAAATATACACCAGAAGGGCTAACAAAATAAACCTCAAAATACAAATAACATTTTGTGCTTTTCACTAAAAAAGGGGGACAGATGTTCAAAGGGAAAGGAAAACGTATAAAAAAGTAAATAAAATAAATAAATCCTGATGTCCATCTTCATATTTCTTAAACAAACTGAATTTGAGTTAGTGCTCTTATAAGGCACACTTCTGGTTATGGGCCCAGTGCAACAGTATAAAACAAAGTAAATAAAGTAATCAGTTTAGTCCAATTCTGGGTGACGGGGGTTTGACAAAAGCTACGCAGACATCACCAAGCATAAGGCAGGAAGCAGCTTGGGACAGGATGCCTGTCCATCACAGGGTGATCGGACAAATGGCATATGGGTAACAATTAAAGGGCAGGATTTGAATCTGTGAGGCAGCAGCTTTAACTGCTGCACCACCTTAAACGCAGTACAACTAAATTAACAGAAAACATTACATGCAACAAGAGCACAAACATAAAACAAATCACAAAACAACATTCAATGTGTGCAATGAAAGAAAGCTTTACATATACTGTAAATTAAGAGGCAGAGTGGTGTAGTGGTTAAGGCTTTGGAATGCAAACCCTGAGACTGTCGATTCTAATCCCACTACTGACACAATGAGACCATGAGCAACACACCTGAACTGCCTGTGCTCCAACTAGAAATACACAAATGAAATGTAACTAATTGTATCATAAATGTTGTAAGTCACCTTGGATAGGCATCAGACAAATAAGTAAGTGTAATTTCTGTAGATGCAATTCCTACTCCATTTAACATTGCTATGTTGGTCAGTTTACTGATCTCGTGACAATTTTTCAAGTTTCCCTAGAGACTGTGAAGTAAGAGGAGTAGTGTACAGAGCTCATAAGTGTACCATGAGCCAAATGTCACAAATGAACTCATGACATTTGAGTGTAATGAAGCATTGATGTGTTTTGTTCGAGACATTTGATGTGAAGGGTCAATGTCTGATGTGAGGGAAGGTACCCTGCAATGCATTCATGCCAGTTTAGTTGCTGCCAGGATAGATTCTAGTATCCCACATGCTCTTGTTTGAATAGTTACTTTCAGAAAGTGTTTCATTCATTCAGAAAACAAATAAATATTACATGATAATGAAATGATATCAGGCTAGCCCTCAAAGGGCCAATGCAGATTGAATGTGCATGAGAAAAGAGGTTCAATATTATCTGTTTAATTTTAGGTTCCCCTGGCAAAAAATATCATTGGACTCATTGGCCCAAATGCTCTCCTTGGAATTGCAATTGGTGAGTGTAAAATGTATTTGGAGATGTCTTTTTGAAAAAACAAGTTATTTGAAAGAATTGAAAATAAAAAATGAAAATTATTTTTGTGCCATTTGAAAGGCTGTAATTGACTGTAAGTGAACAGCACGTACACTCCAAATGGCTGCAACAAGTGTAGTAGGCAAGATCAGATAGAATGAATACAGGCTGCATAGACACACATTGTATGAACTGTTGAGTCTTGTGAGTAGAGCATGGCACTTACCGTAGGAAACTGACAACTACAGTATATGAAAGTCTGCTGTTAACAGCCAGGTACTAGAGCTGGCATGTGAAGTCACATCATTGAGTGGTATGTATTAGGGTGTTTTATTGGTCAAAATATGTCTGGGGAGAAGAGAGACCAAAGCCAAGGACAATATAAACTTTATGTAAAATTGATTTAGTCATATACCTTGCTAAATAAATAAGTGTAATGTAACATTATAAACCTGCTTAATGTTAAACAAGGAGTATTGGACAGTAAGAAAAGGGATGAAAATACCACAGGAAAACCTCTTCACTCAGATTTCACAATATGTAGGTAATTTTTCTGTCATCTAATTAAAATGATGTGCTTATGTGACATAAATTAGCTCTTTTCATTTCTTATCTATGTTACTCTATCATCTGTCCCTATAATGGTCCAACCTTAATATTATATAACTACATCTATCTAAGGATGCATGTTATGTAAACGATTGTGTACTTGCATAACAAAATACCCATTTATGAAAATGGCCGCATTATCTATATATATAAAGGAGAGTTGGGATCCGTGTGACTGTGTTTGTGTGTTTGTGGAGGGACGGAGAGTTAAGGCGGGTGTTGGAGTCATGTGATCATCTCCCCTCCCATTCACCTCATTTCATTCACTTCATTTCGCTCCGAGCTGAGCTCCGCAGCTAACGCGGTCTTGCCATTCTTTTTCCATAGTGTTTAGTCCTTTCTCCTTTACTGATTTACTGTTTAGTAGACACGGTACTTACTGAATAGTATTTTTTCATTTAGTGTTTCTACTTAGTGTTTCTTACTGTTTAGTAGACGCGGTGTGCTGGTGTTCCTGGCGGTGTTTCAGTTTACTGTTACTTTCTACTTCGTTTTTGTACTTCAGTGTTTAGTAGGCTTTTACTTTATCTCATTTAGTGTTGTTCCCGGCTGTGTTGCTGTTTTTTAGTGTTAGTGTCTACTTAGTGTTTGTGTTTAGTGTTATGGAAGGAGTGATCTTACCACTGTCAGATTTTGCAATGAATGAGTTGGTAAATAATGATTATTTATCAACAGATCACATGAGCAAATTCAACGAAATTTTAGCTGCGCATACAATTTTCCAACCTCAAGAGGTTTTGCTAATGTGGACTCCTGACATACCTATAATGCCCATTCCACAAAATGCAAAACATATTCAAATATTACCTTCTGCAGCTACTGAACGAGTGACTCACTGGGTGTGTACCTATTATGATGGTGCTGTAATTCATGTCTATGACAGTTTAAATGCTGATAAAAAATTCAACTTCACCGAAGAGCAGCTTCGTTTCCTTCATGCTTTGTTTCCTTACAAACCTCCCATAGTTTATGAAGACGCACAGCAACAATTAAATCATACAGATTGTGGTGTATTCTCAATTGCATTTGCTGTGTGTATTTCTTTAGGTATTGACCCAAGTGATCAAGTTTTTACTATTTCTTCAATGCAAAATCACTTACAAATAATTTTTGTTACTCGACAATTGCTTCCATTCCCTGTCGAAAGTAGCCGACAGGCGACACCAGTTACAAGTATTCAGTGCGTTCAAAGACCTGTACGAAGCACGGCCACTAACACAGTCACTCATAAAAGGGGAGATGACTCGGTGCAGGAAATGGGTATTGAAACTACCTTGGAAGACATGCAATCAACGAGGCGATTAAACGGATCTCAAGAGACGTCTTCTAGGTTGGAAAAAAAGCGCTTGGCTGCCAAAACCATATATATATATATATATATACAGTATATATATATATATAAATATACATACTGTATATATATATATAATATACATACACATACACACACACATATATATATATACATAAATATATATATACATACACATATATACATACATATATATACAGTATATATATATACTGTACATACACATATATACATATATATATATATACACACACACACACACATATATACATACACATATACATCTATACTAATAAAAGGCAAAGCCCTCACTGACTCACTCATCACTAACTCTCCAACTTCCCGTGTAGGTAGAAGGCTGAAATTTGGCAGGCTCATTCCTTACAGCTTACTTACAAAAGTTAAGCAGGTTTCATTTCAAAATTCTACACGTAACGGTCATAACGGTCGACAACATCCGCCATGTTAAACTTTCTTATTTATGGCCCCATCTTCACGAAATTTGGTAGGCGGGTCACATGCCTGCAAAAGAACCTAACTGAGGCAACTATTTTTACTGGCGGTGGCTCAGGGGAGAGAGTTTTTATTCCTCGCATCCCTGTTATACCCTCTGATCTCCCATTTCAATTCAAATGCCTACAATTTCCAGTAAGGCTCTGCTTCGCAATGACAATTAATAAGTCTCAGGAACAGATCCTACAAAAGGTTGGCATTGATTTGAGGCAAGATTGCTTTTCACATGGCCAACTATATGTTGCATGCTCAAGAGTATGCTCAGCGCACAGCTTGGTCATATTACAACCGGAGGGGCGAACTGACAACGTGGTATACAAAGAGATCCTTAACAAATAATTATTGGTATATTTTCCCTCAGTTTATTATTTAAAATTTTAAAGCAGTAATTCGCCGCAGCGAAGTGCGGGTATTTTGCTAGTAGTCTATGTGTTTCAATCACGGTGTGTTTTGTTGCCTTTGTTTATTGGACGTTCCAACCCTTATATCACTCTTTCTTTGTGCTTCTTGTTGCCTTTGTTCATCGAACAGTCCCACCCTCTTGTGGACACCAGGCAACATTACGCCCAGGCACAGACAGTTTAGACAGCGTTTAAGCTCCAAGTTAGCTAGCTGTATTTTATTGGAGTTCTGTTAAAGAGTCTTAGCAGTTTTTCTGTATTGTCAGGATCAAGGAAAACAGCAGAAATGAAAACTGAAGACATGTCTGCCATAGTTTGTCTGTTTGTCAATCTCTTACTTAATATGGGAATAGCACCTACTGTAGTCATCATGTCTTTCTGTCTGTCTACATGAAACACCTTGGCTCCCAGTAGACTGATTTAGTTGAGATTTGGTACATATTATTTTTCAAGTAAGTCACATATGCAGGGGGGAAAACTTCCACATAGCAAATCGGCAGATTGCAAAAACCTATCGTGTTCGTTACACAGTAGTGCCCCTAAAATGTGACATCCATCCAGGGACTTGCACTGATAATAAAGCACACAAAGAATTCTTGGACAAGACATTTGTCTATCATATGAACTGTTACATAAGTTTGATCGAAGTCAAACCTTTGGTCTTTTTAAGGCTGGATGATTGGGCCATCATACTGTAGCATAAGTTTGGAAAACATGATAGGTGGCCCTAACCCTGGAGTTTAATTACAGTATACACCTAACAGCAGTATGAATGGAATGATGG
This sequence comes from Erpetoichthys calabaricus, assembly GCF_900747795.2. Lineage (NCBI taxonomy): Eukaryota > Metazoa > Chordata > Cladistia > Polypteriformes > Polypteridae > Erpetoichthys > Erpetoichthys calabaricus. The sequence continues at coordinate 95,670,077 of NC_041394.2, forward strand.
ATCAGGGAACACCATATCACGGTGTCTTGTCACAATTTACAAACATGCATCTCTCTCTCTCTATGTAAATCAAGCCACAGAGTGGCTTGCACGAATGGGACTCCATAACCATGCCAACTATCGTCAACTATATCTGGTCCGGTGTCAGGCTTTATATAGCCAACACTTCCTTGGGCTGGTGTCAGGTACACCTCAATGTGAACCCTGTTGCTACCTAATGACCATTGGACTCAGATATGGAGATAACATTGACAATAATACAATCCAGATAATTTGACATGCAGCACACTAATAGAACTTTGGATAACACAATGTCCAGATGCCTCGAGGCTTTCTGGAAACAGTCTGAATTAGGAGTAAAATGTCAAGGAGCTTTTTCTACCTATCATATCAGGTTTTGTGGCAGGTCTGCTTGGTGTCGGCTTCCATCAGATGTGGATGACAGGGGCACCCCCTGAAGAATCCCCAAACTCAAAATAATAACACGGGGGCAACAAATAAAAAATATTATGAAAATGGAATAGATGGAGGAGTTTGCATGTTCTCCCCGTGTCTGCGTGGGTTTCCTCCGGGCGCTCTGGTTTCCTCCCACAGTCCAAAGACATGCAGGTTAGGTGGATTGGCGATTCTAAATTGGCCCTAGTGTGTGCTTGGTGTGTGGGTGTGTTTGTGTGTGTCCTGCGGTGGGTTGGCACCCTGCCCGGGATTGTTTCCTGCCTTGTGCCCTGTGTTGGCTGGGATTGGCTCCAGCAGACCCCCGTGACCCTGTGTTCGGATTCAGCGGGTTAGAAAATGGATGGATGGATGGATGGATGAATAGATGGAATACACATAATGCGAGGTGAGGAAAAAATAATAATGAATACCTGCTGTCTCTCTAAGCCTGAATAAACAGGCAAAGCCCTGGCTACACATTGTGATGTCTGCTATTTTCATCAACTCTGTAGCCAAAGCATTCCAACTTTCACCCCTCTTCTTTCCAACAGTCAAACATTTTCACTAATTCACCTATCAATTTCAATCAAAAGTGGCTAGTGAGGAAGAGGGAGTGACATAAATTGTAACTGTAAATTGTAGGGGCAATGTACAGTTACTTTCAAGCATCCCAATGGTCCACTTCCTTAGAGACAACACTATGCCCTCCTTCTTCTCCCTGTTACTTCAACTGGCAGAGAAGCTGCTCTCTCCTATACACAGATAAGGTCTGTACGTAAAACAGATAGGTCTTGAAATTGTCTTATGGTCTGGAGGACTTCTAATAAGTCTGTTATTGTCTCACACTGCTATAATAATAATAATAATACTGTAATAACTAGGGGGCTTCGCCCCCTGTTCTCTTCGTGCGCCAGCCACTTCGCGTCTCTGCTGCTCGCGTATGTGGATTTCACTTTCACCAAACAACAAATCTTTTAATTCTTACGGATACGCCTCTTCATTGGGAAGAAACACTACTTTCCCTGATGGCAACACGAATTAGACGATCTACAAGTCTCCGACTTAAAGTTTACAGTAAATCCAAACTATATATTCATTCTCTTTTCGCTGTTCCGTTATTTCACCAAGTAATAATTTCCATTTGTTTGCGCTAATGCAGTCTTTACTATCATTTTTTTGAGACTTTTGAGAATTTTAGTACTTTCATTATCTCTAACCTGCTCTGCATGTGTATCACACCAACGTTTTGGAACCTCTTTATGACGTTCTATTTTGTTATCTATTTTTTTTTTTATTTCCGGCCCCAGGCGGGGTTAAATCTCTTGGCACAAAGTCTCGTCTCGCGGGACATGAAAATATCTCTCTGAAAAAGTGTTGTCTTGTCCCAGGATTTTTTTATAGAATAGAGAGATAATTCTCACTCTCACTACTCTTACATTTGTTCACCTTGTATCACTGCAAGGTATTTACCATAAAAATGGTAACTGCTGCCCTCAACATTATCCTGTCTCTTGTCCTAGTGTTATGATAAATGTTAATCCTGTACCAGCTTCAGACTTTTAGCACCTCAGAAGGTTCTGCTCCCATATTGTTGTAGACTTTTTGTCCTGACCAGGTTCTCTTCTACACTGGGAAATTCTTAACTACTTTGCTGGAAATGCCTACATGATAGCTTCTTTGTATGGTGTGTCTGTTGGCCAATCTCCAATATCTATCTCTGTAGGAAATGCTGGTATACCAAGTAGAGTCTACCCCACAACCTCTGCAAACCTTTGCCACCCTGGAGCAGCAGTTGCATAATGCTTGGCTTGGATTTACAATACTACCCACATGATCCCGCCATCCATGACACACAGTCTCACTGTCCATGGCCTTTTGCCCAGTGTCAATAAATCCCACATGAGTCTAATTCAGGGGTCCCCAACTTCAGTCCTGGAGGGCCGCAGTGGCTGCAGGTTTTCATTCTAACCCTTTTCTTATTTGGTGACCTGTTTTTGCTCATAATTAACTTCTTTTGAATTAATTTTAATTGACTTGCTCTTGCTTTTTTTCCTTAATTAGCAGCCAAACAATAATAAGATACAAAATGAACCAAAACAGGACCAGCAAACTGTGACCATCATACAATATCTGAAAATAAAGAAAGGTGAAGGTCTCAGGAATGTTGATCTGCTCAGGTTCTCAAAACATTTTAACAGCCTGCATGGAAAAGAGAAAAACAACAATTTCAGAAATGTATGCTATTGCACAATGAGAGCAGCAACGAGACATGGAATTAAAGAATGGGTTTAATTACCAACAAGAATCAGAGCCTAATTAAGCAACTCATTAGAGTGAAATTGGTTGGAGTTTCAAACCATGACTTAGTTGGTCTTCTGTTGGCTCACTCACTTCACATTTCATTTCTGTTAAGGAAAGAAACAAAGCAATTCAAAGGAATGGGGAAGAAATTCAGGGGAACAAATCTTAAAAAAACAAGTCAATTAAAATTAATTCAAAAGAAGTTCATTAGCAGCAAAATCTGCTCACCAATTAAGAAAAGGGTTAGAATGAAAACCTGCAGCCACTGGGGCCCTCCAGAACCAGAGTTGGGGACCCCTGGTCTAGTTCCTTTATTTGAATTTTGGAAAACTGTCTGTTGGCCCAACAATCCTGTTATCCTTATCATCCCTGAGTAGTGCAGAATGTGATTTCAAATTTTAAACCAATACATGTTTAAAGACCATAGATGTTCATCTTTTTTGTCAGTGGTAGGTTATTTCAGGCAGAAGGTACTCTTAGGCCCAGACAAGTATGACTACTTTAAATTGTAGGTCTGAGGCTCACCAAAGTATTCTCAGAAAAGCAAAGAAAATTAATAGGCAAAACAGAAAAGAAAAACTCTGTCCACATTGGAATGATGTTCAAATTATTCAGATGGTTCTCTCTCAGCTATTCTCAGAAGCCTCTACCTTCATTGTCTGAATTTAACAAAACATCTGGGATATTCTTTAATCTCATGAAATGACAGGTTCCACCCCTAATTCCTGTAATTATACTCCAGTGTTGTTCAAACAATCTTGCAATTATTTCAAATGATAATAACAGAGCTATAGTATTAATAGTAATAACATTAGTGTAACCATAGCAATAACCAGGAGCAGATGCAACAACCCATGTGAATGACTTTATTGAATTGACTACCAGGCCATTGGCCCAGCCTCCTGAGCACCTGTCATAATATATACAATTAGGTTTTTATTTCCTACCTGTTAGTCAGGTCCATAGCTCAGACTATGTGTTTTAGGTCAAACTGTGTGACAACTCCTTGACCAGAGCCTGACATGAATGGTTATTAATGTTCCTGAGCAACACTGAATTCAGCGTCAGCATTTAACCATTAACAAGAGTGCAGGCTAATTAGAGGCCTCTGAGCTCACTTAACATCAGTAAGTCATTTAGCCTATATCACTGCCCACGTGAGACTGGAGATAGGGGCATTGACAGGTGGGTATTGCCTTATCTTCCTCCAGAAGTGTACAATTGTTGTTATATAACAAAAAAATCCGGCACATGATGTTTTCTACACAATGCTGTGCTTTCAAAATTGAATTTTTGATATATCTATATATTCTAGCTATGTCACCTGTTGAAGAGGTAATAGAAAAAACTTTAAAATGCTTAATATTTGATACCATTTGCCCTGAATGTGCTCTTAGAATTACTCCTACATCTTTTCTCATTGTCCCTGTGTACCTGTCTTGCCTGGTGCTCCCTCTCTTGATCACGTTTCTGTAATGCCTGCTTCTCAGACTCAGTCATAGTCATTTCAAGGTGCAATGCTCATCTTCTTTCCACTTTTTGACTAATGGTAAACGGGCCCGATGTGAAAATATCTTTGGTACTCTTAAAAATCCCTCCCAGTTTAAAAGGCAACTCTCAGCGTTCCTCTTATTCCTTTCCTTTGTATCTTAATGTATCTGAACCTCTCTTGCCTAGCACCTCCTCTATCAATCGCATTCCTGTTAAGCCTGCTCTGACTCTTGACTTTTTGAAACACCTTGCTTACATTGTATCCACTTTATGACTGCCTACAATGGCATACTGGCCTGCATTACCCACTGTGAAAATATCATTGGTACTCTTGCGAATCCCTCCATCTTTGAAGGTGACTCCCAGCATTCCTTCCTCCATAACTGAAAATGGCGAGGGATTCAGACTCACTGTACATGTGTCTTCACCTCTCTTGCCCATCACTTCCTGTCTAAACTGCATTCCTGTAAAGCCTGCTCAGACATGTGACGTTTCGAGGCACCTTGCTGGCAACCTGTTCACTTAATGACTACCTACAAGGGTAGATGGGTTTCCCTTACCTGCTTTGAAAATGTCATTTGTAGTCTTGTGAATCCCTCCCATCTTTGAAGGCAACCCTCAGTGTTGCTCCTATCCCTTCCCAGTTTTTCCGCGTGTGTCTGAATCTCTCTTGCCCAGCACCTCCTCTGTCAATCGCATTCCCGTAAATCCTGCTCAGACTCTCGACATTTCAAGACACCTTGCTTACATTGTATCCACTTTATGACTACCTTCAATGGTAAATGGACCCCCATTTATCACTGTGAAGACATCATTTGTATTCTTGAAATTACTTCCCATCTTTGAAGACGGCGATTTGCACCTTGTTAGTATTTAGCAACCCAACATTGCCCGGTACACTGTTTGCTATGTTGTTGTTAAAATTCTCCATTTTAACTTCTTTTTATAAAAATAAATTTGAAAAAAGATTGTCACAATCAGGAATTGAACTCCGCACCCTTAACATATCATGTCATCATCCCTACCACTGATCCACAAAAGTCAAACCAACCATTCAGGTTTTTCAGAAGGACCAGACACACACACACACATACACACACACAGAAAGAAACATTTTATTATATAGTAGAGTAGACAATATTTATTCTGTATACAGTATACACATACCTGTGGTACCGCATAAGTGGTATCTCCATAAATAAAATCTATTTCAGCAAATTTGCACAAAATCAGTGAGCTTTCAGAATGCTAATAACTATGAGCGATATCACATCCCAGGACTTACCTACCACTAAATTCATACACAGTCACACATCACTCCAGACGTGAGCAGGTCATGTTCCAGGATGCCTCAAATGCATAAATCCATTGAAAACTTGAACATGAAACTTTGACCCTGTCACAACACATTCCCTATTTTTATGCTTGCAGCATACGATGAGTAAGTGAGAAAAATTCTAAAGCACAGAGAAGTTATCAAAGAGTGGAAATCAAACAGAAGTTTCATTTAATCTTGGTGAAATTTAATTACTGTTTTAATTTAAAAAGTAAATGGAGAAAAGTTTAGGGATCAGACAGAAAAAAAGCAATTAGATATCTGAAACAAAAGGAGGAAAATGAGGCTTAGTATTTAACAAAAGAGTTTCCAACTGGGATAAGGGCCACTGCCACTGACAATGAAAAGTAATAAAAAAAACCATTAGTCAAGGCAAACGCTCATTATGAGACGCGGCAGGACTTGGAAAAGACGGCCAATGCTGAACGTAAGACAGTCGAGTTGCAAATGCAGAAAAAATGTGGATGCATTCGTTCTGCTCATTGATTAAGTGAAACAATTTAAAGTAAAGAAGATCTGTGCGTGTTGTTCTGTCCAAGGATGAGCAGCCTTAGATCCAAATTTAGACTGCAGTAATCCATAGCTTAATATGGCAATAGCCAATAAGAAGGCATCCCTTACATCACACAGCCAAAGTTAAAATTAGAGAATCTACAAGGAAAAACATAACACAAGTGGACTGAAAGGGTGGATCATCAGGCCAGAGTGGTTTGATTGCAAAATAGATTTTTTCTGTTTTTCTTTTTATAGGAGCATCGTGACTGTAAAATCCAGTATTTATGTTAGCAAAACCAGATAATAGTGGTCTTTTGTCCCTATCAAAACTGTATGCTTAAATCAGTCTGAACTCCAAGTAAATGGATGCTTCCCATGATTCCTGAAAAACTGTGTTTAACTTCAAATGTTACTTTGGCACTAAAGGAATCATTTAAAGCTGTGATCATACAATGTTCTCTCTCTTTCTAGGAATGGTTGATTCCTCGTTATTGCCAATAATGGGCTACTTAGTGGATATCCGGCACACCTCGGTGTATGGGAGCGTCTATGCTATAGCAGATGTTGCACTTTGTCTTGGATTTGCCATTGGTAAGTCTAATAAGAAAGTCAAGATAAGATAAGCACATGTTCTACCACATTTGCTCTTGTGTTCAGAAGTCGAGTAACATTGTGGGCAAAGCAGGATCACATTTAATATCAATCATTAAAGCAAGACGTTGCTGGGGAATTACTTAGGTCAAAAGGACCTCAGAATTCAGAATTCAAGTGTGGTAGAGTATGCAAAATGCAAAACCTATTCAGCTAATTCTTACCATTGTTGACAGTAATGATACAATTAACAATAACTTTTATTTATATAGAACTTTATATCAAACACATGGTCACATTACAAAAATGCAAACAAATAGGTACACAGAAAGCCAAAATATTTCAGATGGCACAATACAAACATACAGTATAAATAACTTAAAAATACCAAATTATAAATTTTTAGGCAAAAATAAATAAATACATGTTACATCTTAATAAAAGAATGGTAACACTGGGTAAATAGACATGTTTCAGGATTGAACATGAAAGAGGAAAGGCTTATGCAGCTTTGGGAACATGGAAGAAAAGTGTTCCACAGTTTGGGATCAGCTACACTAAATGGCCGCACTGCAACAGTAGAACATTTTCTGTAGGAAACTGTAAGAAGACTTCAGGGAGCCACCTCATGTATAAGGTGGAAGAAGAGCACAAAGATAAGAAGGGGCAAGGCCATTGAGTGCTTGGAAGGTTACGTGTGAGGCGTTTAGATTGAACACAAATCAGTTCAGAAAGCCAGTGTAACAGGAAAGGAACAGGGGTGGTATGGGCAAGTAGCCTGGCTTCTGAGTTTTGGATTTGTTACAGCTTACTGAGAGATTTGACATGGAGACCAGTATATAATGAATATTATTGGGAATTGGGATCTCTGCATCAGGGAAAGCAAGTGAGGAGCATAGATGGGCGATATTATGTACGTGACAGAACACGGCTTTAGGCAAAGAATTAATATGCATCTGGAAAAAGAGTATCAAAAATAACATCAAAATTCCAAATGATACTTGAAAGAGTAACTGTAATACCCTCTAAATTAAAAGAAAAGTCACGGACCCTTGAAAGGGCAGCCTTGGACCGTGTCAAAATGATCTCAGTCTTATCTTTATTTAACATAAGAAAATTGAGGCAGTTCATCAGAGACAAAGGTGGAAGAGAACAAGTGGGATGGGTGCTTAGACATATTTGGGTGTCATCTGTGTTAAAGTGAAATTGCAAGCCATGCTGACTGACAATAGGACCTAGGGGAAGCAAGTAGACAGTAATCAAAAAGGACCTTAAACAAAGCCTTAAAGCAGTGAAGTACCACAACATTCAAATTTAAAAAGTTTATTTTACATTTCCACAGGCCTATGCGGGTAGTTTTGAGTCTACTTTGTGACTGAATTTTGCTTTCCAGGCTTAGAAGGCATCATTGCACAAGTCTGTGTAGAGATCAATGTATGCTCTTGTCACCCTCTAGGACCTTTGACTGGTGGGGCCATCGTGAAATACCTCAGCTTTCCTTACCTCATGGTTATCATTGGAGTTATTAATATCATGTATACACCACTGTGTTGGTTTCTTCGAAATCCACCTACAAGAGAAGAGAAAATGGTAAGGTCATTGTTGTGTACTTTTTCATTGTCAAGGTATGCCTGTATTGTTAAAAAAGGAAGAAACCATTCCAGAACTACCTAATCCTACACAAAGGAAGACAAACAGTCAGTCATTCTCCAACCCGCTGTTTCCTAACACAGGGTCACAGGGCCTGCTGGAGCCAATCCCAGCCAGCACAGGGCACAAGGCAGGAACCAATCCTGGGCAGGGCGCCAACCCACTGCAGGACACACACACACAAACCCACACACCAAGCACAACTGAGGATTGCCAATGCACCTAACCTGCATGTTTTTGGGCTGTGGGAGGAAACCGGAGCACCCAGAGGAAACCCATGCAGACAACATGCAAACTCCATGCAGGGAAGACCCAGGAGGCGAACCCAGGTCTCCTTACTGCGAGGCAGCAGCGCTACCACTGCACCACCATGTTGCCTGTTTTGTCTTGGTAGAGTAATATATTGCTCTACTTTCCCCTATTGTATTATTAATAAGTAGCCTTTGTCAGAATGCCTAATCTTACAGACTTTCCACTGTTTATAAGGTATTATAGTATATAACTTATCCCCACCTTCCCTTCTATATCTATAGGCAATTAGGTGTAGTAAAAAGACAAGCAGGAGTTAAATTACACATAAAACAATGTATTATTGATAATATTCATAAATAATAACAACATGCAAAGTACATTTGAATATTGGCAACCATACAACCTGATTAAATGGTGATGTGTAGTTTCAGGCGGCACACAGACTTGTAGTTATTTAAAATGTCTCTAGTTAAGGCATCATTGGTGCTCAGCTTTCTTCAGAACAGGCCATATGCCTGTTCCAAAATGGCTACTGTGCTGTGGTCTCCGTTGTGTTGTCCTTTCAGTTCATGGTGTGATGGTCTTCATCAGTTGTTGGTTAGTAAGAGAGAGAGAATGTGGTTGAACAAGCAGATTTATAGATTCTCTGTCCAACCCCTACAGCCAATAGGACATCATGGTACTTAAAAGCTTCTGATCCAAGCCAATTCCAAACTGCCATATTTCAGACCAATGGGGGAATACAGCATCTTAAAACCTGCCACCCCCAAGACCATATGTCTTTATGGCTTTTTTGCAGAGGTTGAAAGACTTTAGCAGAGAAACACTCAGCAAACTGGTTTAAAGCACAACCCCCCAACTCTGTCGTAAAGGGAGGGCAAACACGAATGCCTCTCACCAAAGTAACACTAAATTACATTGCTTTGCCTAAATTACAAATAAAGACATAGAAAATATTTATCAAGTTATATGCATAATCTCACATCACAACACTGCCCAAGACAAATACTATATTTAAACTTCTCTGTACATTCTAACAACCATCAAAAGGTGTTAACAGCTTTAAAACTTCCTCATCTTTGAATTAAAGTGTATAAAGATACACCTGAATAAATCTGAATCTCTCCTCTATGATGGGATCCTAAAACCACCACACAACATCATATGCACACGCTGCTTACACTCGCAGAAGGACTATGTCAGGAATGGCTTCGTGGAGTAAGAGAAGAAAACCAAAACGTGAGAGACCCTAACCCCAACTCTCAAAGAGATAATTAACAATTATAAAGATGGAAATGAAGAATTTTTGAGAAAAAACAATCCAAAGTGGACTAAGGGACATTATAACTTCAGCATAATTTCAGCCGAATAGCTGAAGTAGAACAAAGAGCATACCAAAAGAAATCTGAAATAAAGCTAAAAAATAGCAATGAACCCTAAATCCAGAGGAATCAAACATCTGGCTGTTCTTCACCATATTCCTTACATCAGGGAGGAGGACCACAGGACAATCCTTCACCCATAGCACAAATCATAACCTTTAGAAAGACAAAACATGGCTGTGTTGCTCATCACTAATGGTGAATCTAACCCTGGCTGGTTAAGCAGATGAGCTTTAATATTTACAAGAATTTTGCAGGGGCTGGTGGACATTCAAAAACCCATAATTTTCATGCTGGAAATGGAGGTCCAGGAAAAGAGAATTTTGAATAGGATACATCATCCTTAAGAGAGGAGCACAGAAGGTTTACGTGCTAAGTAGCTTTGTTATTCAATGAAATAAACCAGACCACTCATCTTCTAAAAAATATTGAACTAGTTTTGCGAAATTGTTTCAAAGCCATCGTTTTCTTCTTCACACTGTACTGTGCACCAGGAGGCTAATGATCTTCTCATTCTTTGCTTTTCTTTCTTAGTCTTTGTGTGCTTTCTTTGCAGGCCATTATCACACAGGAGTGTCCCATGCACGTGAAAACCTACCAGACCCAAAAGTGCCACCGACAATTTCCTCTGAGTGATGAGAGTGATTAATCAAGTGGTATCAGTAGGAGCTGCACTTCTGGTGGCCTTCATTCTACTCTTCTACTCCATGTCATCTTTTTAGACAGACATTTGAAGCATGGCTGGTACCTGTTTTAAGGTGTCCGCTGTCTGTGGGGAGTAATCTGGTTTCCTCCCATCATCTCAAACACATGCATATTAAATTAAATAACAACTGTATATTGGCCTAGTGTGGGTGCTATCTGAGTGCATCGACCATGGACTAGCTGCTCATCCAGGATTAGTTCCTGCCTTCTGCTCAGTGCTGCAAGGATATGCTCCAACCACTACAACCCCATACTGGATTAAGTGGTCTTAGGAAGTTTATAGATTGCTTGATGAGTGAGTGAGAGAAGTTATGTGCGTGGCTCTGCCCCATTTCTTGCCAGGTGGACCCCATGACCTTACACTGGAAAATACAGGTTCAAAGGGGTAGATGTATCAAGCATATTATAAATAAATTCAAAATAATGAAAAGAATGAGTATTGTCCCATTGTGGTGAAAACGGTGCTTCTGGTTAAATATTGTAAACCAGAAAACAGAAACAACAAGCAAGACAGAGTGAGCTCTTGTGTTGGACTTCATCTTCTCAAAGCTTATGGTCTAATTTAGTTATGGATTAACTGGATTCTGGATTGTGGCAAAACTTCAGGACAGAGAAGAAATCATTAGGACGATTAGGAGGTAGATTGACACAAGGGTGCACTGTTACAAAATGACATACTAAGCTCGGTGATACTGGGACATTCTTGACATTACAAAGGACAAAGGCAGGCCAGCTGTTGCTGGAAGTTGATAATAAAACATGGTGCTGATGGGCACACTTATAGATGTTGAGGTGACCTAGACCTTATGAGCAAGACTAAGAGATGAAGTTAGTCACATATGTGCTGGAAATTAGTGGTACAATTTGTCCATGAATCACTCCAGCTCCATTCTGAGAGTGATTTGAGTGTTTGTGGAACTTAAAAGATGCTACAAGTAAGAACGGGAAATGAAGTGGGTCAACTATATGCTTAAAATGAATGATAACATTGTTAAATAAAGTGATTCAGGAACATCCTGTGGGCGACTGAGGTGAACCTGGGACATGAAGGCATTAAGATCAAGACAGGGAGGAGGGGTGGCTCAGATGACACTGGCACATTACAGTAGTTACTTGAACTAAACAGGGAGGTTGTAACCAACCAAGATGCCTTTAAAAATAACATCATTACACAGGGGTTCGATAATTTTATGGCTGAAAGAGGAGTGAGCATTGAACACTGAAATCATAACTGTGGAACAGGTAGGAGTCAATCAATCTAGCTTACTTTCTTATAGGTCAAACACAAAAATGAAAACTGAGGAAGCCAGAAGATCTAATGAAATGATTAATCCTCTTTAATAAAATCCCTGTGTGCGTCCAGGTGTCCATGTGTGTGTGTCTTCTGGTGAAGTGCGCATGCGCGGGGCATGGTGCGATGCGCAATATTACTGTCAGAGAAAGTTACAGGTGTTTTACGGAAATACAAACCAGTATTACTGCGAGAGGAAATTAAAGGTACACAATACAGTGACTCATATTACAGCCACATACAAGCCAGTATTACTGTCAGAGGAGATTAAAGGCATATTACCGACGCGCACGCCTGTATTACCGCCAGAGAATATTGAAGGTATATTACAGACGTACAAGCCAGCGGACGTACAAGACGGTATTACTGTCACAGAAAATTAAAGACACACAATACACGGCGGCAGCCCACAAAGAACGGTCAGCTCAGCAAGTAAACATCAACAAAAGAAAGGCTGAAAGAAAGAAAAATACGACCAACAAAAAGAATGAGGTCAAAGTCCCTTGCCATTTAATATAGACTGTTCCTACTAATGTTTATGCACTACTGTTCTAGCGCCCGTTATTGTAACGGGCTAAATGACTAGTTTAAGAATATTGTGATTTTGAGTGTCTTTCATTTTTATATAAAGAATTAACAAAATGTAACCTAGCCCCTTAAATAAGATGGCATCAACACGTCACCAATTGATGCCCAAATAAATGCACCACAGCAAATGGGAAGCATCCTCAGACATAAGGCATAGCTCACACAATAATAACTAAATCAATGTTTCAACGAATATTATAAACAATGATAAATAAGAGTGTATTTTAAAAAAGTGGAATAAATATTTACAGAGAAGCAAGACAAATTCAATTCACAGAGAATCTGAAAGAGAGCTGATCTAATAGATGATACAGTCAAAGCAGGAAGATGAGGTGGGTCATTTGACGCAGAGACGTTCCAGTAGTTACTGGCCAGTCATGGAGGTGAGGCTGATCAGGCGTGCTCTTGATTTTGCTGAAAGACCTGAAATGTAAGATGACATAAGGAGACAACACAAATTGCTGGCAAAATTAAGAGTTCAGGAGATCATAGGAGAAAGTTGGGGTGACCCTGAAACTTACTAGACGTTAAATGCGAGACAGTAGGATGAGGTGGGTCAGGTATTTGTTTGAAGTTTACCAGAGACTTGTTGCCCACACAGGGCATGCACTGACTATAAGGTTACTGAAAGTCAACATTTAACACCTGATATTTAGGTTCACTTCTGTCCCAGTCATGCCTGTTCTTTCTCACAATGACTCGTACGCCCTTATTGACATCATCATGAAAGTGTGTTCAGGATCAGATTGACGCAAAGAGCTGGCTCCTCATAATATTAGCTGAGTCATGTGCTGTTTGAAATATTCAATATCCTGTCCTCTCACTGCCCAGTGCAGCTGAAGCCAGCTCTACCTCTACTCTTCTAATGCTCATATTGGCATTTTATTGAACCTTAAGTGAACCTTCTCGTTTGTGGCCACAGGGACTGTTTGACAATCATATTTTCTAATTCCCCTTATTTAAAAAGGAGTACTGTACAGTGAAGTAGCACGACTGCACCCATGCCTGTTTTATTCCTGCTAACTTCAGTTGCTTTCTTGGATTTGCATATTTCGACTGTCACCATGCCAAACATTCAACCTCTTAGGTTTTTAAAAAGTTTAAGGTTTTAATATGTAGCAAGGTGTTAATATGTAGCATTTTTATTTCATTGCTAAACATTAAAAAACTTACTCAAGGGAGATCTTTCTGAATGAATCTCTTTCAGATTGGACCTCGATCTTTAGGTCAATACCCACTGGCCTATCTGAAGTCAGCTTGTTGCTTCCCTTAACATACAAAGTTTAACAAATTAGAGGAGACCATTCAGTTCATCAAGTTTGTTTGTTTAGCTACTACCGAAGAAGTCCCAATACTTCATTCCGATTACTCTTACAGGTTGTTTCCACTTCAACTACATAATTCCATATTGTGTTCTAGATTCCTATAACTCCTTGAAGAAGTTCTTCCTGGCTTCACCACCTGTTAATCTCAACTGGTGTCACCAAGTATGTGATTTCCTATTTACAAGAATGAATTTTTCCCAATGAACATCGACTCCTTCCCCCAATTCTCTACCTAGTATCCCTCTCACCTCTTCTTTACAATTCTGGACCTTTTATCCCTTATGCTTTAAAAACTTGCCACCACATTGAGAAGCTCTTGGGATCAATCTCCATTTGACACTTCCTTACTACTATTTCACACAATTAAGTCCTACTTACAAATGGACATTCAAATTAAATTCTGCTTGGTATTATTACATTGACAGATGTTGATGTGATTTCAACTCAGAGTCCAGTGTCTCCAACCCTTCCTCCTCTTCATTCTTCTGTTATCTTCAATTGCACTTAGCTGTTAGAACATGAGGTGGCTCACTATGCTATCTCCTCCTTCACCCGCTTTCTGTTGTCAGTTGTGGTTTCTCCCCACATATGAAATCTGTTGTTACTCTGTGTGCTGCATAGCATCCTACAAGTCTTTACCTGTGCATTTAATATGATAACACACCCTCTCCCACCCTCCATCATTTTATCTTGGCATACCAAATCACCAGCACTTCAGGTTTTATTTTTTCCATTGTGTTCATTGTTCATGGCCATATTTCAGTGGGTTTATCAATTAACTATTTTTGTCATCACTGCTCTCTAATTATTTCCAGAATGTATTTACAAAAGTTTTGGAACTGTTCCTCAGTCACTTCCTTTTGCTCCTTCATTCCAAGTTCTCTCTCCTCTACTATCCCTGTTGAAACAGAGATGAAGTCACAGAGCCTTTCTTCACATTAAGAGTTATGGTAATACAGAACAGACTATGAAGTCTTACAGTTGAAAGAGAAATCCTTCCAACATTGAAGAGCGTGTGGATAAGATGTTGGGGCAACTTAACAAACCAATGAGCTTGATGATTTCTTATGTTTTGGCTCTCTTAGAGTAGCATCTTTATCTATCACTTCAAAGATATGATCGTCCAAAGCCCCCTGATTAGTGTCAAAGCCTAAAGATTCTTATAAGTTTGATCACAACTGCCAACCTGTGTCTTTCAAATTCACCTTTAATTTTCTAAATGAAGCATCTTTCACTGTGAGTGCCATCTCAAAATCCTGCAAATCAAGCAAATCATGACAATGTATCTTATAAATACACAATGCATTTTTTTTTGTTTTGCCCACCCAGCTGTTTGATTTGCTTTTAGGCAAAAAATTTAAATTTTCCTTTACAATCGTGAACTAGAAGACCCTGCAGAGAGTGTCACATGACTGCCGATAGACATCTACGGCTATTAAACCACAATCTGCTGCAGAGCCACGATGCTAAATGATGAGCAGCTCAGGTCTTTTCATTACAGATGGTGGGGTAAGCTTTGGAAACCACAAAGTTAGCAGTTAAACTATAATTACTTTACACGTACCAAGTAATTACACTTACTGTACTGGGTATTACTGGATTCCCGAAAGTCTGACTTTAAAATGGAATTACAAGTCCAGCATCTGCTCCAGTGTAATTCCAATGGAAAGTGAATGGATATACATCATTGAATCTCCTTTGTATATTTCAAGCTAATCCACACAGCATTTTTCTCTTTCAAAGTAACAGACCACTTCATGCTTTCCATTAAAAAAAAAGATTTGAGTCAATGAAGGAAGGCTTTTGAAGAGACTGGAGAATCATAATGAAGGCTGATGCTGCCTACTTCTTATCTCTCCAGTTAGCTTAGTGGCCGACAGTAAGGCTTCCACAAAGTAGAAGAGCACCAGGCTTTTGGGGTCAGGGTAGGGACTTTGCAGATGTGCATGTCTGTAGGCAGATAATGTCACTAAGGGCTGATTTGCTGATGAAGCAAAAAGTAGATATAAACATCATGAAAATCATCTGCCATGAGTCGAGAATAAACTCTCTAGTCACTTTGTTAAAGAGGACATTTTGACAATTTGAAGAAACAATGTGATGAGGATGATCAGTTGTGGGCTTAGGAGAGAAGGGATCCTTGGGCTTGAACCGCTGTTTGGGCCGCACCTACACATTCTGAGGGAAACACAAAAAAAACAGTATTTAATGTCAAAGTTGTTGAATAGGCCCAAGCCTGATTCCAAAAAAAGTTATGACAGTATGAAAAATGCTAATAAAATCAAAGAGTGAGTTGTAAATTTACTTTGATTTGAATTACAACAAAAACAACACCATTCCCCAACTGCATCTACTGATAAGGCTTCACTATGCAAAGCAGAAGCCATAATTGACACTACCCAGAAGCGCTGCTGATGACTCTGGGAATGGTCTCGCCTCAGAAGGAAAGTAGCTCTGTGGAATTGTATTTTGTGTTCCAATGAGTCTACATTTCAAGTAGTTTTTGGAAAAAAAAAACAACCGGCACGTTCACCTGGCTAAGGAGGAAAAGAGTCATCTAAACTGTTATCAGCACCAGGCCAAAAACTAGCGTCTGACATGGTATGGGGTGGTGTCAGTGCCCATGGCATGGGTAACCTGCCCATCTGTGAGGACTCCATGAATGTAGGAAGATATGTACACATTTTGGATCAACAAATGCTACTGTCTAGATGCTGTCTTCTCAAGTTCTCTGAAGTCCCTTCAGCGTCCATAGCAGGACAACACCAAGCAGAGCTTGTGGATACTCGACTGGCCTGCCTGTAGCTCTGACCTACCTCCAGCTGAGAATGTGTGGCACATTATGAAGCAGAAAATAAACCAATGAAGGACCTGCACAGTTGTGCAGGGGAAGACCTGCATACACACATACACACCCTCACCAATATGTCATCCCTCATTAATCTACCTTGCATGTCTGTGGGATGTGAAGGACAATGAAGTTCTTGTACAATTGTGTATAATGAATGAATGGAGAAACATTCCACTTGATAAACTTAACCAACTTGTACCTTTAGTGTCCAAACATATAATCTGTCTTACATAGAGAAATGGTGATGTTATACAGTGGCAAACACAATTGACCCCACCTTTATGGAACGTGTTACAATCATCAGATTTGACATGAGTGTTTATTTTCAAGGATACAATAAAATGTATATGGTAAAACATCAAATAATTTGTTGTTGTAGTGTTTCCAACATACAGTACAGAGTGAATAAAATTTTCATATCACTTGTTTTGGTTTTTATTATCATTTTCTGTACTGTCCCAACTTTTTTTGGAAATGGGGTTGTACTACACAAGAACAAAAAGTAGTATGCAATACGCAATATGCATGGATAGCCACAATATATCATAGGAATGGCATCTGAGATAGATAGATAGATAGATAGATAGATAGATAGATAGATAGATAGATAGATAGATAGATAGATAGATAGATAGATAGATAGATAGATAGATAGATAGATAGATAGATAGATAGATAGATAGATAGATAGATAGATAGATAGATAGATAGATAGATAGATAGATAGATAGATAGATAGATAGATAGAGCATTTGCAATGTCTAAGCTTAGAATTATACTTGATAGCCATCAGAGCACAGTATGGCATGTCAAAGAGCTTGAGTCTTCATCTATCCATTTTGAGAGAGAATGCAAGAGATAGAAGGAGAGAGGGAGAGAAACTATTTAAAAACATTATTCTAGAAAATAGTTATTTTCAAAATATCAGGTATTGTCAGTCTATTAACTCTTTCAGGGCTGATGTTGACTTTTGTCGAAATTCGGGGTAGAGGACAGTAATCGGCTGTAAACTGCGACAAAACTTGCTCTTATGTTTTAGTTCGACTCTCTTTGCTTGAAGGAAAGTTCCGTACCTTTGTTGATTTGACCTCGATTCCCTGCACGTGCAGGAGTAGTGAAGAGCAAACAGCCTCTAAAATGGCAGCGACATCTTAAAGCAAATGTGCAAAGCAAAATACTCCATGGATGTTTTACGTATTATTTCTGAATCAGACTTTGATTTTTTGGACTCTGAGTTTGATGCAAGTGATCTGGAGATGGAAAATGAAAATGAGATAACTGCATCAGAATATCGGTCCTCAGTTGATTGTTGTGCTGAACACATTTGTGTAGCGGATACGCCTACAGCAGCGTTTGCCTTGGAGGACCACCACTTATGATGACAAAACATATTGCGTCACACTGCAACTGCCACCGTTGCCATCCTGCTTTGCTAAGACAGATTGGTAGCCGGCCTGAAGTGCATTCTCGCTGGCCATTGAGGCATCCCTGCGCAGCCACTGCTGCCAGAGATGCCAAACAGACGCCAACAGCAACCACAGCACGTAGCAACAGATATTTTATATTAATTTCTGTGTGAAACCAGTGCATTGTGTTGAGTTTTTTGGAAAAAATATTCAGCCCTCAAAGAGTTAAGGTAAAACTGAAAAAAATAAAACTAAAATAGAAATAAATAAATAAAAACACTTCAGCGGGTTTCATTTTTCACCAGTGTGCACTTTTGCTGACCTACCAATAAACTTTCCATGTAGTTCAGTGGAGACACTGCCAACTCCGTCACTGAACGGGGTTTCTATCAGTTTATTCCCAGTCTTCCCAAACCAGAAGTGATCTTCCGTCAAAAGTGAAATTCTTCTCAATTACGTACATTTTAGCAAATCTCTATCAGTGCCTCAAAGAACAGTTTTATTTTCAGAAAGAATTTCTCACGACTGTGTGAAGTGACAAGTAGCGAAATCCAAAAACCTGAGATGGAAGCTGTTTTTTCACTCATGATTTGCCTTCCATAAGAACTTTCAAGCAAAGATTTAGTTGACCATCACATTTTAAAGATGATTCAGTTGACCAGAATATTCCTCTGAAAAACAAATAACAAATATTATTTCATACTGTACATCTTGATTGGCTTCAGAACCCTCTGCACCCCAGGGTTTGTGCAGAAGTCCGGCCATGAGGATGGCAGACCTGCCCTATGAACTAATGCAATAAGCACTTTGAGTAGCAAGAAAAGCGCTTTAATAATGTAAAGAATTATCTTTATTATTAAGTGACACAATCTTAAATGGACTCTGAAATTGTGTGGGTTTAATCCACAACACTGTATATAGTGCCTTTTCAAGAGATTGCCACCATATAGCTTTCAAAATCTGACACACTATTAAGATAAAAGAGCATTGGTCAGGTGGTGGGTGGCAGATGATTGGCTGTCTGTTTAAAGCACAACTCATGAGATTCATTTAATCCTATCAGTTGTTTTCCACCCTCACTCCATTACAGCAGGCATGTGTCTAATGCTGCCAACACTGGGAATAAAATAAAAGCCAATCATCTGTGTGGTGCCATTGCCTCTCAGGGTGCACACACATACACACCCTCATCAATATACCATCCCTCATTAGCCTCCCTTGCATGTCTTAGGGATGTGAGAAGAAATCACAGCACTTGGAGAGCCCACAAGGGATAGTGACCAGGCCATTCTCCTGAGCAGCAGTGCCATGTTGCTACCCATTAAAAAAAAAAAAAGTTCAAAACACAATGCTTTGACTGTTGTCCTGTTGTGGAGTGTGTCACTTCACCTCTTGTTTTATACATACTGATGCTCACAAACTGTTGCAGTGTTAGACTTTAAACTACAAGGTTGCAGGCTAAATTGCTACTTCTGGCTCCTTGTGTGGCCCTAAGCGTGTTTCCTAACCTAACTGTAATTTAATTGGAAAAATATATGCAAATATTTTAACAATTTCATTGCAATGCAAATTTAATTCCATATCTAAATTTCTAGAACTCCCTGTGCAAAGTAGAAAAGTGTAAACTGCTACACATCAGCAAAATGGAACTTCAATTATAAATTCAAGGTGGGAGACATTGTTTAACAGGAAGCAACCTCTGGAAAGGACTTAGGGGTTTATGTTGACACATTTTCATTGACTATGCACTGTACAGAAGCATTTAAAAGAGCAAATAAAATGTTAGGTTATATTGCAAAAATTGTTGAATATACTGTAATCAAGGGATGTCATGCTCGAATTGCATAATGCACCAGTGGGACCACATTTGGAGTGTTGTGTGCAGTTCTGGTTGCCACACTACAAGAAAGATATAGCAGCACTTGAAGCTGTGCAGAGGAGAGCAACCAAGTGCATCCCAGGACTTAGGGACATGAGCTACTGTGACATCCATCCATCCATTTTCCAACCCGCTGAATCCGAACACAGGGTCACAGGAGTCTTCTGGAGCCAATCCCAGCCAACACAGGGCACAAGGCAGGAACCAATCCCGGGCAGGGCACCAGCCCACCGCAGGCTACTGTGACAGACTCAGAGAATTAAACCTGTTCAGTGAGACTGAGTGGGGACCTGATCCACGTCTGCAAAATCCTCAAAGGCCTTGATAAAGTCAATCCAGCTGAATTTTTTCACTACATGAGAGCACTGATGCGTATTAAGGACTGAAGCCAGGAAGCACTTCTTTACATAAAGAGTTGTGGGAATCTGGAACAAACTACTGAGCCATGTAGTTGAAGCAGAGACCTTGACAAGCTTTAAGAAGTGTCTGGATGAGATATTGGGACAGCTTATCTATTAGCTAAACAAAGGAGCTTGAAGGACTGAATGGTCTTTCATTTGTCAAATTTCTTATCTTCTTATGGTGTAGAAATATTGGCTTTCGGGGATCCTATGCCAAACTGAAATCACATTTTAGGAAAATGTGGCCTGTCTTAACGTCACCACGTTAAGATGTCTGCTTTCATTTGAGAATGTTATAAACATGTGACAGGTGTCTGGTCACACTTACAGGTAATCTAACTTAGTCACCATTAAAATATTCGACTACGCCACCCAGTTTTATTAAGAGACTGGGAACTCTTGAAATTTATAGCACACAGGTTTCTTTAAATTGGGCGGTGAGTAACACAATGAAACACACAACAGTAATTTCAGAAAAAAGTAACAGTAAGTTCTATTACACAAGACAATATAAAGTACATTAAAAAGATAAATGAACAAAACAAAATCTAAACATATCAGGAATGAATTTCCTTTTTTTAAAAGGAAAACACACAGTGTTTGGAAAAGTCCGTTAAAAACAAGAATTGGAGGATACAACCTCTAGTGGTGCAGAGTCCAGTTTGCGCACTGTGTTACCCCAACACTTAATCATTCAACAGTCCACGGATGCACTCTGTTCACCGGACACTCATTTCCCAAAAGAAGTTGTGTCAAATCATTGACTCCCTGTCAGCGTCTCTTCGTCGTTCCTTTTTTTTCCACTCTGGACTCCTTGTGTTGATGTGACCTAGGCACGCCTCATTTCTCGTCTGTCAGCTTCGCTTGGTCCTTTCATGCGGCTTCCCTCTCTCCCTGGAAGTAAGTGTTGCCATCCTTGTGCCTCACGTCGTGCCAGCCGGGTACCCTCGTCTGCCTACGAGCCCCTGTGCTCTGTCCGAGTGTCTTGGCAGCGTTCACAGTGGACCGTCCCTTCAGTCTTCACCTGCCCAGGAGTTTAAAACTCCTTCAGTCCCTGCTGTTGTCAGTCCTGGACAATCAGTTTAATCAATGGCACATCTAAATTTCCTGGGTTTAACAATTAATGAAAACACAAGTTAACAAAAATGTATTGCTACCGACCATTAATGAGTACAGATCTGCTGATTAGAAACCAATATTTCCAAGTCAGGTAAATACAGACATCCTCCAAGGAAGGAGCAGTTCTGTTATCACAACTTGGTATTGTTTGTAATCTCAACCAGCCAAAGTGACTCCTTTGCAATACGGCAGATACCTACATCCAGCAGACAGCCTTTTAACTTCTCACCCCCAGTCCCAACAATGGGTGCCTAATGGAACCACCCAGTGCACAAAAAAAAATGTCCCCCTCTGACAAACACCACCTTCCTTTTAGTACAAACCAGCCAATCGGTGCCTTTCAAGCCTCCTACATCACAGCGTGATGGAGTTAGCTGTAGATTTTTGTATTTGTTAATGATCGCTGTACTCTGCAGGCACATGCCTACTACCTTCAAGTTTGGGATTGTGCCTGATGCCAGGTTTGTGCGTGCAGTTGTGTTAAAATAGGACAATTGCAGTATTTGACTTTTAAAAGCCACAACTTGTTTCATCCTTAATAGGACATGCAGTCTCACCTCAAATCAGTACAATCGTCTACTGAAACACCTGAACTATGCGCTGAGGTTTTATCTCCATATTTTGAGATTTTGTCTCATAAACTGTATGTGAATTTATGAAATTAACTGTATAGACTTGTGGGTAAAATTACTGAATTTATTGGGTATTGGCAGTTCCTTAACCTGAACAATCAAGGATGTTGTGAACTTGAGAGCTTCTGTGTCCTGTGATGTCATTTTCACTACGTACCCGTACCTCACAGTAGAATTGTATGCGCTGTTCTAAATGATTTAAGTCCTTAACAGCTTCTCATTAACTTCTTCCTGCTCTTTTTGTGAAAGTGCTTGGTGCCATCTTTGGCTGCATTTACACCATCAATCTAGCCAGATATGTGGAAGAATTGAAATCTGGTCGGAACACCCAACTTGCCTGGGCCTCCTTCAATTGTGCTAATGAATTCCAGTTTAGTTTCGATTGAACATATTTGTTTAATCGGTCAGGCTGAATTTCCGAAGGAAGTGGCATGATTAGAACAGTTTTGTGCATTGTGGGACACGTTAAAACAATGATGGCAGATGAAGCAAACACCAATGCAGTGAGGATATTTGTAATAACTTTATGGCATAGTAAACTTATTCACCATATTTAGAAAATAAGCTCTGTTTCAAAAACAGAACACTGAAGAGCTTTAGCAGAAAAAATATGTCAGATCCATTTTAATATCTTCAAAATTAATTGTACATAAGCTGACTGTGTATGTAAGCATCCCGGCCTCATTCAGATGGAAGTTATGAAATGGCAGTCTATGTGTGGCCATTGTGATGTTCTGAAGATATTTGTGTTCTTCCTTTTGCCTCCTGTATGTGTTTTGTTTTCTGGTTACCCAAAATTTTGTTTTAGTTTTAGTGCATCCTTCTTGGCCTTTTTCATATCAAATTTAATTTTAATTAACTAATTTTATTTTATTTTCCAAATTTATTACCTCTGTTCATGGCTATTGCGGATGTGTAGTGTTTTGCGACAATACTTAAAATGGATATGTTGTATTTTGTCTTAAAAGCTTTTGGTTTCTGAAACTCCTGACATATTTTAGATTTATTTTTGAAAAATGTTTCTGTATAGATTTAATAAATGTGTAAAATTTTATATTGTTAGTATTTTTCATCACATTTCATCACAACAGCACAGGTCATTTTTCTCAGTTTGGCTGAAATGGCTCTAAAGCATTTTGTGATGAAACTCTTCAGCTCTATGAGTCAGATCACGTAAGGTTGTCTTTCATAAAAGTGTCAGCCAAATGAACATTATTGCCTCCATGGGGACTATAAATCAGACCTAGAAAACTATTATAGCAGCCCACCCAAGTTCTTCTAAAGTTGGACAGCTGTTAACAACATCACTTTACACTTCAGGCATCGAGAGTAAACCTTCATTGTTTGGGTGACAGAAGAGATGAAGGCCACCACAGCATGTCAAGTGGTCACTTTATTAAATCCAGTTTACCATCCCAAATAAATGACAGCACAAATCAGGTGGGTACCACTGAGTGTGGGAATCATTAGAACCTGAAGCCCCTGATTAATTGTGCCAAGCCCCTCATTCTTTCATGTATTTTGCCTAGCCCCTGTTATATATAATCATGAAGGCACTCGGAACTCCAGGTGGGACCCCCAAAACTTCAATGTATGTCAACAGACTGCTGTCACTGTCCTGCTCTACTGACAGACTGAGGAGATCGTTCCTCCCCCACACTATACAACTCTTCAATTCCAACCGGGGGGGAAATCGTTAACATTATACAAAGTTATTGTCTGTTATACCTGCATTTTTATCACTCTTTAATTTAATATTGTTTTTTATCAATATGCTGCTGCTGGAGTATGTGAATTTCCCCTTGGGATTAATAAAGTATCTATCTATCTATCTATCTATCTATCTATCTATCTATCTATCTATCTATCTATCTATCTATCTATCTATCTATCTATCTATCTATCTATCTATCTATCTATCTATCTATCTATCTAACATGCTCAAACCCATGATACCAACATTCTCAAAGACCCTGATGCCATCAAATCTTAGATACGCCCCTGGTACTGATGCCTCCCATTTCTGCGTGTGCGTTTGTGGCCATGACAGCAGGAGTGTACCAGAAGACCAACGTGCAGGCCAAGGATATTGAAAATCTGTTTCAACACAACTGTTAGCCATAATTATACATCTCTAGGCCTAACCAGTGCCATCTCTGCATTACTGGCAGGGAGGAGCTGCCCCTATCTCCCAGCAAATGTGCAAAAATGAAATAGGTACCATAAATATAACACTTTGTTAAAATGTTTATAGCAAACAGTTTATGAAATCGTTGTTGTGTCTGGCACCACCAACCTCGCAGTGTTCTAAAGTGACCTTCGGTCATAAATATCCTGAACCTGCATAGATCCTTTTTTAAGAAATCCATTGGTTGATTTTTTGTGACAGATTTTGATTGTCCTAGTCTGCTCCATTCTCCCTGTTGCATCCAGGAACCTCTTGGACCTGAAAACGTCAATAGTCATTGAACCAAGATGAGCCAGGCAAATGAGGACACACACATTGAGCAAGTAGTTGGTGTATAAATGCCATGTGCTTTTATTATAAATTCCCAAACAAACAAAGTGTCCAATAGTGCAGTGTTTCATCCATTAAATAGTCAATAAATAAATAATCCTATAAAACAATGCAACTGGTAGAGGTTAAAACAATCCAATATATAAATATCCATTAAAAATGAGGCTAAAATCAAGAGGCAGGAAATGTTTCCGATGTCTCCTCTGCTTGCCCCGCTTAAGATCTTGCAGCAGAGGAGATACCCAGCCAACTGGCAAAGCCAACTTTTTTTCATAGGCTTGGGTCACTGTTGTCAGCACAGGTTCCCAGCATTGCACTGTGCTGTGCCAAGCCGAGTTCCTTCGGCTCCCACTGTCACCCCTCATTCTTGTGGGGGAGCCCCCTATGAGCATCAGGTCACTCCAGCAACCTCAAAAAAGGGTTCAGTTGGAGTGGCCCTCTTCAACTCCTTTCCAAGGGGCTCTCCTCCTGGCTCCCTTCCTTCTTTCCTCCACACCCTGGCGTCTCCCGATTCTGCCTTGGTTCTGCCGTCCTTAACCCCGTATTTATTTTCTTTTCTTTTTTTCTCTTTCTGTCCCTCTGTCTGCCTTGCAGTCTCCTTTTATGTGGCCTTATCGGGTGCAGACATGATCCTCCGACCACTCTGAGGTGTGCATGCGGCACCTGCCTGGTCCACTCGCATTTGCACATGAGTGTACAATCAGCCAAACACCCCAATCAACCCCAGAGCAGTGCGGTCATGTATACAACTGCACCCAGTCTGAGCGTGGATGCTGTCAGAGGAGGAGGAGGAGGTTGGGACTATGCTCTCGGGACAAAATTATTTATATACTACCAGCACAACACCACGGACCGCTTATCACACAAATTCTAAGTGTGTGTGAACTTTCATACCTCACTATTTTGGAATTGTCATCATCATTATCATAAATCACATTGATTACTTATCTACATTACTGTTTAGCACTTTACCCACTGAATAAAAATAGCAATGACAACGACAGCATTTATTTATATAGCACGTTTTCGTGCAAATGATGTAGCTCAAAGTGCTTTACAAGATGAAGAAAGAAAAGTTTATATGAAACAAAAATAAGATTAGGCAATACTTAGTAACAAAGAATGAAGTAAGGTCAGGTGGCCAGGAGGACAGAAAAACCAAAATCTATAGGGGTTCTGAGACCACAAGACCTCCCGGCCACCACTAGGCACAGATCAGAAATAAAACTCAGATATTTATAAATATTCATTTATGTTTCTACTTTAGGAGTTGAGCATTTGATGTTGATGTTGAGATATCTTCTAATACTGCCCTTTGGTGATTGGACTGTATTTCAATATGCTGATAGATCTTTTTTGTTATTTCTTTTGGCCTTATTCAGTTGACATTTTATCATCACTACTGCAGGTAGTCTAATATATTTTGAAATGTAGTGCCTCTCTTTTGCTCCTTCATGTGAGGTCTTCTAGAGGGTGTCACATTCTTCAGCCACCCTCCAACACTGCTGCTGCATGAATCTATTCACATCTCTTTTCATGCAGCTCCAATAATTATTTCTCTGCCATGTCCACTGCATGCACATTCACACTGGTAGCTCAATACATTCTAAAAAGCAATGTCTCTCCTTTGCACCCTCACATAAGGTTTACTGAAGGCCATCTTCTTCCTCCGTTGCCCTCCAACATTGATGCTGATGCTCCAGTCTTTCACGGTTCCTTCCATGTAGCTCCAATTACCTTTTCTCGGCCATGTCCAGTGTCTGCACATTCACACTAGTGTCTCTGTCTCTCACTATGTGTTAGAAGCAACACCATCTGAACTCACTTTTCCCAATTCTGCAAGCTGATCCAAGCCAGGATCTTTCCTAAGATCACCTTCAGTCATGTACCCAGACCAGTGGATTTAAGCCGAGGAGCAGGTCTGTCAAAATCTGATTCACAAAGCCAGGTCAGAATAAGAAGAACACCTTTACTGACACATATGTGGACTCACTCTGTACATGGAAGGAGATGACTGACTTAGAGATGGTGGTAATACACTTGTCAAGTACAAAAGTGTGTGTCTAGATTGATTTCCCATGTCCTTGCTAGTTACTGATAAACAGGACCCTTAGCATCAGGATTCTGCTACGCTAGGTTGTACTGATTCTCTTATCAATTCTTCTCCTTGCATAGAAGTAGCAGTGCGACTGGGTGACATGTCAAGAGGCTTTAATTAAAATGTTTTCTTAGAGTGCCAAAGACAAAAGCTAACAGTTAACAAGGATAGAAATAATTCTGTATAATCAAAATATAATCAATTTGTGAAAATCATATTCATTAGTAAAAATCATCTCTCACAGGTCTCATATGTGCTGCTTTTTAAGTGCTTCAGATCTCCTTCTCACTCACTGGTACACACACTACCTCTGCATGACTTCTCAGGGTGGCTCTGGCCCTTCCAATAGCATCTCTCACTCTTTCTCTCTCTCATTCTTTCTCTCTCTCTCTCTCTCAGGTCCATGTGGTTTCACCGAATTTCCAATCCAAAGATGTCCCTGGGCTTGACCAGTATGTTCACACATACCCTTGTGCATATTGGGATGTCCATTTTCTCAGTACCCCAAGTCCAACTTCTCTCTCCTTTCACCATGCATCACTTTCCATCATTTACAATGTGTTTCAGCCTTCAATTGCTGCCAGTACATGTGTATTCACAGGGTGCAGACATGGATATGCAATGAGCATGATAACATTTTATTCTTTGGTGGGAGTCCATTGTGGTTCAAGTATAGTAGATAACCAGGACACCCCAGTAACTATGGACAGCATCTCCTAGGCAGGTGGAGAATGTGGACAGATCAAGAGAGACCAGGCTGAAAACAATTAATTGGAGGTTGGTTTCAGTTCTCACTTTTACTAGTCCCATTTCTCTGGGCTATGAAAGGCACCATAAAAACAAACAGATAAACCATCTTTGATGCCGAATGGATTGCTTAGTAAAACATCTTTATAGTGAACCACACAGAACAGTACAGCTCAGTAGAGTATTACTAATAATAACTGACGTCATTAATCCACAAAACGTGCACATGGGAGTCATGGTTACATACGGCAAGTGTGAGTCACAAAAGATAAAATCAAGATAAACAATAAATCAGGGAGGACGTCCTGGATGAATGTATTCTAACTGGAGTGTGACTGTAGATTGGAGGTGATAAGCTGTATTATGAGTGGCAAGCCATCTGCTGCCTTCACAAAAGGGTCTGTTTACGCTGCACACAATGGAGGAGAAATGTTTCCTCCTGAGGTGTATTTGTAAGCCCAGCATTTACAAGCCTGGCAATGAATGATCCCACCTAGTTGAAAATCTGTAGGTTTCCATCAACACTTGGAAGGACAGATAGGCATAAATCCCATAAAGCTAACAGGCACCTTTTATGCCCACCATCTCATGTTTTCCACATTGATGGACAATTTATATCTCACATTTTCCTTATGTATTTTTGACACTGTAATAACAATTATTGCCCAAAGGCAAAGCAGCATCTTTTGAGTCATGGAATGCTATTAGGATGATTTGCATTTCAGTAATAGAAACAACTGGAAAGATGACATTTCATTCTAGAGAAGCCACCACTTGTAGCTCAACATTAAGGTAGTGAAAATAAGAAAGCAGGCGGCATGGTGGCCCAGTGGTTGGCACTGCTGCTTCACATCTCCAGGGTCCTGGGTTTGAATGTGAGTCTGCTCTTTAACTGTGTGGAGTCTGCATGTTCTCCCTTTGTCTGTGTGAAATTCCTGCTCTTCTCACCCTAGTGACAGTCCCACTAGCTGTGCCACCGTGAAGACAGTTTAGCACGCATGCTGGCAAACATGAATTGTGAATACTTGGCAGAACAGGTGAGGTGATACCTTGAATGTGAGCATACACGCTATTCTGCCCATTTACTGGCACACTCTACTCCCAAAATTGCAGTGTCCAGAAAAACTGTCACATTTCATATTTCTCACTATATGGTCATTTTTATTCAGTATGTTTTAAATAAGCAAACTTCGAATCATGTAAAACACATGAATTTAAAATATTTATACATACACTAGTGGAACACATCCAGCTTCAGTCCTAAAATAAAAGGCAAGTGAAAGAAGTAAAGACAGAGACCGTCAGGGTTTAGGGGCACCCTGAGGTGAATTTCCCATTGGGATTAATAAAGTATCTATCTATCTATCTATCTATCTATCTATCTATCTATCTATCTATCTATCTATCTATCTATCTATCTATCTATCTATCTATCTGAGGTAAACCCTGTATAACTGAATGCATTTATTTCAAAAAGAAACACGTGAAAATGTACAAAATAGTCTTCTCAGACTTGAGCCCTTATCGAGACCACCCTAGACGGAGGGCAGCCAGGTAGGAAGAGGTGGTTCCAGGCAGATGGACACTGGAAGTGACGCTGGTGGAGGAGAACGGCCAATCTTCCAGTCTACAGAGGGAGGAAAAGCGAGAACATTATCACACAGCGCCACCCCTGGATTGGTGGGGAATTACCATCACCTGAGCTCTTAAACTGTCTTCCATGTGCACACATGTGACAGTATGCACCGTGTCCTGGGGGATAATCAACAGAGACTCTTACCGATGCCAAAGATAAGGAGCTGTTGACACCTCTTATGTGTTGTAAGTTGTTTACTCTTCAATTATGTTGTTTTTTATTAGTTCTGGTGGTTCATATTGAGCAAGCCGAAAATTTCCATTTTGGTAATACATTCTTTCGTTCTCAGTATGAACAAAGCATGGCTTCACAGTGATCACAGTGTTCTAATGTTCGTAAGTAGAGCTCTTCAAACAAACAGTGATGTAAGGATATAAAAGCAATGTTTCTGTTTCTGTATGGGCGGTAGTTGTGAGTTTTTGATGATCCCCTCATTTGTCAGCATACATTACTCTCTCCTTGTCATTCTTGCATTCTGTATAATGGAGTGTGTCTGGCATGTCAGTGAGCCATAGTATGAGCCAGCTGCTCAATAGCTCTATATTCAGGCATACGTCTTGGTTTGCTATATGCTTTGTTGTATTTTCATCATATTCTTTCTCGTTCTTCATCACTGAAGCACCTCCTATATTTGGCTTGATGCTCAGAAGTTGCTACTAGAGTTCTTTTTCATGCCATCTCGGTGTATAGCACTGTATTTTATGATCATAATGATCACTTTGGTGTGAGGACAGGTGCACAAGTCAGTTTACAAAGGCATTTGTTTTTGCTGGTCAGGCATTGTGTACCCCGTACTTGATGCTCAGCATATTGCACTGCTGTTCTTCTTCATTTTCCTCTGAGCAGCCTCAGAAATGCGCTTCACACTCAGCAGATGTCATTGCTCTTATTTTTCTTTCTGCCATGTGTAGCCAAAGGTTTGAAGTGTGCCACTGTGCTCTGTGAGTTTTATTCCACCTTGCATTATTTTATTTAAAACAGGTAACTTAGGCCATTTGTGAATTTTCCCTTGGTATTAATAAAGTATCTATCTATCTATCTATCTATCTATCTATCTATCTATCTATCTAGACACAGCTGAAGCATTTAAGCCACTATTGCCAGCTGACAGGGAGAAGGCAAAACTGAGAAAGGAAAAAACAAGAGGAGGCAACTCTGGCAGGCTATTAAAGGACAGTAGATGTACTCCTTGGTTTGATGGTCAGTTTATGGTCAAGTTATTATGTGCTATTTAAAATTGAACAATGCCAGCAAAAGATTTTATCCTATGTTTTTAAAGTACACATGTTTAGTTTGGAACCAAAGAGTGTGGGAAAAGCATAAAAGCTCTGGAAACTGCACTGAAAATTGAAGTTCATCTGCAGAGAGATGGAAGGTATCACTCCTGCCTGTACCTAGGAAAAATGACTCCCACGCTCTCAAAGCAGCCACAGCCAACTGCAGGAAACCTACAACTGTACTTTGCCAGGAGCTTTCCTTCAAAATTGTATTATTGAGAGTGCCAGCCAATAGTTAAAGAAGATAAGTGTATTCTTTCTTTAGTGTTATTTTTTCTTTCTTCACCTTAGAATTACTGCCATTA
This sequence comes from Erpetoichthys calabaricus, assembly GCF_900747795.2. NCBI lineage: Eukaryota > Metazoa > Chordata > Cladistia > Polypteriformes > Polypteridae > Erpetoichthys > Erpetoichthys calabaricus. Next base: position 95,700,788 of record NC_041394.2, read on the forward strand.
GAGAAGGATATTTTATTATATATATTATATTGCATATATGTATATATATAGAGAGAGAGAGAGAGTCACAGATGCATGTCTGGGCTCTTCCCAGGTATGTGATACCACTCCAGGCCAAGAGGGGGTGCTGCCGCTAGCTGTCTTGTCATTTTTTTCCTCTGCAGTCTCAAGAAACCGTCCAGTGAGGGCAACTGACTCTGCCCCTTCTGGTCCCAGAGCTTCCAAAAATGATATCCTAGAAAGAGACATCACTTCTCACGGACATGACTTGATCAAAGGAGCACCATGTCTGATGCCCCATTGGCAGAGCCAACATAATCAAAAGCCTCCCCACTACATGGTGATTGTCTTTTTATCATTTTCTTAAGCTATCGAGTGTTGTTTTTCTTTGTTGAAGACTGTTAGTAAATGGGGAGGGCCTTGTTGAACATCCAAAGAGAGAACTTTGACTACCACATTGAAAAATTAATCTTTTCCTAGGCGTCAGGTGCCAGCTCTACCTGCCAGCACCCATTCTGCTGATCCAAGTTCAAAAAGCAACTTGACCCTGTTGCTAGGTCTAGGGGATCCTTCACAGAAGTGGGTATGAGCCTTTCCTGGTAACGGTCACACAGAAACGTCATTCTCCTGTATGATTCGGTGCCAGGACCACCGGGGAGCACCAGCTGCCCTCATTTCCCTAATTAGCCTCAGCTTCCTATTGCTGGATGACACCATGTTTGTTGTTTGATAGGCTGAGCATCGCCAGTGTCAAGATTGGAATGAACAAGGTAGGGTCCACCTGATATCAGCTAGCAAAGTAGCAGATCTGTCCGGAAACTCTCAAAGTAAGTCCCTCAGTTGTTGTCTTTGGACAGGTCCAGGCCATTACAGTTAGCTCACCATAGTCTCTCTAAGGAGGGGATTCAATCTTCAATACTTCCAGATGGTCTGTGCTGGAGGTGATCTCTCTCAAATCATCAGTGGCCTTTTCCTGAAATCCATATAGAGTTGTGCCTTTAGCAAAAAGATCATCCCCAGAATATAGAGGACTTTTCGTATCTGCTACCCTCACAGGATCATCCCAAGCGTAGTCCCTGAACCGAAAGGTGACCATTGCCTGGCCCCTCATAGCGGTACTGGCCTCTGTAAGCAATGCATAGGACAACAAACATATAGTAGCTGACAAAAGTCAAATTATTATCTTCTTCATCACCACCATCGTCATCATGATTATAAAATCCATGAAGCAACTGCAACCTGCGCTGGGAGGTCTGCCAAACTTGTCTAACAGATTGTGTTACGTTTACGGTACAACAGCACCTCCTAACGTTGTCCAAATGTTTTCTTTACAAACGTAAAAGAGAAAAGCAAGTCAAGCAATTCATGGCGCAGTGTCCTTTAAAAAAAGTTATATTTATATTTGTAATATATTTATTGTAAGTTCAAACGCTCACTTTTTCGCGTTTATTTAAATGCATTACCAAAGCACTTCGGAAGTGCAGAAAGAAATCATTTTATAATACAGATATAAAACAAATGGAAATCGCTTGATTATTCATGTAAAAGAAACAGGATTGTCTGCATGTGTTAAAAGTAAAAGAAACAACAGGAAAAAAGCAAAGCAGCTAAGCAAATAAAGCGGTACGCCGGCAGCGCGCACAGCGAGTGCGCGCATTCGTCCGAACGGTGATCGACTGCTTTTCCTATCGTTTGTGGGAAGCTTAATCGAAAGAAGATTGTCATAAATTGAGTATGGGAAGTCGCTTTTGTCAATCCGTCGTGAAAGAGAAACGTTAACTGTTTGGCAATATGTGACAGAAGCCAATGTTAGTGACTACGGTATCTTTTGTGCATTCGGTACGTGTACAGTTTCTTTTAATGGTATAGATAACAGTTCTAAATACAAATATGATGGTTTCTTTTACATGTGTGCCGATATGATGCTAATAACGTGTATGAGGACGGGTATGTATTTCATATACAGGGCGTATTATGAAGGGGTTTAAGTTTATGACTCTAATTTGAAACATAACGACTACCGTATGTCTGTATTTTTTCGTTACTTATAATTTTAAGAAACGCCGAGCTCGTTAGAAGTCTACCGTATCGCTGTTTTAAATTCGCATTTACAAGCCAACGTGCGCTTCTTTGAGTGTTCATTATGTTAGATATACAGTGGGTACGGAAAGTATTCAGACCCCCTTCGATTTTTCACTCTTTGTTATATTGCAGCCATTTGCTAAAATCATTTAAATTATTTTTTTTCCTCATTAATGTACACACAGCACCCCATATTGACAGACAAAAAAAAGAATTTTTGAAATTGTTGCAGATTTATTAAAAAAGAAAAACTGAAATATCACATGGTCCTAAGTATTCAGACCCTTTGCTCAGTATTTAGTAGAAGCACCCTTTTGAGCTAATACAGCCATGAGTCTTCTTGGGAAAGATGCAACAAGTTTTTCACACCTGGATTTGGGGATCCTCTGCCCTTCCTCCTTGCAGATCCTCTCCAGTTCTGTCAGGTTGGATGGTAAACGTTGGTGGACAGCCATTTTTAGGTCTCTCCAGAGATGCTCAATTGGGTTTAAGTCAGGGCTCTGGCTGGGCCATTCAAGAACAGTCACAGAGTTGTTGTGAAGCCACTCCTTCGTTATTTTAGCTGTGTGCTTAGGGTCATTGTCTTGTTGGAAGGTAAACCTTCGGCCCAGTCTGAGGTCCTTAGCACTCTGGAGAAGGTTTTTGTCCAGGATATCCCTGTACTTGGCCGCATTCATCTTTCCCTCGATTGCAACCAGTCGTCCTGTCCCTGCAGCTGAAAAACACCACCACAGCATGATGCTGCCACTGCCATGCTTCACTGTGGGGACTGTATTGGACAAGTGATGAGCAGTGCCTGGTTGTCTCCACACATACCGCTTAGAATTAAGGCCAAAAAGTTCTATCTTGGTCTCATCAGACCAGAGAATCTTATTTCTCACCATCTCAGAGTCCTTCAGGTGTCTTTTAGCAAACTCCATGCGGGCTGTTATGTGTCATGCACTGAGGAGAGGCTTCCGACAGGCCACTCTGCCATAAAGCCCTGACTGGTGGAGGGCTGCAGTGATGGTTGACTTTCTACAACTTTCTCCCATCTCCTGACTGCATCTCTGGAGCTCAGCCAAAGTGATCTTTGGGTTCTTCTTTACCTCTCTCACCAAGGCTCTTCTCCCCCGGTAGCTCAGCTTGGCCGGACGGCCAGCTCTAGGAAGGGTTCTGGTCGTCCCAAATGTCTTCCATTTAAGGATTGGGAACCTTAAGTGCAGCAGAAATTTTTTTGTAACCTTGGCCAGATCTGTGCCTTGCCACAATTCTGTCTCTGAGCTCTTCAGGCAGTTCCTTTGACCTCATGATTCTCATTTGCTCTGACATGCATTGTGAGCTGTAAGGTCTTATATAGACAGGTGTGTGGCTTTCCTAATCAAGTCCAATCAGTATAATCAAACACAGCTGGACTCAAATGAAGGTGATCTCAAGGATGATCAGAAGAAATGGAAATATATGAGTGTCACAGCAAAGGGTCTGAATACTTAGGACCATGTGATATTTCAGTTTTTCTTTTATAATAAATCTGCAACAATTTCAAAAATTCTTTTTTTTGTCTGTCAATATGGGGTGCTGTGTGTACATTAATGAGGAAAAAAATTAAATGATTTTAGCAAATGGCTGCAATATAACAAAGAGTGAAAAATTGAAGGGGGTCTGAATACAGTACTTTCCGTACCCACTGTAAAACAGGGCATACGAGACCTCTTTAAAAATTAACTCCATTCAAAGGCATAGAGCTGAATGCTGTACTGTATATTCACCATGTGAACGCAGTCAGTTGCCCAAACAGACACAGACAGACGCAGGACACAAGTTCAGCACACAGCTTTTTTATTTTCCTTGTGGGAAACGCCTTCCTGTGTCTCTCACCCGCATAGCACAGATCCAAAGTACCAAACACAAAAGCACACTTTTTTCCTCTCTATCCTGTTGGCAAGCTTTGTCCCCCACCTCCTAACTCTGGCTTCAGGAGTAATGACAGCAGCAGGCTCCTTTCATAGAGCACCCAGGAGTGCTCCAGGTGTTCCATGACCTTCTTCCGGCAGCACTTCCGGGTGTGGTGCAAGTGAACCCAACAGGGCTACTCCAAACCCATGAAGCCCTCTGAATATGCTCTCTACCCTGGTCCTTCCGTTATATAGACAGCCCAGCCAGGCAAGGGCTCCGGCCGTCCACCACACTGCCATCTGGACATTATTATTGCTTTTAATTTGGCTGATGCCTTTATCCAAGACAACTTACATCTGAGATATAATTGGTTACATTCTGTGTGTTTTTCCCATTGAGGCACAGGCAGGCGAAGTGACTTGCTCATGGTCACACAGTGTCAGTACTGGGATTTGAACCCACAACCTCAGGGTTTGAAGTCCAAAGCCCACAATGACGTGGTCATGGATAGAACCACAGATCCATCTATTCTCAGTAATGCTTATTCCAGTTTAGTGTCACTGATATGACTGGGCACTAGGAAGAAACCAACCCAGGGCAAGGCGCCAGCCTAAAACAGGCCATATACACATATGCCCTCTCATTCACTTAGACTGAGACATTATAGGGTTACCAGTTAGCCTTCTGTGTATGTTGTGGCTGTTTGTAAGATAAACTGATTAAACTATTAAAACCAAAGTAGATTTTCAATTATTTTGTAATGTATACTATTATTAGTTGGCTGATGCCATTATGCCATCTGGATATTATTAGAACGTGAGAACAATCTAGATGCAAGCAAACCATTCAGCCCAACAAAGCCCACCAGTTCTGTTCACTTAATTCTTCTAAAAAATCATGAAGTCCAGTTTTGAAAGTCCCTAATGTTCTACTGTCTACAGCACTACTAGGTAGCTTATTCCAAGTGTCTGTGGTTCTCTGTATAAAGATACACTTCCTAATGTTTGTGCAAAATTTACCCTTAACAAGTTTCCAACTGTGTCCACGTGTTCTTGATAAACTCATTTTAAAATAACAGTCTCGATCCACTGTACTAATTCCCTTCATAATTTTAAACACTTCAATCATGTCACCTCTTAATCTTCTTTTGCTTAAACTGTATAGGCTCAGCTGTTTTAATCTTTCCTCATAATTCAACCCCTGTAGCCCTGGAATCAGCCTAGTCGCTCTTCTCTGGACCTTTTCTAGTGCTGCTATGTCCTTTTTGTGCACACAGTACTCTAGATGAGGACTTATAAAGGTTGAGCACAACCTCCTTGGACTTGTACTCCACACATCGTGCTATATAACCTAATAGAAATATTATTACATTATTAGGCAGACACCTTTATTCAACATACAACATTTATGATCTAATTGGTTCCATTTCTTTTGTTTTTCCCAGTTGACGCACAGGCAGGTGATGTGACTTGCTCATGGTCACAGAGTGTCAGTGGTAGGATTTGAACCCACAACTTCACGGTTTGAATTCCAAAGCCGTAACCAGTACAACTCACTTCCTTAATGACTTACAAATCATGAATTCATAAATGTAATTGTTTCCAGTTTTACGCAGTTCAGACTTTTATCAGTTTAAGAGACATTCTAAGGGTTATGTGGTACTTTGTTAAGAAATGAATCTGCAAAAAAGAGAACCTTCAAGAGTTTATTTAATCACATTTAAAAAGCCTTTCAGAGGTGAGCAGTATGTTACAGGACTAGTGCAGTGCATATTTGTACACCTTGAGGTACACCGTGCAGGGTTAAGTAGCTAGTGTGGGTAACAGTGTGACCCTTGACCTAATTGGCTCATCCCATTGGTTTGTTGACAGTTTTATTATTTCTGTCAAGCTGCAAAATGTGCTTCTGCAACTCAGAAATGTTCTACAGCCAAAAAATATATAATGTGAAAATACATATTTGCAAATTTGCCTGAGGTAAAATTCTACCAACTGTGCATCTGAATTGATTTGCAGGAGCAGCACAGGACGGCATCCAGCTAATGCAAGCAGCAGGATCATTAATGTTTGACTTGACGTTGGCTGACAAGCAAGTGAATTGTGGGTTGCTATGCTTACTTGGTAGTGCCCTTTAATCCTTAACGTTTTTTAATTGCTGAATGGCATCATTTAAACATCAGAAAGCTTTGCAAGGTCAGTCACTTCTCTTAAAACTTTAGAAATCCTGAGACGTTTTATCCTCTGCTTGACTGGTTGGGCGTCATTATTTTTGTTTCCCGTTGCCACCAGGCCTTGCCTGCCTTATTTAGCGGACCTCTCTGTGTTAGATATGCCCTCCTTTTGACAAGTGCCTGTTATCTGTTGGGTTATCTGACACCATTTTTAATTAACACAGGGTGCACACAGCCTAACAGATTCAGGTCTCTGTCTAATCAAACTTTCCATATCATGGCTCACCCTAACATCCCAGAGAGCTCTTCAGTTATAACAGAATATGGCAGCCCAGCCTCAGTTTATGCAGGTGGGCATTTATGTTTTGTTTTTGTTTTCACTCTCCAGTTTTTACACAGTCTTTTCTGCAAATAGATGCCTTTTAATGTAATTCTAAAACTATAACCAACAGAGAATTTTTAAAAATCCAATATGATACAATTCTTGTATGATATTACCTTCTCCAAAACACTTTTATGCTCTTATGTTAGCTGTGCATCTTTTATGTACCTTGCCTCAGATATCTCATTCAGTTTCATTCCACAGATGCCCCAAACATGGATTTGTCAGAAATCCTCACCAAACTCCAGCTGGAAAACAAAGAGGCTTCAGACAGCACTTCTCCTCAGCCTTGCATTCCCGTCTCCAAAGCTCTATCACAGATTCAACATCTGTTCCAAGCAGCAACATCACCCAAAGCTCAGGAGAGCATTTTAAAAGATATCCGATCATTCCTGTCAGCAGCAGATGTCCACTGGCTTTTCTCCCCATGCTGCCAAAACGCAGGGCTCAATGTTGGTGACATATGGAAAGAGTTTGTTAATTCCCTCATCCAGCATACCACTCTTCCAAAATGTGAGCTGGACAGTGGAGAGTTACCGGAAAGTTCATATCAGCTCATTCCTGACCGGGCAAAGAACGTAACAGAAGTGCTTCTGATTCTCTTGAGTAAGGCTGCTGCAGAAAAGCACTTGAACCCTTGTAACAACACTGTGGTGCCTGAAACATCACCTGCCAGCACCCTTTTACCTTCTGTCTTTATTTTTGCTGCCACACATCTGCAGGAATATCTCTGGACCACTGCCAGCTCAAGGTCTGCTGCCAACAAACTGATGAACCTTCTGATGGAGACAGCTTATTGCAAAAATGTGCATGAGCTGCTGTGTGGGAGACAAGATGGAGGCACAACTGGGATTTTTGGAGCAGTGTTAGAACTGCAAAGACCAGAGCTCAAAAAGTGAGTTAGTTTGAGGTTTGTTTTCCTTCACTGCATGCTGTTGTGACATTACTTTGATGGTGAACAGTAGTGCTATGTGTTAGAAACAAGCAGTGCATCCACATTCGAGCTAGAATCTGAAAAAGCAGTACTGGGGTTTCTTCAACACAGCTAACTTCACAGAAGACTTTCTGTACTGTAAGTAGTCTCGTCTCGCTTTGCATTTAACTTGACCCCACAGGCAGATCGAAGGTTAGCGCCCAGTCTCACATACAGTCTGGTCAATGAGTATTTGGATAGTGACTCAATTGTCATAATTTGGGCTGTGTACACCACCATGATGGATTTAAAAAAGTGCAGTCATTATGCGATTGATGTATAGGCTTTAAACTTTCATTTAAGGGATTTACCAAAAATATCGTATGTGCCATTTTTCTGCATAGCCCCCCATTTCCAGGGGCTTAAAAATATTTGGACAGACTAACATAATCATAAATATAATGATCATTTTCAATATTTGGTTGAAAATCCCTAACATTCACTGACTGCCTGAAGTCTGGAATCCATGGCCATCTCCAAGTACTTTGCCAGGCCTTTACTGCAGTCGTCTTCAGTTGCTGCTTGTCTGTTGGACTTTTAGCCATCAGTTTTGTCTTCAGCAAGTGAAATGCATTTCCATTTTGATTTAGGTCTGTTGATTGACTTGGCTGTTAAGGAATATTCCACTTCTTTACTTTGAAAAGCACTTGGTTTGCTGTCACAGTATATTTTGGCTCATTGTCCATCAGTACTGTGAGGCGGTGTACTATCAGTTTTGCAGAATTTCGCTGAATCTGAGCAGATAGTACAGCCCTGTACACTTCAGAATTCATCTTCCTTCTTCTGCCAGCAGTCATATCTTCAATAAACACTAGTGACTGACTTCTGTTGTTAGCCATGCATGATCATGCCATAAAACTACTTCCACCATGTTTCACAGATGATGTGGTATTCATCAGGCCATGAGGTGTTTCTTTTCTTCTCCATACTCTTCTCTTTCCAACATTTCCTTTGTCCAAACAAAATTGCTCCAGAACTGGACAGACTTTTAAAAAATGTTTTCTGGCAAAGTCTACTCTGTCCTTCCTATGCTTGAGGTTTACCAGTGGTTTGCACCTTGTGGTAAACCCTCTGTATTTACTTTCATGAAGTCTTCTCTTGATTGTAAGCTTTGGCAATGGTAGGTCTACCTCCCAGAGAGTGTTGGTTTGGCTAAATGTTGTGAAGGGTTTCTTTTTCATCAAGGACAGAATTTTGCAATCATCCAGCATGTTGTCTTCTGTGGTTTTCCAGGACCTCCGGTGTTGCTTCTTTTTAAGAATGTTACCAGATGGTTGATTTGACTATGGCTGGTGTTTCTGCTGTCTCTCTAAAGGGTTTGTTTCGTTTTTCTCTGCCTAATGATGAACTGTTTTTATTTGCATGCGCAGCACTTTGGACCTCATATTGAGAGTTCACAGTGACAGCCTCCAAATGCAAATTCCACACTTGGAATCAATTCCAGACCTTCTACCTGCTTAATAGTTAATGAAATAATGAGGGACCTGCTCACATGTGGCCATGGGACACCTTGTCAGTCAAATGTCCAAATACTTTTGAGTCCCTGGAAAGTGGGGGTGCTATGCAGAAAAATATTGTTACTAAACACCTCATATGATATTTTCTTGATTGCATTATCCATTGTGGTGGAGTACAGAACCTAAAATATGAAAATTGTGTCTCTGTCCGAATACTTATGGTCCTGACTGTAGGCTGGTTTCCAATGCATTCAGGTTTTTTCATTCATTTTTCCACTTCTGACATGTCTAATGATAAGAGAGTAGTCACAGTGAGGCATTATAAAGATGTTTTGCCGTTGTTATAAAACATCCCCAGTAGCACATCTTAACACACTTATGCTGAATCATTCGCTGGCTGAAAGTCCTCAGTGTTAGTGTGTCAGAGAGAGGATGTGCAGCATTATTCATAATGGCACTCAGTTTTCTCTTCATTCTTTTCCTTGTGCCACCTTGAGTGTATCGAGGGGGCATCCAACAACTGAGCCTGCTTTCTTAATCAGCCTATAGATTTGGTGGGCCTCCCTTGATGTGATGTTACCAGCCCAGCACAACACAATGTAGAAAATCACACCGGATATCACAAAGTTGTAGAACATGGAATGGATGTTACTATCATTAACACTTTTCTTAATGAGAAATAGTCAACCCTTTCGTATATAGTCCCTCTGTGCTAGTAGACCAGTATAGCATGTCACTGTTGTGGGCCTCCTAGTATCTACCGTGCATCCGGAAAGTATTCACAGCGCATCACTTTTTCCACCTTTTGTTATGTTACAGCCTTATTCCAAAATGGATTAAGTTAATTTTTTTCCTCAGAATTCTACACACAACACCCCATAATGACAACATGAAAAAAGTTTACTTGAGGTTTTTGCAAATTTATTAAAAATAAAAAAACTGAGAAATCACATGTACATAAGTATTCACAGCCTTCGCTCAATACTTTGTCGATGCACCTTTGGCAGCAATTACAGCCTCAAGTCTTTTTGAATATGATGCCACAAGCTTGGCACACCTATCCTTGGCCAGTTTCGCACATTCCTCTTTGCAGCACCTCTCAAGGTCCATTAGGTTGGATGGGAAGCGTCGGTGCACAGCCATTTTAAGATCTCTCCAGAAATGTTCAATCGGATTCAAGTCTGGGCTCTGGCTGAGCCACTCAAGGACATTCATAGAGTTGTCCTGAAGCCACTCCTTTGATATCTTGGCTGTGTGCTTAGGGTCGTTGTCCTGCTGAAAGATGAACCGTCGCCCCAGTCTGAGGTCAAGAGCGCTCTGGAGCAGGTTTTCATCCAGGATGTCTCTGTACATTGCTGCAGTCATCTTTCCCTTTATCCTGACTAGTCTCCCAGTCCCTGCCGCTGAAAAACATCCCCACAGCATGATGCTGCCACCACCATGCTTCACTGTAGGGATGGTGCCAGGTTTCCTCCAAACGTGACACTTGGCATTCACACCAAAGAGTTCAATCTTTGTCTCATCAGACCAGAGAATTTTCTTTCTCATGGTCTGAGAGTCCTTCAGGTGCCTTTTGGCAAACTCCAGGCGGGCTGCCATGTGCCTTTTACTAAGGAGTGGCTTCCGTCTGGCCACTCTACTATACAAGCCTGATTGGTAGATTGCTGCAGAGATGGTTGTCCTTCTGGAAGGTTCTCCTCTCTCCACAGAGGACCTATGGAGCTCTGACAGAGTGACCATCGGGTTCTTGGTCACTTCCCTGTCTAAGGCCGATCGCTCAGTTTTGATGGCCGGCCAGCTCTAGGAAGAGTCCTGGTGGTTTCGAACTTCTTCCACTTACTGATGATGGAGGCCACTGTGCTCATTGGGACCTTCAAAGCAGCAGAAATTTTTCTGTAACCTTCCCCAGATTTGTGCCTCGAGACAATCCTTTCTCGGAGGTCTACAGAAAATTCCTTTGACTTCATGCTTGGTTTGTGCTCTGACATGAACTGTCAACTGTGGGACCTTATATAGACAGGTGCGTGCCTTTCCAAATCATGTCCAGTCAACTGAATTTACCACAGGTGGACTCCAATTAAGCTGCAGAAACATCTCAAGGATGATCAGTGGAAACAGGTTACACCTGAGCTCAATTTCGAGCTTCACGGCAAAGGCTGTGAATACTTATGTACATGTGCTTTCTCAATTTTTTTATTTTTAATAAATTTGCAAAAACCTCAAGTAAACTTTTTTCACATTGTCATTATGGGGTGTTGTGTGTAGAATTCTGAGGAAAAAAAATGAATTTAATCAATTTTGGAATAAGGCTGTAACATAACAAAATGTGGAAAAAGTGATGCGCTGTGAATACTTTCCAGATGCACTGTATAACAGTGCACCACCTCTTCATGCACTCCCTGAAAAGTGACCCGACATTAAGGATCTTTGATGCATCACAACTAAATAACCAGATCCTTGGTTTTGCTGATGTTAAGTTGCAGACAGTTCTCTTTGCATCAAGAAACAAAGTTCTCCATCTGACTCCTATACTGTGACTCATCCACCTTATCAATACACCTCATAAGTGCAGAATCACCTGAGAATTTCTGAATTGTCATGACCTGGTGTTATATTTGTAGTCCGAGGTGTACAGAGTGAAGTGAAAGAATAGTTCCTGGTTGTGCTCAAGTGTTGCTTACATGCATATCCAAGACATGGTAATGGTAACATCCAATGAACAAAGTAGATCTAGGTCCCTTCAGAGCTAAGAAAGTCCATGTTGTGCCAACACAGTCACATTTTCTTTTACATGTGTGATCTGACGGGAGCTCAAGCAGGTAAAATCAGATCTGGGATCTATATTTTTTATTGCTGTACCTGGGCCATAAGACCATCAGTTTATTCGTATATCATTTCAAATAGTCTGTCTATGGGAGGTATTTTCTGCAAAAAGGAAATGAAAATTCAATTATAGTTTTAATTTTGCACTTTGCATTTTCATTTTCAAGTTCTCAACATGCCCATATATTTAAATAGCATGAGTTAGTGGGCGTGGCTTCAATATGTGACTGACGCGTTTTGGAAGGTACTTTGGAAATTGATTTTCAAGAACCGACTAGAGTTAATGGAATTTTATATTACTTAGATGTGAAATGATTTTAGATAGGCTTGGAGATGTTGAGGCTTTCACCAGCCCCAAGGTAAATGGTGTTCTACATCGTCTAAGCTCAGCATCAGTGGACACGGCAGCCCACGCAGCACCAGATCAGCTTTAGTGTAGAAGTGATAAAGACATATCTGCTTCATGGAGTACAGGCCAGAGAAACAGTGCGCCTCATTGGAGTTTCCAGAAAGGACGATATTTGAGAATGCTAGTGTTCTAGTGCTAACCCGAAAAAGTGCCCCTCTTTCATTAAACTGTGCATGTGGAACACATGCTGTACGGACAGACACAATTTTAATGTTTTGTACATGGATCTATTTGTTTGTACTGTATTATAATTTTATCTCACATTAATTTTTATAGTTCTTTCACATTTAGACCAGTGATCTCAATATTCAGTCCTCAGGGCCCCCTGTGGCTGCAGGTTTTTTGTCCCAACTCATTTCTCTTAATTTGACTACTGACTTAATTAGGCAAACTGTTATTTTCCAGAAATTACACACTTGTTATGCTATATTTTTACTTAATGAAGTAGGAATTTATACGGATTAGATGATTAAGAATTGATTCTTTTTTCTTTTAAAAATTTTTTTATTTTGTTGATGTTCTGATTATTTGCGCAATTATTTACAAATAAGCACACAAGTAGCTGCTCCTTCCAGAGTCATTTTTGCTCATGTCTGCTCAGCTCAGCTCAACATTAATTAAGAAAGAAAGAAAACTCCACAGAAAAGTGAATTTAAAAAACAAAACAAGGTACGCATTTAGACACACGGAAGACATGCAAAGATCCAATTTCCTTTAAGTGTAGATCTGACAAAAGGAAAAAAAGGGGTTGGCTAATTAAACAATGAGATCAATTAAAAGTAATGAGGACTGATTGAGAAATTGGTTGGAACAAAAATGTGCCGCCACAGGGCCCGAGAACTGAAGGTTGATAACCAGTCATTTAAACTGTGGTGTAGTCACAGAACTGGTTTTGATGGTGCCTGCAGTTGTAATTTACTAGCTGTGCTTTCTTGTTCTTTCTGCTGTGAGTGGTGTTTTTTGATTTTATTGCACTAATCAGTTTGAATAGTTGCTATTATGCTGTGAACCTGTTTAGCATGTGAAGCTCTTGATGTGGTGCTGGCGGTTTATAAACCATTTCATTGATTGATACGAGTAGACGTAAACTCCTGTCCTGCAACATCTAAGGAAAGTGTGTTGTGTATGCCAGTGCCCAAGGAGCATCCAAAGCTATAGATCTGTAAAGGAAATTGAGCTTTAACTGTACAATCTTTCATTTATGTAACTCTTTGTTTCATAATATTATCCGCACTATAATATTTTAATGTTGTTGGTCAAAAATATGTTTTTTTTTCCTGTGTATTTATTTATTCATTTGCTTGCAGAGAGACATGGAAGTTGAACCAGGCAACCAAACATGTCTTCTTGTGGAGTCTACTTCAAGTGCCTCGGCCATGGCTGTGTGTCCACCTCGAACATGTTTTTCCTGCCTCTTTGATTATTTCAGATGATTATCGAACAGAGAACAAGGTCCTTGGCGTGCGCTGTCTTCATCACATCATCATGAATGTAGTAAGTTTTGTTTTGCTTTTTTTTTGTTTGTTGTTGTTACGGTTGAGATGCTACGTAAAGGTCATAGCCTACCCAACAGCAGTAGCCAGTGTGTCTCAATGCACAAGCTTGATGGCTGAGCTCACTATTGGTGAATTCAGCATTACTGTTTTCTATCTAGCTCTTTGAATGGCGTAGGACAGGGAGAGAAGACCAAAAAGGTTAATACTGCAACTTTTATAGTAAATGGAGTAATTAGAAGAGAATCTTAACTTAGGTCCTTTTTAGAGCGAATCTGTACCTGCTAGCAATGATATGTTCAACACTCAATTGCTCTGAGTACAGTGTACTCGATTTGGGTGATGGGGTGCATTTGAAGGAAAAGTTTGGTATTTTTGAAGTCAAAGTTATTTTTTCATAATCATATATATTAGGATTTAGGAAAGAGTCAGGGCGCCCATGAGCTCCATCCACAGCGCTGCAAATTGAGCGATCTGTTTAGGATTAGGGTTAGGTTTAGGGTTAGGGTTAGGATTTGACACATAAAAGTTCTAAATTGAAGTGTTTTTTTATACATGTAGTTTCACCTTTTATGAAGTAAAACGATCTGTAGTGACAAAGTACACGGCAGAACATCTTAGTGAAAGTTCTAAATAAATGAATTAGATTTTGACATTTTTTTGATCGTCCAGCAGTTGCTCCAGCCCTCCTTTTTGTGTGCCCACCCTTCGCACAGCATGCTACTTGCACTGTTTTCAGCCCATGAATATTTGTGTTACATATGTTTGTGCTGGTTGTAGCAAATATTCCGCTCCTCCTTACCAGCACTATTTCTTTTTGTTCTCTTTCAGCCTGCAGCCGACCTGCGGCAGTACAACAGAGCCCAGGTGCTGTATCATGCTTTGTTCAACCATCTGTACACATCTGATGCTGACCTCATACAAGTAAGTAAGAATTTTAAGGTGGGCTTGTCCCCCTCTTTGTGACCCTTTTTGACGGGTGTCGTTTTTCTCTGTTTTTCCTACTCTGTCCAGGTAGTTCTACCTTGTATGCTAGATCTACTGCACGTACTAGAAAACCCATCCCAGAGGGCAGGGGACCCTCGCAAACCCAATCAGTATGACGAAGTCTTGCGACTCATTTTAATGCACATGGAAATGGAGCACAAGATCAAGCTACGAAGAGTCTACGCAAGAAGCCTGCCACCCTTCATAGAAAGGTTCAAAACAAAAGCACTTGCCTTTTCCTTATTGGTAATGTG